>NC_053039.3:159853583-160156613 GCF_002575655.3 Aegilops tauschii subsp. strangulata
TTGTTGCAGGAGGTGCATGGAGGAGGATTAATGGGACACTTTGGCGTGAAGAAGACGGAGGATATACTTGCTACACATTTCTTTTGGCCAAAGATGAGACGGGATGTTGAGCATTTTGTTGCTCGCTGCACTACATGTCAAAAAGCTAAGTCACGACTCAATCCTCATGGTTTATATATGCCTTTGCATGTACCTAGTGTTCCTTGGGAGGATATATCTATGTACTTTGTTTTAGGTTTACCTCGAACAAAGATGGGGAGGGATAGCATATTTGTTGTCGTGGATAGGTTCTCGAAAATGGCACACTTTATACCATGTCATAAAAGCGATGATGCTGTTAATGTTGCTGATTTGTTCTTTCGTGAAATTATTCACTTGCATGGTGTGCCAAATACTATTGTTTCAGATCGTGATAATAAATTTCTTAGCCACTTTTGGAGATGTTTATGGGCAAAGTTGGGGACTAAACTACTTTTTAGTACTACATGTCATCCCGAAACTGATGGACAAACTGAAGTAGTCAATAGAACATTGTCTACCATGTTTAGGGTTGTTTTCAATAATAACAAGAAAATGTGGGAAGAATGCTTGCCTCATATTGAATTTTCATATAATCGGTCGCTGCATTCTACTAATAAGATGTGCCCTTTTGAAATTGTGTACTGTTTCCTACCTCATGCACCTATTGATTTGTTGCCTCGACCATCTCCAGAGAAGGTTAATTTTGATGCTAAACAACGTGCTAAATTGATATTAAAAATGCACGAGTTAACTAAGGAAAGTATTGAGCGCATGAATGCTAAATATAAACTTGTTGGAGATAAGGGTAGAAAACGTGTTGTCTTTGCATGTGGAGATCTTGTTTGGTTACATTTGCGTAAGGATAGGTTTCCTAATTTGCACAAGTCAAAGCAATGCCACATGCTGATGGTCCTTTTAAGGTGTTAAAAAAATGATAGTGCATATAAACTTGAGTTGCATGCAGATTTTGGGGTTAGTCCCACTTTTAACATTGCAGATTTGAAGCCATACTTGGGTGAGGAAGATGAGCTTCCGTCGAGGACGACTTCAATTCAAGAAGGGGAGGATGATGAGGACATCACTAATAAAGTTACACCCACAGCCCCTACTGATACATATACAGGACCAATTACTAGAGCTCGCGCACGCCAATTAAATTACCAGGTACTTTCGTTTCTTGGTAATGATTCTAATGTTCATGAGAATATGATGCTGCCTAAATTGGATAAATTTGTATTGCTTACAAATGAAGGGCCTAGCTTGGACAAGAAGAATGATCATTGGAGCAAGATCAAGCATGGAGATGATGGCATGCGCAAGGGGAACAAGAACGGAGTTACAAGTGATGATTTCAGGACTTTGAAGCCACCATAATGAGTGCGTGAAGCCTTGGACAAAATGTACAGGATGCCACTTCATAAATTTCGTCTAGAGGCTATTATAGGTGCTGCTTCACCTTATTATTGGGCCAGGCCCACATAATTTCTAAATACTTGAGTATAGGCTGTTTTTAGAGTCCGTATGTGTGGGGAAACAAGAGTTAGGGTTGGTTTCGGACCCCTCCTCCAAGGGGCACGAATTCCCCCCCCCCACTTCCTCCATATATACAACCCTTATTGCGTCGTTTAGACTTTGGGTTTTGTTTAGATTAAAGATCACCATAGCTACAACTTCGCGTACTTCGTTTGTGTTCAACGACCAGAAAAAGGCGTCATAGAACCCCACCCTGATCAATAAAGATTTCCTCTTATATTCGCAATATCCAGATTGCAATCTTAGTTTCTTGCTTGTTCTTTGTTTGCCTGCAGGAAACAGACCTTCGTGGTCAGGTTGATCGTGCTCCGGCATGGTCAATAACCTCTCGGAGTTGGTTTAGCGATTGCCAAGGCATGACGTCCTCGCACGTTCGTAGTCGGATCGTCAACGTCGGCTTCCTCCAAAATGATAGCCACCATCTCATTGAAAAATGGGACACCTTTGCCTCTATCAAGGACCCTGTCGAGTACGTTCACGAGGAGCAAGCTTTCGATACCCCTGAAAACATTGCAGGCAAGATGATCATTACCCCCGATATCACTTCTATCTTTGCTTGCTAGTTGTTCGTTCTATCGCTATGTCGCGCTACCTACCACTTGTTTATCAAGCCTCCCATATTTCCATGTCAAGCCTCTAACCCACCTTCCTAGCAAACCGTTGTTTGGCTATGTTACCGCTTTTTCTCAGCCCTCATATAGTGTTGCAAGTTGCAGGTGCAGTGCAGGTTATTCCATGTTGGAACATGGATATGTTTGGATATCACAATATCTCTTATTTAATTAATGCGTCTATATACTTGGTAAAGGGTGGAAGGCTTGGCCTTTTGCTCGGTGTTTTGTTCCACTCTTGCCACCTTAGTTTCCGTCATACCGGTCTTATGTTCCTTGAATTTTGCGTCCCTAACACGGTGGGGGTTTATGGGCCCCCCTCGACGGTTCACTTTGAATAAAACTCTTCCAGCAAGGCCCAACATTGGTTTTACCATTTGCCTAATAACAACTAAAATTTGCATAGGGAGTAATTAACCCGAGGATTCTTAATCAACAACCTGGGCTAGTTCTTCTCATGAGTGTTGGTCCAACCTGTCAACGGCCGGTGGCCGCCAGGGGCAACTCTGGATTGGCCGACCGGAAGTTTGGACAATCCGATTGTGGCCTGAGACGAGCTACGTGCGGCTACTATTAGGGTGTCGGCACGTCGGGAGGTCTTGCTGGTTTTGTTTTACCATTGTCGAAATGTCTTGTGCACGGGGTTTCCGAGTCTGATTGGAGGGTCCGCGATGGAGGATTGTCTCCGCGGATCGTGAGCTTGTCATGGGCTAAGTTGGGACACCCTTGCAAGGTCTTATCTTTCGAAAGTCGTGCCCATGGTTATGTGGCAGATGGGAGTTCTTAATATCCGGTTGTAGAGAACTTGACACTTGACTTAATTAAAATGCGCCAACCGCGTGTGTAACCGTGATGGTCTCTTTTCGACGAGGTTCGGGAAGTGGACACGGTTGGGTTATGATTGAACGTAAGTAGTTCAGGATCACTTCTTGACCACTTCTAGCTCTACGTCCATTGTGTAGTTTCTCATCTGACTCTTGTACTCGTATGTTAGCCACCATAATTGCTTAGTGCTTGCTGCAACTCCACCATATATCCACACCTTACCGTTAAGCTTAAATAGTCTTGCTACCGCGGGTTTTGAGATTGATGAGTCCTCGTGGCTCACCAGATACTACAAACACAGTTGCAGGTACCAATGAGACTGATGCAGGTGCTGCCACTGAGGTTAAGTGGGAGTTCGACGAAGACCTTGGCCGTTACTATGTTTCCTTTCCGGATGATCAGTAGTGGTGCCCAGTAGGGTCGATCGGGACTTAGCTTGGGTGGTTGTCTTTTATTCATTTGATTTCATTCGTAGCCGGACTCTGTGTTCATCTTGAACGATTGTGTAACTTGATGATATTGTGTGACATTGTGGCGATTGTAAGCCAAAGCTCGTATTCTATCTATTTAGTACATGAGATGAGCAAAGATACAACCACTCTTGCGACCATACCAATATGCGCTTATGCCCCAAGTCGTGCCTCGACACGTATGGAGTATAGTCGCATATTGGGCGTTACAAGTTGGTAATCAGAGCCATCCCGACTTAGGAGCCCTCTGCTTGATTGAACCGCTGATGTTGTTGAGTCTAGAACAAAATTATTTGGAGTCTTAGGAATATATATATCGAAGAGTAGGATTCTTTTTACTCCTCAACCCCTTCATCGCTCTGGTGACGACTCTTGACGTAGATGTTTTGACTTCCCTCTCCTCATTTTCACAAAAAAACAAATTTAGGATGACGCGGGTATCTTGGGATCGTTCCGATATTGTTGTGACAAGAACATTGTTCTTCGTGCCTCCTGACATTTAGGGTTTGTGGCAGTGTCCCGGGGAGTTGAGCTCCGAGGTGTTGTCGTCACAATTTTATCGTTGTAGTTCCGGTATACCTGAGCTCGCCGACATCGAAAATCTCTTCTATGCAGTTAGTGGTGAGATAACCTCGAAGCCACCCAGTACTGGGGAGGGAGTTCGGGAGTATTGCCACAACTAGTATAGCGGATGCTTTTTGAAGGTCGAGGTACACGATTTCCGGAGTTTTCCTGGTTATGTGTTGACGGATGGATACAGTGGAGCGTACGGCTTGTTACTTGTGTGATATATATTGTGCCTCCCTGTATCGCCAACACCAGATTGCATAACCAGAAAGTTTCAGGAGTTCATAGGTGGGAATTCAAGTATCTCTTAGTTATTCTTTCGACAGATATTTGGTATGAGATTGGGGAATCTTTACCATTTATTTTTTTCCAGTTGTACCTTGTTGTTTTATTCATCAATCTCTTTTCAAGTGGCTTCTCACTCAAATGGTCGTACCCTATTGACTTTGGAATGCCTTCGTTCAATCTCTCTGTTCATATGCTTATTGTGAAGACTTCTTTGCACATGTCTATCCGTTGATCCATCTTGTCTATCATTTCTATGGTGGTTCTAACGGATGTAACCTTCTTCAGGATGGCTCCCCCAACACATCTGCATCCGGAACGTACCGATGGAGAGCAGTCGAACCCTCCGCCACCTCCTCCGCCTCCGGAGGCATGGCAAGCTTTGATGGCGGCCACCAACGCCAACACTTAGATGCTGATTCAGCTCATGCAAGAGCGGAATCAAGGCCAAGGCAACCAAGGGAACGAAGGCCAAGGCAACAACAACAATCCGCCTCAGTTTGCTACACTCAATCAGTTTCTTGCAAATCAGCCAAAGTCTTTCAACGCTTGTGCTGAGGCCATAGACGCTGATGATAGGCTCATAGACATCAACAAGCATTTTAAATGCAGCAATGTCAGGCCTGAGAACTACGTCAAGTTCGCTTCTTTTCAGCTCAAGGACCAAGCAGCTGATTGGTATCAGCGGTACAAAGATTCCAGAGGGGGTCGAGTGATTACCTGGACTGACTTCTGCCGGGACTTTCGAGCTCATCACATTCCAACAAGTATTGTCGAGAGAAAGCGTGAGGAATTCTGCAATCTCAAGCAAGGAAGCATGTTTGTGTAGCAATACAACGTCAAGTTTCAGAATCTTGCTCACTTTGCAAGGTAAGACGTTCCTGACGAGAAGAGTATGATCTACCACTTCAGGGGTGGACAAAGAGAGGATCTGCAATTAGCTCTCGTTCTTGTTGAGCCTACTCAGCTCGATCAGTTCTATAACATGGCGCTCAAGCAAGAGACGGCCCAGTTCATGTGTGAGGCTTCAAAGAAAAGGCTCAGGGATGCAGTCCACTCGTCCTCTTCCTCTCAAGTGGCAGCTAAGCAACAGAAGTTCTGGCTTCCTCCTCCTCCTCTGTTTCGTCAGCCCTACCAGCAGAATCACTCAGGTGGTCCACGATCTTCCCACCCACCCAACCCAGGCTATCAGAACAAGTCTCACCCTTAGGCTCCTAGGATAGGCGGTCCTCCTCCTCCACCTTTCCGTCCACTTTCAAAGGTCACTTGTCACAAGTGTGGTATGAGACGTCACTATGAAAACAAGTGCACCCAGAGGCGCCTTCCACCTCCTCCTCCTGTTAGATCAGCAAGCAATGCAGTTGTCAAGCACAATCCAAAGTTTGCAAAGGTGAACATGTTGAATGCAGCTCAAGTAGAGGATTCTTCAGATGTGATCATGGGTAACCTCTCAGTTAACTCTATTCCTGCTAAAGTGTTGTTTGATTCTGGTGCATCCCTTTCTTAAATTTCAAGACCTTTTGCATCAAAGCATGAGTTCATTTTTCAAGATCTGGCTAGGCCATTGTTTATTATTTCTCCGAGTAAAGTGATGAACTCAAGCAGCTTTATTACGAATGTCGGTATCAAGATGGGCAATTTTAAATTCCTGGCTTCCCCAATTGTTCTCGGCGATTCCGATATTGATCTCATTCTTGGAATGGATTGGCTTTCTAAGCACAAGGCCTTTCTTGATTGTGCTGCCAAGGAGATTAAATTGACGCATCCTTCTTGAGATGTGATCATCTTTGCCGCTCGTGATGAAACCATTTGGTTGTTCTCTCTCAATGAGAAAGGCGAGATCGAAGCTATTTCTCAGATTCCAGTTGTTTGTGAGTATCAAGATGTATTTCCTGAAGAGCTTCCGGGTATTGATCTTGAGCCTGGTACAGAACCCGTTTGCAAGCGCCCGTACAAGCTTGGGCCAAAAGAGCTAAAAGAATTGAAGAAATAGCTCGATGAACAAGAACGTTTGGGTCTGATCGGACCAAGTTCTTCTCCTTGGGGTTGTGGTGTTCTCTTTGTCTAGAAGAAAGATGGCACGGACCGACTTTGCGTCGATTACCGCCCATTGAATAAGAAGACAATCAAGAATAAGTACCCACTCCCCAATATCAATGAGTTATTCGAGCAACTCAAAGGTGCAAAGGTGTTTTCCAAGCTTGACTTCCGTATGGGTTATCACTAGATTCGCATTCTTGAAGAAGATATCCCAAAGACAGCATTCAGAACAAGCTTTGGTTCTTATGAATATACTGTCATGTCTTTCGGGCTTGCAAATGCCCCTCCAACATTCTCTAGCATGATGAACTTCATCTTCAACCCCTACACCAATGAATTCGTCTTGGTGTATCTCGACGATATCCTGGTTTTCTCCAAGAATAAAAAGGATCATGCCAAGCAGTTGCGATTGGTGCTCGATAAGCTCAGAGAGTATCAATTCTACGCAAAGTTCTCTAAATGTGAGGTTTGTCTTGATGAAGTTCTTTATCTTGGTCACATCATCTCTGCCAAGGGCATTTCTGTTAATCCGGAGAAGGTTGCTTCAATTGTTAACTGGGAGCCTCCTCAGAACATCAAGAAGCTCCACGGTTTCCTTGGGCTTGCAAGCTATTGCCGAAGATTTGTTGAGAACTTCTCAAAGATTGCTAAGCCTCTTTCCAACCTCCTCCAGAAGCATGTCAAGTACTCCTGCACTCCTAAGTGTGACGTTGCCTTCAATACTCTCTAAGAGAAGCTCATCACAGCTCCTGCCCTCACTCCTCCTATTGAGTCCAAGCCCTACCAAGTTTTCTGTGGTGCTTCATTGCAAGGTCTAGGTGCAGTCTTAATGCAAGAGAAGGAAGTTGTGGCCTATACTTCTCGTCATTTGAAGCCAAATGAAAGGAACTACCCAACTCATGATCTTGAGTTGGCGGCAGTTGTCCATGCCTTGATCACATGGAGACATCTCTTGTTGGGAAGGCAAGTGGACATGTTCACCGATCACAAGAGCCTCAAATATATGTTCACTCAGCCCAACCTCAACCTCCGGCAAACTCATTGGGTCGAAATGATGCAAGAGTACACTCCAGGCAAGCCGAATGTGATTGCAGATGCGTTGAGCAGAAAGGCTTATCGCAACAGCTTAGTTCTCAAGCCATTCCAACCGGATCTTTGTGAAGCATTCCGAAAGCTCAACCTCCAAGTTGTTCCTCAAGGTTTTCTTGCCAACCTTCAAGTCACTCCAACTTTGGAAGATCAAATTCGTGAGGCACAACTCCTTGATACCATGGTGAAGAACGTAAAATATGGTGTTGCCAAGGGCCTTCCAAATATAAGTGCTATCGCATTGATGATAAAGACACCTTATTCTTCGAGGACCGGGTTGTGGTTCCAAAAGGTGATCTCAAGAAGGTCATAATGAATGAAGCTTATAATTCTCTTCTTTCCATCCACCCAGGCAGTTCCAAGACGTACCATGGCCTTAAGCAATCGTATTGGTGACTCGAATGAAGCGAGAGATTGCTCAATTCGTGAATGAATGTGATGTCTGTCGAAGGGTGAAAGCAGAACATCAACGACCAGCTGGTCTCCTCCAACCTCTTGCTATTCCAGAATGGAAGTTTGATCATATCAAAATGGACTTTGTCACTGGCTTTCCCAAGTCCAAGCGTGGGAATGATGCTATCTTCGTTGTCATTGACAAGCTTACAAAAGTGGCTCATTTCCTACCAGTCAAAGAATCTATCAACGCAGCTGAGTTGGCAGAGCTATACACTTCCAGAATTGTCTCCTTGCATGGGATTCCTCAATTGATCTCCTCAGACCGCGGAAGCATTTTCACTTCCAAGCTTTGGGACTCCTTCCAGAATGCCATGGGCACCAACATTCGTTTCAGCGCGGCTTTTCATCCTCAAACAAGTAGGCAAGTTGAAAGAGTCAATCAAATCATCGAAGACGTGCTCAGAGCTTGTGTCATCTCTTTCGGTATGAAGTGGCAAGATTGCCTCCCAAATGCCGAGTTCTCCTACAACAACAACTACCAAGCAAGTTCGGGCAAGGCCCCTTTCGAAATTATATATGGCATACTCCTCCCAATTTGTCCTAGACTGGTGAATGCCAACTTCTTGGAAATGATTTGATCACAGAAGCTGAAGAAATGTGTAAAGTCATCCGTGAAAATATCAAAGCCGCGCAATCGCGCCAGAAGAGTTACTATGATAGCAAGCACCGTGACTTGGCTTTTGAGATTGAAGACGATGTCTATCTCCGAGTCTCTCCAATGAAAGGCACTCAACGTTTCGATATCAAAGGGAAGCTTGCCCCAAGACATGTGGGTCCTTTAAACATCATTGGCAAAAGAGGCGACCCCGCCTATAAACTTGAGCTCCCTTCCAACTTCTCAAATGTGCACAATGTCTTTCACGTGTCACAACTTCGAAAGTGCTTCAAGATGCCCGAGCGCACTATCAACTTCGAAGAAATTGACCTTCAAGAAGACTTGTCTTATCATGACCATCCTGTTGACATTCTTGAAGAAACCGAGTGCAAAACTCGCAACAAGTCAATCAAATTCCTGAAAGTTAAGTGGTCTCACTAGTCTGACCAAGAAGCTACTTGGGAGCGCGAGGATAACCTCCGTTCCGAATATCTGGAGTTCTTTAAGTCCTACATCTCGGGACGAGATGCTCTTGTAGCGGAGGAGAGTTGTAACACCCCATTTGTAACACTTCCATATTTGCCAATGTATCCAACCTTGTCATGATCAATCCCAAGTGCTTTCCTCCTTGTTGGTTTTATTTTAGGGTTTTGCCTTGTTTAATTTTGCAATGTATTATCATTTGTTGTCATATTTCATTTTGCCACCATCTTGTTGAATTATCATATCATGTTGCATTATGCTTTGCTAGGCCTTGTTGTGTTGTGCATGGTAGTTTTCACCTGATCATGTCAAGTGCATCATCTTTCAATGCCATCTTCACCATCATTCCCTCTCATCTTCGGCTTCCTTCCCTTTCCCCCATTTTTGCATGTGCCATCTTTTCCCTCCTCCTTTAGTGTTCATTTTCTCCCCAATATTCTAACACTATGTCATAAATCTCTCTGCCAAATTTCACTTCCTTTGGACTTGGTTTGGTTGGGTTCAAAACTGGTTCAAGTTTGAATTTAATTCAAACTTGAATTATTTTTTTGCCTCTAAAAATCCACAAGCCATTTTATTAAAATAGTACACATTTCCAGGAGCTTGGGGACAATTTTTATATCCGCAAAACTCCTCTCCTAGCCCCCTGGCGTTTTTATTTTCTTGCAACTGCTTATTTGTTTAAACAACAAATAAAGGAAAAGAAAAAGGCCTAACCTGGCCCTTCCGCAGCCAGCAGCCCACCAAGGCACCGCAGCCGCAACAGCCAGCACCAGCCCAGCACCAGCCTCCCGCAGCCCGCTAGCCCGCAAGCGACCGTCGTCGTCGACCTCCTGTACGACAGCGCATCGGTCGTGTCCACGTCGACAACACCGTTGATTTGACGGCCGTCCGGCATCCCTAGCCCCTATAAAACAAGTCCCCCGCACCCTAGGGTTCTTCCTCGACCGGTCCCCCTCCTCTACCTGCCTCACCCTGCCAAGGGTAGCGCCACGCGCCTCGCCATCGCCCTGCCCACCATGACCCGAGCGAGCAAGAGCTCGAGCTCGGGGGAGCCATCCACGTCGCGCCTCCGACCTGCTTGTTGTCATGGAGGGGATCGTCAAGTACCTCTCTGTCCCCTGCCTCCATGCACACGACCACACGACCGCCAGATCGACTCCCTCGACCTGTCTTCCTCCTCTCCTTCACAGACACGAAGACCGGCAAGTCCCGCGCGTTGTCACGCCGTCTCCATCGCGTATCCGGCCACACCTTCATGTCCAGTGGACACTAGGTGAGCAGTCGAACCTCTCAGAACCCTCTCAATCGCTGTTTGTGCCACGTATTTTTCGCTATGCCCGTGTCAACGTCATGCTCTCCGTGCTCTGGCCAAGGCTGGTGTTTTTTTTCATGTTCGCGGTTGCCCGTGCATCGCTCCGCTCCGATTCCTTAGTGCTCTTCACCGCGCGCATGCAGCAACGACAGTGCCTCGCCTCCATGCACGCACACGCTCAGGGCCTCGCCGAACTCCTACCCTAAATCTTGCCATCGCCCGAGGCGAGCGCGGGCTCGTCCTCGAGGTAACCTGCGCGCGCATGTCCCGTTGTGTCGCCACATGCACACACGCATCCACGGCCGGTCCCTGCATCCTATCTCGCACGCCCGTCGGAGTCCCTCTACCCCACGGGTCGCCGTCGTTGCCCGCCGGCGACGTCGCCATCGTTGCCCGCCGGCGACGTCACCATCGTTGACCGCCGCCGATGTCGCCATCATCAGTGTGTAGGTGAAAAGAGAAGGCTCGGCCTTCGCGACTATCAAAGGGGCTAGCCCCCCCTTCTTTCCACACGCACGCGCGCAGCCGAGCTGGTTACCCACGCACGCACACACCCGGGAGGTCTCGGTTCGAACCCCAGGCTCCACAATATTTTGATTGTGCCTATTGTTTTCTTTGTGCCACTGACGATCCGGTCCCACTGTCATACACACACGCACACCCCCCTCTCCTTCCTTTTCCATTTTTTCTTAATCCAGCGATTTCCATTTCTGGAAAGATGCCATTTCCATTCGGGCAAGTCCATTTCTAGACATTTCCAAATAAGGAAAATGCCATTTCTGTCTTTTCCAGATTAGGTAGGTTTTAACTTAATGCATTTGTGAGAATTTTTCTACAGCAACATATGCATATTATATATGTTTTTGGGCTAGAAAAATCCAATGAATCCATTGGTGGCATCCATTTCATCTTCTGAGCAAGTTTGTACACATGCCATTTTACATCATGATACTATTTTGTCTTTTATGTGTAAATTTATGCAACTGTGCTATGGGGTAGTTTTGCACATGAACATGCTCTCCATAATGCCTAATTCATGCCAGATTTTATGATATGCCATGAAATGCTTTATATTGAGCTAAACAAGCTTGCAAAGTTGCTATCATGAATTTGTTTCTGCCATGCCATTAGATTCTACAATGTGTGAAATCAGTTCATATCACTTGCCATGTTTGCATTGAGGCTATCATCATTTCTGTAGATCTTTGGCACCAGTTCAGTAAGGGAGTTTTGTTAAGTGCATTCAGTTCTAACATGCCATGATCTTATGTGCCATGATGTGTCCCTGTAACATGTAGTTTACTAGCTCTAAACTTTGCAACCTGATGATGTTTCTGTCATGTCTAGTATTTTCACTAAGTTTGTTAAGCTGTTAGCATTTGCATTTTTGCCATGCTGTTTTAGTCATTCTCTAGTGGTTTCTAGCAGTAGCTCGGTAATAATGTTTTGTATTTCTTGATATGTACTTCACTGCCATGTATTTTTTTCATGTTTGGGTGGTATAGCATGGTTAAACTATGCATCTAAGTGGCCATGTTGCTGTTTTCAACAGATTGCATTGCTTCTTGTTTGGCTTGTCATTTCCAAACCGTGCATCAGTTTCCGGCGATCTTTATATCGATTTCAACAAAAATCCTCCAACCTATCTAGTGGCATGCTTGGTTTCCCAAGTTAGTGTCATGTTGATATTTTCCCTTCCGGAGTACCCATATGCATTGCACATCATATCTTGCATTCCATGACATGTCTTGCATCATGTTGCTTGCGCATTGCACCATGATGGATTGTTGTTCCATTGTTGTGTTCTTGCTTTGGGTAGAGCCGGGAGACGAGTTTGTGTAGGAGGACCCTGTCGAGTACGTTCATGATGAGCAAGCTTTCGACACCCCTGAAAACATTGCAGGCAAGATGATCATTACCCCCGATATCACTTCTATCTCTGCTTGCTATTTTTTCGTTCTATCGCTATGTCGCGCTACCTACCACTTGTTTATCAAGCCTCCCATATTGCTGTGTCACGCCTCTAGCCCACCTTGGCTATGTTACCGCTTTTGCTCAGCCCCTCTTATAGCGTTGCTAGTTGTAGGTGCAGTGCAGGTTGTTCCATGTTGGAACATGGATATGTTGGGATATCACATTATCTCTTATTTAATTAATGCATCTATATACTTGGTAAAGGGTGGAAGGCTTGGCCTTTTGCTCGGTGTTTTTTTTCACTCTTGCCTCCTTAGTTTTCGTCATACCGGTGTTATGTTCCTTGAATTTTTCTTCCCTAACACGGTGGGGGTTTATGGGCCCCCCTCGACAGTTCGCCTTGAATAAAACTCTTCCAGCAAGGCCCAACATTGGTTTTACCATTTGCCTAATAACAACTAAAATTTTCATAGGGAGTAGTTAACCCGAGGATTCTTAATCAACAACCCGGGACAGTGCTCCTCATGAGTGTTGGTCCAACCAGTCAACCGCCGATGGCCGCCAGGGGCAACTCTGGATTGGCCTACCGGAAGTTTGGACAATCCGATTGTGGCATGTGACGAGATACGCGCGGCTACTATCATGGTGTCGGCACGTCGGAAGGTCTTGCTGGTTTTGTTTTACCATTGTCGAAATGTCTTGTGCACCGGGATTCCAAGTCTGATCGGAAGGTCTCGCGATGGAGGATTGTCTCCGCATATCGTGTGCTTGTCATGGGCTAAGTTGGGACACCCCTGCAGGGTCTTATCTTTGGAAAGCCGTGCCCATGGTTATGTGGCAGATGGGAGTTTTTAATATCCGGTTGTAGAGAACTTGACACTTGACTTAATTAAAATGCGCCAACAGCGTGTGTAACTGTGATGGTCTCTTTTTGACAAGGTTCGGTATGTGAACACAGTTGGATTATGATTGAACGTAAGTAGTTCAGGATCACTTCTTGATCACTTCTAGCTCTACATCTGTTGCGTAGTTTCTCAAATGACTCTTGTACTCGTATGTTAGCCACCATAATTGCTTAGTGCTTGCTGCAACTCCACCATCTATCCACACCTTACCTTTAAGCTTAAATAGTCTTGTTACCGTGGGTTTTGAGATTGCTGAGTCCTCGTGGCTCACTACAAACACAGTTGCAGGTACCAACGAGACTGATGCAGGTGATGCCACTGAGCTTAAGTGGGAGTTCCACGAAGACCTTGGCCGTTACTATGTTTCCTTTCCGGATGATCAGTAGTGGTGCCCAGTAGGGTCGATCGGGACTTAGCTTGGGTGGTTGTCTTTTATTCATTTGATTTCGTTCGTAGCCGGACTCTGTGTTCATCTTGAATGATTGTGTAACTTGATGATATTGTGTGACATTGTGGCGATTGTAAGCCAAAGCTCGTATTCTATCTATTCAGTACATGAGATGAGCAAAGATACAACCACTCTTGCGACCATACCAATATGCGCTTATGCCCCAAGTCATGCCTCGACATGTATGGAGTATAGTCGCATATTGGGCGTTACACCTTCCCGCCTCCATTTTGGGGGAAGAGGACTGATGCCACTATAAATATAGCCTAGCCACCACCGTAGAAGGGGATCCGGGGATCGAGCCATCGAAACCTTCACCAGCTCATACCAACACAAGAACAGGCCTCCTGAGACTGTTCTTCGCTTGTACTAGTTCATCCTCAGCCCACCTCGAGGCCAACCACCACAAAGCAGGAGTAGGGTCTTACACCGCAAGGTGGCCCAAACCTGGGTAAACTGTCGTGTCCCTTTCCTATTTGTTCATCTAGCTAGGTCGTGAGATCGACGAGCTGGCAGCCTAGGGATATTGAGTTTTTTGCATGCACCCCAGAGTTCGAATTTTTCTAGGGTCTGCGGAGCCCTGAATCCGACATTTGGCATGCCAGGTAGGGTTGCATCGGTGCCTCTCTCTCACCGGTCGATTCGCCACCGTTCCGTCGTCTCCTTGACCGACGCTCGTTAAATTCGTGCTGAGCGCCCGGCTGCCCTCTTCGCCCGCATCGCCGAGACAGCACCCATGGATGACGGCGCTCCCCGCCATTCCCCGTTGCCCGCGGCAAATTCCGCCACCGGCCCGGCGGCCCATGAGCAGCAGGCTTCGTCGCTGCAGCCTTCTGTACGACGTGATGGACGCACCGCCACTCCATCGCTGACTCCGGCGGATGCCTCTTCCTCCCATGCTAGTCGCGCGCCGGCGAACGCGCAGGCTGCCCTGCTCATGGCGCGCGAGCTCCTGCGCAATTTCCCAACCATGACCTCAAGGACTGGCTAGACCGCATCGCCGAGCTCGTCAGCGCCGCTGGAGAGGCCCCTGCATCATCTCGTTCGCTGCCTCCCCCGCCGCCACTTGCGGGTGACGTGGCACACGGTGTGCCTCCTCCATCTCCCAGACAAGATGCCGCCCTCGAGCCAAGGCGTGAGGCCCCTCGGCGCGACCGGCCGCATCGGGTGCTGGTGCGCGACGAAGAAAGCTGTCAAGTGGTGCAGCAACCCCAAGGAGAGGCGCGTGCACTCCCAGCATCGCCACGTCAAGACCGCATGCCGCCCGAGGCGACGATACGTGAGCACCAAGAACAGGCTCCCCCTCTGCGGCGGGCTCCCGTGAGCGTGGCAGGCTGCCGCGTGTTCACCCCAGAGCTGCGCTATGTCGTCTGGCCTAGGAAGTTCAAGCCATATCTGCCTCTGCGCTATGATGGCACCCCTGACCCTGCCGAGTTCCTCTAGCTCTACGAGCTGAGCATCGAGGCAGCCAACAGCGACGAAAAAGTCATGGCGAACTGGTTCCCCATGGCCCTCAAGGATAGCGCGCGCTCATGGCTCCTGAACCTCCCTGCGGGATCGATCTCCTCCTAGGATGAGATGTAGGAGCGCTTCATCGCCAACTTCAAGGGCACTCGCGACCGCGCTCCTGCTGCGGGTGACCTGCGGCGCATCAAACAGCAGCCTGGGGAGACCTTGCACAAATACATCCAGCGCTTCACCAATCTTCGCCTCAACGTTCCCAAGGTATCGGACGAGGCCATTATTTCGGCATTCACTGATGGCGTCCGAGATGTCAAGATTAAGGAAGAGCTCGCCATACACGAGGACCTGTGCTCGGCTTTGGAGATGTTCAACATGGAAACCAGGTAGGCGAGGGCTGAGGAAGGTCGCCTCTCCCGCCTTGAGCTCCCGAAGGCCGATCCATAGGATAAGAAGGCCAAGACCAAAGACATGAAGTGTAAGGGCCCAGCTGTGCTCACTTCCGAACCTGAGATGAAGTGCGGCTACGACCACCCAGAGTCTTCCAGGGCCAGCCGCCCATTCTGCGTCTTCCACAACGTGCACAACCACAACACCAATGACTGCCAAGAGCTCAGGACCATCTGAGATGGGTGCCTTGGCCGGTGCCCCGAGCGCAACGACCGCGGCTACAGCCGTGGAGGAGGTCGAGGTGGGGGACACTGGGACAACTGCGACCCCCGCCAGGACTGGCGCGATCAGCCTCCTGAGGATCGCTGGCAGGGCCAACCTCGCCAGGGCCCCTGGCACGATCATCCTCGTGAGGATCTCCCTTAGGGCAATGCTGGCCTTCCACCGTGACCACCACCACCAAGGAGGAATGACGACCACCACCAAGATGATGGGGCTGGGGGCTTCCAAGAGGCTCGTGCCATTGCTTGCATCCTAGGCGGCGCTCAGGCTCCCGCCTCCCATCGCATCTTCAAGAAGTTCACTCGTGAGGTGGACGCGGCCCTCCCCAAGCTCGAGGCAACGCGTCCGCTCAGGTGGTCCAAGTACACCATCACCTTCGACTCTGCTGACCAGCTCAAGTGCGCGGCCACTACTGGCGCGCTCTCGATGCACTGCTCGCCCACGATCAGCAACATCCTCGTCACCAAGACACTCATCGATGGCGGTGCAGGGCTCAATGTTCTCTCCTTTGAGACGTTCGACACGCTCTAGGTGCCATACGACTAGCTCCCGCCCACCAGGACCTTCTCAAGAGTGACCGACGGCTCCACTGTCCCCATAGGGCAGATCCGCCTCCCCGTCACCTTCGGCAAGCGCGACAACCACCATAATGAGCTCATCGACTTCGACGTCGCCCACATCCTTGGATATCCAGCTCTGGCCAAGTTCATGGTCGCGACTCACCACGGCTACAACGTCCTCAAGATGCCAGGGAGCGGGGGCATCATCACGGTCGCCTGCGACAAAAAGGATGCGGTGTGCTCCCTCGAGCGTGCCTACCAGGCTGTGGCGGTCGAGAACCCGGATGAAGAAGGCGCCGTCTACCCTCCGGAGGTCATTCCCAAGAAGAAGAAGAAGAAGCTGCTCCGTCGAGGACCTCGGGAGGATGGGGCGACCGACGATCATGCCTCAGGCCCTGTGCCCACTGCTGAGGCACCTTCCCCTCTCGCATAGGAAGGCGCTCCCGGTGCCCCTCTCGGGTTGGGCTCGGGGGCTCTCCTCAGGAGGGTCTCGGACCTGGCCAGCGTCATGAGGGAGGCGTTCGGGCACCATGTGGAGGTGTACTTCAACGCGTGCTTCCGCGAGAAGAGTGCAGGGCGCGAGGCCCCAGGCGCTCAGGAGTTCATCATCAAGGCCATCGAAGATCTCTAGGAAGCAAGAGCCATGCGGGGCGAGCGTCGCCTCGCTCCACCTGGCGCAGCTCCCTCCCCTGGCGAGGGCAATGAGCTGCGCGCCTGCGTGAACATCCCGAGGCTCAACAGAGCGGCGTCTCATGAGCTCTTTGGGCCGTCCCACGTTGGCCGGTGCGAGGGCCCCTGATACGTGATGTCTACTACGCAACCTTCTCCTTGTAGACATTGTTGGGCCTCCAAGTGCAGAGGTTTTTAGGACAGTAGCAAGTTTCCCTCAAGTGGATGACCTAAGGTTTATCAATCCGTGGGAGGGGTAAGATGAAGATGGTCCCTCTCAAACAACCCTGCAACCAAATAACAAAGAGTCTCTTGTGTCCCCAACACACCCAATACAATGGTAAATTGTATAGGTGCACTAGTTTGGCGAAGAGATGCTGATACAAGTGCAATATGGATGGTAGATATAGGTTTTTGTAATCTGAAAATATAAAAACAGCTAGGTAACTAATGATAAAAGTGAGCACAAACGGTATTGCAATGCGTTGAAACAAGGCCTAGGGTTCATACCGTCACTAGTGCAAGTTCTCTCAACAATAATAACATAATTGGATCATATAACTATCCCTCAACACGCAACAAAGAGTCACTCCAAAGTCACTAATTGCGGAGAACAAACGAAGAGATTATGGTAGGGTACGAAACCTCCTCAAAGTTATCCTTTCTGATCGATCTATTCAAGAGTCCATAGTAAAATAGCACAAAGCTATTCTTTCCGTTCAATCTATCCTAGAGTTCATACTAGAATAACACCTTAAGACACAAATCAACCAAAACCCTAATGTCACCTAGATACTCCAATGTCACCTCAAGTATCCGTGGGTATCATTATACGATATGCATCACACCATCTCAGATTCATCTATTCAAACCAAAACAAAGTACTTCAAAGAGTGCCCCAAAGTTTCTACCAAAGAGTCAAGATGAAAACGTGTGCCAACCCCTATGCATAAGTTCATGAGCGGAACCCGCAAGTTGATCACCAAAACATACATCATGTGGATCACGTGATATCCCATTGTCACCACAGATAAGCACATGCAAGACATACATCAAGTGTTCTCAAATCCTTAAAGACTCAATCTGATAAGATCACTTCAAAGGGAAAATTCAATCCTTTACAAGAGAGTAGAGGGGGAGAAAAATCGTAAGATCCAACTATAATAGCAAAGCTCGTGATACATCAAGATCATATCACCTCAAGAACACGAGAGAGAGAGAGAGAGAGATCAAACACATAGCTACTGGTACATACCCTCAGCCCTGAGGGTGAACTACTCCCTCCTCATCATGTAGAGCGCCGGGATGATGAAGATGGCCACCGGTGAGGGATTCCCCCTCCGACAGGGTGCCGAAACAGGATCCCGATTGGTTTTTGGTGGCTATAGAGGCTTGCGACAGCGGAACTCCCGATCTATTCTGTTCTCCAATGTTTTTAGGGTATATGGATATATATAGGCGAAAGAAGTCGGTCAGGGGAGCCACGAGGGTGGGGGGCGCGCCTCCCTGCCTCGTGGCCGCCTCGAAGCTTCCCTGACGTGTACTCCAAGTCTCCTGGATTGCTTCCGTTCCAAAAATAACTTTCCCGAAGGTTTCATTCCGTTTGGACTCCGTTTGATGTTCCTTTTCTTCGAAACACTGAAATAGGCAAGAAAACAGCAATTTGGGCTGGGCCTCCGGTTAATAGGTTAGTCCCAAAATTAATATAAAAGTGTATAATAAAGCCAACAAACATCCAAAATAGATAATATAATAGCATGGAACAATCAAAAATTATAGATACGTTGGAGACGTATCAGCATCCCCAAGCTTAATTCTTGCTTGTCCTCGAGTAGGTAAATGATAAAAACAGAATTTCTGATGTGGAATGCTACCTAACATAATTCTCAATGTAATTTTCTTTACTGTGGCAAGACTATTCAGATCCATAAGATTCAATATAGAAGTTTAATATTGACATGAAAACAATAATACTTCAAGCAAACTAACAAAGCAATCATGTCTTCTCAAAATAACATGGTCAAAGCAAGCTATCCATACAAAATCATATAGTGTGGCTATGCTCTATCTTCATCACACAAAATATTTAAATCATGCACAACCCCGATGACAGGCCAAGCAATTGTTTCATACTTTTGATGTTCTCAAACTTTTTCAATCTTCATGCAATACATGAGCTTGAGCCATGGACATAGCACTATAGGTGGAATAGAATGGTGGTTGTGGAGAAGACAAAAAAGGAGAAGATAGTCTCACATCAATTAGGCGTATCAACGGGCTATGGAGATGCCCACAAATAGATATGAATGTGAGTGAGTAGGGATTGCCATGTAACGGATGCACTAGAGCTATAAGTGTATGAAAGCTCAAAAAGAAACTTAGTGGGCGTGCATCCAACTCGCTTGCTCACGAAGACCTAGAGCATTTTTCAGGAAGCCCATCATTGGAATATACAAGCCAAGTTCTATAATGTAAAATTCCCACTAGTATATGAAAGTGACAACATAGGAGACTCTCTATCACTAAGATCATGGTGCTACTTTGAAGCACAAGTGTGGAAAAGGATAGTAGCATTGCCCCTTCACTCTTTTTCTCTAATTTTTTTGTTTTTGGGCCTTCTCCTTTTTTTATGTCCTCTTTTTTTTATTTTTTATTTTTGGGCTTCTTTGGCCTCTTTTATTTATTTTTTTCGTCCGGAGTCTCATCCCGACTTGTGGGGGAATCGTAGTCTCCATCATCCTTTCCTCACTGGGGCAATGCTCTAATAATGATGATCATCACACTTTTATTTACTTACAACTCAAGAATTACAACTCAATACTTAGAACAAAATATGACTCTATGTGAATGCCTCCGGCGGTGTACCGGGATATGCAATGAATCAAGAGTGACATGTATGAAAGAATTATAAAGGTGGCTTTGCCACAAATACGATGTCAACTACATGATCATGCAAAGCAATATGACAATGATGGAGCGTGTCATAATGAACGTAACGGTGGAAAGTTGCATGTCAATATATCTCGGAATGGCTATGGAAATGCCATGATAGGTAGGTATGGTGGCTGTTTTGAGGAAGGTATATGGTGGGTGTATGATACCGGAGAAAGGTGCGCGGTATTAGAGAGGCTAGCAATGGTGGAAGGGTGAGAGTGCGTATAATCCATGGACTCAACATTAGTCATAAAGAACTCAGATACTTATTGCAAAAATCTATTAGTTATCGAAACAAAGTACTAAGCGCATGCTCCTAGGGGGATAGATTGGTAGGAAAAGACCATCGCTCGTCTCCGACCGCCACTCATAAGGAAGACAATCAATAAATAAATCATGCTCCGACTTCATCACATAACGGTTCACCATACGTGCATGCTACGGGAATCACAAACTTTAACACAAGTATTTCTCAAATTCACAACTACTCAAATAGCATGAATCTAATATCACCATCTTCATATCTCAATAACAATCATAAGGAATCAAACTTCTCATAGTATTCAATGCACTTTATATGAATTTTTTTATTATATCCCTCTTGGATGCCCATCATATTAGGACTAAATTCAGAACCCAAGCAAATTACCATGCTGTTCTAAAAGACTCTCAAAATAATATAAGTGAATCATAAGAGTTCACCTATTTCTTCAAAATAAAACTACCATCGTGTCTAAAAGATATAAGTGAAGCACTAGAGCAAACAACAAACTACTCCGGAAGATATAAGTGAAGATCAATGAGTAGTCGAATAATTATGTAACTATGTGAAGACTCTACAACATTTAATAATTTCAGATCTTGGTATTTGATTCAAACAGCAAGCAAAACAAAAGAAAATAAAATGACGCTCCAAGAAAAACACATATCATGTGGTGAATAAAAATATAGCTCCAAGTAAAGTTACCGATGAATGAAGACAAAAGAGGGGATGCCATCCGGAGCATCCCCAAGCTTAGGCTCTTGGTTATCCTTTAATATTACCTTGGGGTGCCTTGGGAATCCCCAAGCGTAGGCTCTTGCCACTCCTTGTTCCATACTCCATCAAATCTTTACCCAAAACTTGAAAACTTCACAACACAAAACTTAACAGAAAATCTCGTGAGCTCCGTTAGCGAAAGAAAACAAAATACCACTTCAAGGTACTGTATTGAACTTATTCTTTATTTATATTTGTGTTAACCCTACTGTATTCCAACTTCTCTATGTTTTATAAGCTCTTTTAGTAGCCATAGATTCATCAAAATAAGCAAAGAACACAAGAAAAACAGAATCTGTCAAAAACAGAACAGTCTGTAGTCATCTGTAACTAACGCAAACTTATGGAACTCTAAAATTTCTGCCAAAATAGGACGACCTAAATAATTTGTTTATTGATCTTCTGCAATTGGAATCAATATTATATCACGTTCTGGTAATTGTTAACAATTGTTTTCATGAACAGAAAGGTTCTGGATTTTTCAGCAAGATCAAATAACTATCATCCAAGAAGATCCTATAGGTTTAACTTGGCACAAACACTAACTAAAACACAAAAACATATCTAACCAGAGGCTAGATCAAAGATTTATTCCTAAACAGGACGAAAAAGCAAGAAACAATAATAAAATTGGGTTGCCTCCCAATAAGCGCTATCGTTTAACGCCCCTAGCTAGGCATGATGATTTCAATGATGCTCACATAAAAGATAAGAATTGAAACATAAAGAGAGCATCATGAAGAATATGACTAGCACATTTAAGCCTAACCCACTTCCTATGCATAGGGATTTTGTGAACAAACAATTTATGGAAACAATAATCAACTAGCATAGGAAGGCAAAACAAGCATAACTTTAACACTTTAAGCACATAGAGAGGAAACTTGATATTATTTTACAACATAAGTGTCATCGCAATAATCATCAGAAATAGGAGGCATGCTATCATCATAATAAATTTGCTCATCAAAACTAGGGAGGCTAAAAATATCATGTTCATTAAACATAGCATCCCCAAGCTTGGGACAAACATTAATTGCTGCAAATATATTCTCAAACATGTCATTCTCATCAAACAAAGAATCCCCAAGCTTGGGCCTTTTCGTATCATAAGCATAATCACTCTCATCATTAATAGTATGGATAGCACCAATAGTATAGCAATTATCATCATCACAATGAGTAATAGGAGCAACATCATTTGGGAGGGATACCTTTCTACCTTTACTTCTCCGTCTTTTCTTTTTCTTCTTCACATCGTGTGTGGGTTTAACCCTCTCTTTTGAGCTCCTTATTAATGAGATTGGTTGAATAGAAGGCTCCTCCTCGTTACCTGATTCATCATAAGAAATAATAGGAGGATATTGGGAAGTCTCTTCCCTTTCGTTAGTATTCTCTTCATCCTCTATTTGTTTTCTTTTCTTTATGTAATTGGCAATATAAGGATTTTCAGTGCAATTCACCGCACAATACATAAAAATTTCTTCTAGATCAAAATCAAGAAATCTATCAAGATTAAATTTTGGAATACCCTCAGTTATACGTTTCATTTCTTCATACCCCAAAAGAAGACTAAGCTCTTTATGATGCTCAAGGGTAATCAAGTTATCACAATTTTTGGACACGATTTGATCATGAAACAAATAGCATTGGAGCTTTAAATGACCATGTTCATTGCAAAGTTCACAAGGATGGCGATAAATATTGAATCTTTCAGCACAATCATCTAGCCTCTCTTGAAACCATTTAGTTTCCAAATACTTATGCCTCTTGCAAAATATATTTTCCCTAATTGGTGTGTATTTGCAAACTCTACGCACTCCACAAAAGTTGACAAGCTTATAAGAGACATTTCCATCATGACTAGTGCAATCATCATTAGTACTATGGATATTCAAAGAGTTCATACTAACAACATTGCAATCATGCTAATCATTCAAATATTAGTGCCAAACATTCTAATGCATTCTTCCTCTACCAACTGAGCACAATTTTCCTTCCCATCATTTTCACGGAAGACATTAAAAAATGAAGCATATGAGGCACCCTTAATTCCATTTTTTGTAGTTTTCTTTTATAGACTAAACTAGTGATAAAACAAGAAATTAAAAGATTCGATTGCAAGATCTAAAGATATACCTTCAAGCACTCACCTCCTTGGCAACGGCGCCAAAAACTTCTTGATGTCTACTACGCAACCTTCTCCTTGTAGACGTTGTTGGGCCTCCAAGTGCAGAGGTTTGTAGGACAGTAGCAAGTTTCCCTCAAGTGGATGACCTAAGGTTTATCAATCCGTGGGAGGCGTAGGATGAAGATGGTCTCTCTCAAACAACCCTACAACCAAATAACAAAGAGTCTCTTGTGTCCCCAACACACCCAATACAATGGTAAATTGTATAGGTGCACTAGTTCGGCGAAGAGGTGGTGATACAAGTGCAATATGGATGGTAGATATAGGTTTTTGTAATCTGAAAATATAAAAACAGCAAGGTAACTAATGATAAAAGTGAGCACAAACGGTATTGCAATGCGTTGAAACAAGGCCTAGGGTTCATATTGTCACTAGTGCAAGTTCTCTCAACAATAATAACATAATTGGATCATATAACTATCCCTCAACATGCAACAAAGAGTCACTCCAAAGTCACTAATAGCGGAGAACAAATGAAGAGATTATGGTACGGTACGAAACCGCCTCAAAGTTATCCTTTCTGATCGATCTATTCAAGAGTCCATAGTAAAATAGCACGAAGCTATTCTTTCTGTTCAATCTATCCTAGAGTTCGTACAAGAATAACACCTTAAGACACAAATCAACCAAAAACCCTAATGTCACCTAGATACTCCAATGTCACCTCCAGTATCTATGGGTATGATTATACGATATGCATCACACAATCTCAGATTCATCTATTCAAACCAACCCAAAGTACTTCAAAGAGTGCCCCAAAGTTTCTACCAAAGAGTCAAGACGAAAACGTGTGCCAACCCCAATGCATAAGCTCACGAGCGGAACCCGCAAGTTGATCACCAAAACATACATCAAGTGGATCATGTGATATCCCATTGTCACCACAGATAAGCACATGCAAGACATACATCAAGTGTTCTCAAATCCTTAAAGACTCAATCCAATAAGATCACTTCAAAGGGAAAACTCAATCCATTACAAGAGAGTAGAGGGGGAGAAACATCATAAGATCCAACTATAATAGCAAAGCTTGCGATACATCAAGATCATATCACCTCAAGAACACGAGAGAGAGAGATCAAACACATAGCTACTGGTACATACCCTCAGCCCCGAGGGTGAACTACTCCCTCCTCGTCATGGAGAGCGCCGGGATGACGAAGATGGCCACTGGTGAGGGATTCCCCCTCCGTCAGGGTGCCGGAACAGGTTCCCTATTGGTTTTTGGTGGCTAGAGAGGCTTGCAGCGGCGGAACTCCCGATCTATTCTGTTCTCCGATGTTTTTAGGGTATATGGATATATATAGGCTTAAGAAGTCGGTCAGGGGAGCCACGAGGGGCCCATGAGGGTGGGGGCCGCGCCCAGGGGGGCAGGCGCGCCAACCTGCCTCGTGGCCACCTCGAAGCTTCCCTGACGTGTACTCCAAGTCTCCTGGATTGCTTTCATTCCAAAAATAACTTTCCCGAAGGTTTCATTCCGTTTGGACTCTGTTTGATATTCCTTTTCTTCGAAACACTAAAATAGGCAAGAAAACCACAATTTGGGCTGGGCCTCCGGTTAATAGGTTAGTCGCAACAATAATATAAAAGTGTATAATAAAGCCCTTAAACATCCAAAACAAATAATATAATAGCATGGAACAATAAAAAATTATAGATACGTTGGAGACGTATCAATACGTCTCCATCGTATCTACTGTTCCAAACACTTTCGCCGTTGTTTTGGACTCTAACTTGCATGATTTGAGTGGAACTAACCCGGACTGACACTTTTTTCAGAAGAGTTGCCATGGTGTTATTTTTGTGTAGAAATAAAAGTTCTCTGAATGACCTGAAACTTCATAGGAGAATATGTTTGGAATATATAAAAAATACTAGCGAAAGTATCAACACCAGGGGGCCCACACCCTGTCCACGAGGTTGGGGGCGCGCAGATTCGTGGAAGGTCGCCAGAAGTACCACTGTGTCGTCACGATGAAGATACAAGATTAGGGGGTCCTCGGACTGCCGGACTATGTACCTTCGCCGGACTGTTGGACTATGAAGATACAAGATTGAAGACTTCGTCCCGTGTCCGGACGGGACTATCCTTTGCGTGGAAGGCAAGCTTGGCAATTCGGATATGTAGATCTCCTCCCTTGTAACCGACTCTGTGTAACCCTAGCCCCCTTCGGTGTCTATATAAACCGGAGGGTTTAGTCCGTAGGACAACAACAATCATAATCATAGGCTAGCTTCTAGGGTTTAGCCTCTACGATCTCGTGGTAGATCAACTCTTGTAATACTCATATCATCAAGATCAATCAAGCAAGAAGTAGGGTATTACCTCCATCGAGAGGGCCCAAACCTGGGTAAACATTGTGCCCCCGCTCCTGTTACCATCCTCCTTTGACGCCCAGTTCGGGACCCCCTACCCGAGATCCGCCGGTTTTGACACCGACATTGGTGCTTTCATTGAGAGTTCCACTGTGCCGTCACGATAAAGGCTTGCTGGCTCCTTCGATCATCGGCAACGATGCGATCCAGGGCGAGGTTTTCCTCCCCGGACAGATCTTCGTATCGGCGGCTTCGTGCTGTGGGCCAACTCGCTTGGCCATCTAGAGCAGATCGAGAGCTACGCCCCTGGCCGTCAGGTCAGGTTTGGAAATTTAAACTATACTGCCGAAATCCGCGGAGACTTGATCTTTGACGGATTCGAGCCTATGTCAGGTGCGTCGCACAGTCACGACGAGCATGACTTAGCTCTGTCGTCGGACGGTGTTCGGGAGATCACACCTTCGGCTACTCCGGCCCTCAATCCGGACCAGATTGCGCCATCTAAGGACGGGTGGATGGACCCCGCCACGGAGGCCGCACACTCAGCGGCGATAGAGCCAAATACTGACTTCACCTCCTACGAGACATGTGTTATCGGATCCTTGGATTCATCCCCAGCCACGGGCTCTGAACCGCCTGCGTCCATGCCTATCAAATCTGATTGGGCACCGATCATGGAGTTTACCTCCGCGGATATTTTCCAGCACTCACCCTTGGGCGACTTGCTAGATTCTTTAAAGTCTCTCTCCTTGTCAGGAGACCCTCGGCCGAACTATGTCTAGCTCGAGCGGGAGGCGGACGACGAAGAAATTCGGTCCCCACCCACCACCCACTTAATAGCCACTGTCGACGATTTAACCGACATGCTCGATTTCGACTCCAAAGACATCGACGGTATGGACGACGATGCAGGAGAGGAACAGGAACTACCGCCCACAGGGCGCTGGACAGCCACTTCATCACACGATATATACATGGTGCATACACCCAAAGAAAACAATGACGAGGAACAGAAGGATGCAGAGAAGCGACCAAAGCGACGACGTAGGCGCCGCTCCAAATCCCGCCTCGGCAAAAACAGCGATAACAGCGCAAGAAAGAATAATACCCCGGTCGACTCTAGAGGAAAAAACGACCACATGGATCTAGCGACAGAGCAGGATGAGCCAGCGGACCGTGAACATAGTATAGAGCCGCTGTCCGACAACGGTGACGCCGAGGGTAAAGCTAATCAACCTGTCTCCGAAGAGGAGAACAGTCCGGACGATGATGCACACATCATCCCGGAAAGGCACTTGGAGCAAGAGAACCTCCATAGAAGGCTTCTTGCCACCGCAAGGAGTCTAAAGAAGCAGAAGCAAAGGCTCAAGGCCGCACAAAATACACTCAACAGTAGATGGAACAAAGTGCTCGACACTGCAGAAAAGTATAGTGGCAGTCGCCACACAAAGAGCTATCCAAAGCGCGAGCTACTGCCTGAATTCGATGACGAGACATTAGAGCCTATACAGCCGAAAAATAAAATGGCCGATCAGCCGGATCGACCACCCCGTGGCCGCGATAGGGCGGCTAACGATGTCGGTATGACCAGGTCCATCTACCGATCTAGGATGCGCGCTCCGGCACAAAATCAAAACCGAACACTACAACCGTCAGAACGTCATGACACATCCAAGTACAGGGGTGCCGCACACCCCCTATGCTTCACCGATGAGGTGCTGGATCACGAATTTCCAGAGGGATTCAAACCCGTGAACATAGAGGCGTACGACGGAACGACAGACCCTGGGGTCAGGATCGAGGACTTTATCCTTCATATCCATATGGCTCGTGGAGATGATCTCCACGCCATCAAATACTTGCCCCTCAAGTTGAAAGGACCAGCTCGGCATTGGCTGAAGAGCCTCCCCGATAACTCAATTGGAAGTTGGGAAGAGCTTGAGGATGCTTTTAGGGCTAATTTTCAAGGGACCTATGTCCGGCCTCCGGATGCAGACGATTTAAGTCATATAAATCAACAGCCCTGTCGTGGAATTGTCACGGCAGATGTCCTCGAGCTAGGACTTATTCGTGGAGCCATCGCAACTAGGAAGCTTGAAGGGGTTAATGCAGGACAAGGAACACGAGGGTTTATACTGGTTCGGCCCCTTACGGTGAAGGTAAAAGCCTACGTCCAGTTGGAGGTGGTATTGATTAGGGTTACGATCACCAGGGAGCTAAACTGCTATGCCCGGCTCTCGATGAGATTGTTGTCGCCCCTAAACCGCTGCCGGGTCGTCCCTTTATATAGGGAGGCTGACGCCCAGCAGCTCTTAGAGTCCCGGCCGGCTCATAAGAGTGTCCGGCTCGGACTCTCAACTATACTTCCCTTACACTACAAGTTCTACCATAATAATGATTGTAACTACGGTTCTTGAGCCATATCCGGGTCTTAGCCCATCTCTGGCCCATCGTCTTCAAGCTTGGCTCCGGGCTTCTGGCAATGACCACACGAGTAACCCGGCCCCTCCTGGCGGGTGACTCTAAGGTCTATATCCTCAACATTAGGCCCCAGATTGATTTGAGCCGGCTCATGTCAATCTTCAACTCTTCTGACAGAAAAAATCTCCGGCTTACCATTCATGTGAAGGCCATAACCCGGCGTGACGTCATCCTCTGGACTCCGGATAATCCGCAGTGACGTCATCCTCCATTAAGTCCGTTTTTTATTCCGCCAGATCCGCAACGGATCTTTCTCTTTACTGTCATCCCGAAAATCGAGGCGTTTCGTGGGGAGATAACCACGCCGGGGTCTCCTTGAATCTCGCACCCACTTATGACCTTGCCTTATAAATAGGCCGGCCCGACGGGCTCTTCTCACGCTCCCTTCTCTGTCATCTTCCTCCTCTCACTGTCCCGTGCTGCTCGAGCTCCGCCACCGTCGCCGCCGCAGGTCTTCCTCGTCGTCACCAGCTCAGGCCGCTGCATCACCCTGAACGGACCAGAGAAACGTGACAACCTCCGCGGCTCTCCAGCTCCGGTAAGTCTTGCTTGTCCTGTAGGATAGATCTACCGTATGGTTCGTCTGTGTTCTTCGTGTTCATCGCCATTGCCACAAGCTTCGGTAGTTCTCCTAGTCACTGCCCTTGTTTGATCTTTAGCCTTGTATAGAACTAGTGCGGCAGTTGTTTAGGACTTATTTCAAATGCCAGTAGATCTCTTTCCACTGCATAAAAGCTACGTTCGAGCTCAAGAACATCCGCTCGTCTGTTTCTAGGTCTAGAAATTTTTCATTTCACCCGACCATTTGGATCCAAAAGTTTTACTGCGATGTGTGAAACCTGTTTTAGCACACTTAGTAAAAACTGCGACCATTGAACCTTGGCGGCTTACAATTCCGGCTTAAAGAAACCACGCGCCATAGAATCCTCCGACTTAAAGAGAACCATGCTTCGTAGAATCCTCCGGCTTAACTGTGGTAAGGCCGTAGATAACCAACTTATTCTGAATGCCCCTGTGGTTTAAATAATCTACTATACCTGAGTATATATCATTAGTCCCCTTCATAAGCCACCACCTCAGTTTTGAACTGTAGATCTCCGGCTTACAATTAACCCGGACATTTTTCCTTTTTGTCATAGACCGCCAACTTTCACCATGCCTCCCAAGGCTCCCATCACTTGCAACTGGATGAGGTCCAACGTCACCAACGAGACTCTAGCCAATTTTGTTAAGTCCGGATATTTGGCTAAGAAGGAAATCATGTCCTACCGTGCCCCTGACCCATCAGAAGAGAGACCACAGCCAAAGGACGGGGAGGTAGTGATTTTCGCAGATCATATGAGCCGGGGCTTTGAACCGCCCGGCTCAAAGTTCTTTAGGGACGTGCTCAACTTCTTCGACTTGCAGCCTCAAGATATAGGCCCCAACTCAGTATCCAACATCTGCAATTTTCAAGTCTTCTGCGAGGTTTACCTAGGAGAAGAACCTAGTCTGCTGCTCTTCAGAGAGCTTTTTTACTTAAACCGCCAGAATGAGTGCGCCAACGGGCCAAGTCTGGAGCTAGGTGGCATTTCCATCCAGCGGCATAGGGACTGTCTGTTCCCTTATGCAGAGCTGCCGAGCCACCCCAAGGACTGGAACATGACTTGGTTCTACTGCCAAGATACATCCCCGGCTGACGAAAGCCCGCTGCCCGGCTTTCGCCCAACACGTCTAGAGCCGACTCACCCACTGTCGGACAAGCTGACTCTAGCGGAGCTCCAGCCTCTGCTTCCTACTATCAACAAAATAAAGGCCCTCCTGGGCAACGGTCTGAACGGAATCGACCTGGTCCGGGTCTGGATCTCATGGCGGGTGATCCCATTGAGCCGCCGCCCCGGCTTAATGTGTGAGTACACCGGGAGAAAGGATGACCCTCAGAGGCACAGTCGCAATGATCTTCCAGAAGACGTTGCAGAGGAGGAGAGCAAGGCTCTTTTAAACGAGAGCCTGGCAGACTGCGGAAGGACCGGGTTAGCCCCCTTCTGCAAGACCAATCTAGCCCCAGCGGTAAGCCGCTGACTTTAACTTTTTATCTTCGTCCGCATATAACCTTCATCTGAACCGTTTTAAGAATTCATCATTGTATTTTTCAGGATGATGATAAGTTCTGGCGGGTCAAGTATGACCATGAGGCGGCCAAGAAAGCCAGGAAGGCGAAGAAAGCCGCCAAGAAAGCCGCCCTCGCAAAAAGGAAGCAGGCCTACTGCGTCGGAGCTGATGCAATTAAGCGACAGCTCCGAGTCAGAGGTAACTCCTGAGCATTTAAGTCCTTACTATATTCACTGTTTGTTGCTGTCCGCCTTATCAATACTTGCTCATTGACAGGATGACACCGGCGCAAGTAACCCGGTGGTTGAAGAGGTAATGTCACTTTCCTCCGACTCGGAGCCCTTGCCACAGCTGAAAGTCCGAAGGGTAACCTGGAAAGTAAGCTTTTCACATCCTTTAGCTCATCAAGAGCCTCAATTTCTTTTGAAGCGACAAGTTCACGAAAGCCGGCGTCACACCCGGACCAACAAGGACACCGACATCTCAGCCGGGTTACCCGACGCAACAAGGAAGCGTCGAACTGAGGTTTTTTCTCACTTGTACCCTTTTCATCCGTTGGCGGGTGTTATCCGTCAGCCACTCAATTCTTCTGACTCCAATTATTAGGAGACCTCCCCTTCTTCGGGCGACTCTATGCAGTCGAGTCTTCCGACTTTCAAGACCGCACCCGGGTAATGACAACCATCTTACATTATACTTGTCTGTACTTACTCTTTGTGTGCTTAACTCTTCTGTCCTTTCAGTGCCCAGGCAAAACTCACCAAAAGAGCAAAGAAGACCAGATGAGCCGGAGTGCCGGACTTGCCTGAACCGGAGGTGACGGCTCAAGAACCACCAGCTGCCTCCACCCCCGAAGCCACCACTCCAATGGACACGGCACCTGAAGCCACTGCCCCAACCGCCAAGGAAACGACCGAAGCTTCGGTTAACCCGGAGGCCTCCGGCTCAGCTCCACCAGCAGACGACCCGGACGTGGTAATCACCCGGACGGAGTTTGTTGAGCCGGGGAGACCGACCGTGTTAGCCAAGTGTTCCGCTAAGGGGGAGTTGCTGCAGCCCCACCGGGTGAACCTGGACCTCTCCGACTACACCAACTTGAGCATTGGAGAGCTCGTCTCTGGCTACATCAGCCAGGTGCACAAGAGCCGGGACACGGAGGTCGCCATGGTAAACCAGATCCAACAAAAATCTGAGGTATCCTTCTGCTGTCTTCTTACTTACTGCATAGTTACCGTTGCCATGCTAGCCCCCAAGTCGACGACTTATGATTTGAATATGTTGTAGACTTAGGTTCCGGCTTACCCAATTGAGCCGGCAGTATGTGGATAGATACGTTCAATATGCATTAGCCCCCAAGTGCCAAGTGTCTTTGCTTGGAAAGTGCTTGGGACTTATATAGTAACTGCTCATGTCATAACCCGGAAATTTATGCAGGCTGTCAGCAAGAAGATAGAGGCGGACCTGGCGGATCTCAAGAGCCGGCTGAAGATGCAGGAGATGGAGACCCGGAAGGCAAACGCCAAGTTTGTATCCAGCATCGCCACTCAAGAAAATCTGAAGACCGAGTTTGATGCTGAGAGAAAAGCCTGGGCCGAAGAGAAGGCCGCACTGGTGACCCGGGCGGAACAGGCGGAGAAGGCTCTCTCTGAGAAGACCGCCGAGCTCTCCGGCCTAAAGCGCCAGGTTTCCCAAATGGTAGCCGCCATCTTCGGTAAGTCGCCTCACCGGCTTTCACCAATGTTAGAACGTTTATATCTCATGATTCATCCTTGCCGCCGACTTACCTGATTCTGTTAAACAGGTCCCAGAAGTGCCAATCTCAACCAGAGCATGGTCACCAAGCTAAAGGCCGTGTATACCCTGGTGGAGCAGCTCTACACCGGGTCACAACGTGCCTTAGCTGTGGTGGCCCTATCCAACAAGGTGCCAACTCACCTGGCCGAAGTTCTGCGCCGGCTCGCCGTTCTGCCTCAGTGGATCCAAGAGCTGCGACGGGCCTCGACGAGAGCCAGAGCAATCGCCGCGCTGAGCCGGGCCAAGGCATCCCTGCCGAAGCTAGACCCGGCAGACATCGCCCTGGGTTATCCAAGCCTGAAGGAAGACGGCTCAGCTTTCGATCAGAAGGATTTCGCAGCCTGCGTGAAGGCAGTACGCCTGGTGGCCACCCTTATCTGGAACGACACTGATCTGACCAAGTACCAGCCGGGTTATGATGCGGAGAATCAGAGGATTCCAACCCCTCGCTATGAAGCCCTCAACCTGATCCCTCCTGCTCGTCAGCACACCTTCGCCCCAGAGATTGACCCGGCCGGGTTAATTGACGAGGAAGCCCAATTCGAAGCTCTCAGCGGCATCGACTGGAAGTCATCAACCGTCGAGGTCTTGGGATCAGCCGGAGGAGAAGACAGGAACGAGCCGGAGACTTCAACTCAGCGGGCATCGTGACTCGGCTGGCGGTTTACCAAACAATGCTCCACCCGTTTTTAGTCTTGATGAGTTTTTGTAATAGAATAGGTGCAACAGTTCATCTTTGCCGTGCCATCGTGCACGTATTGAATGCAAAAGTCCTTTGAAGTTGTCTCTTTGATGTTTCTCCGGTTTATAACCATCCCTTTGTTTTTCTCAACCTCAAAGAGGTGCCTTTAAGTATCCTGCATAGAAAGGCAAATCACAAGTCTCAAGGCGGCTTACCGCCCTGAGAATTAGGTGCTTTGGATAGATAACCCGGAATATGAATCAAAAAGGACTGGTCCTCAATGATATCCTTAACACAGCCGTAACAACACACTTAGCGGCCTGTAAGCATACTTCCGGTTTAAATAACCGGGGTAACAAGGTTGGTATCTTAACTCCGATTTACCTGTCGTAATGACACCCATGGCGTTCAACGAACACTGTAAACCAAAGTTAAGCCGGTAAAGTGAGACCCGGCCGTACACACCTTGACATACACTTGTGATAAAGCAGAGGAATTTAGGGGCTTCCGGTTCGAATACGACCAGAGACCCGGCCCAATGGGGTTAAGCTAAGATTCGGATACGATCACATAGCCCCCAGTGGGTGTGGCGATGCCAATCAAGAGGGTACCGACAGCTATGTTCTCTTTGGTTCGAATACGACCCATGTTTGAACAGGAAGCCCCCAAGTGACTTTAAGAATTGTTTAACGACGCTGATTCGAATACGATCCACGTCGGTTCTCAGAGGGGTTAAACTATGATTCAAATATGACCAAAGGTAACCTCCCAATGAGCTCGGTACTTTGCCAATCAAATGGGTATCAACAGCTATGTTCTCTTTGGTTCGAATACGACCAATGTTTGAATAGGAAGCCCCCAAGTGATATTGCTGTTTACGGCTAGATTCGAATACGATCGTAAACCGGATCCTCCTTTAAATCATCATGTAATCTTGCAATAAGAACAACACGTGCGTATTTGGAGGAGGAAAAAGGACAGAGGTCCTGCTTTATTGCTTATCATAATATATACATGGCTGAGAGAAATATGTACACCACGAGAGCCGGTAGCTCAAGTGTAGTAAGGCCGAAGCTGAGCTATGTTCCACGGCCGACGGGTCTCTTCCTCCGACTTACGTGAATCTTTGTGCTCCCGAATGTCAATGAGGTAATATGACCCGTTGTGCAAGTTCTTGCTGACCACAAAGGGCCCTTCCCAAGGTGGGGATAACTTGTGTGCATCTGTTTGATCCTAGATCAACCGGAGCACCAGGTCGCCTTCCTGGAAGACCCGGGATTTGACCCGGCGGCTATGATAACGGCGCAGGTCTTGTTGGTAAATTGCTGAACGGGCTGCTGCCACATCACGCTGTTCGTCCAACAAGTCAAGAGCATCTTGGCGCGCCTGTTCATTATCTGTCTCAACATAAGCCGCCACGCGAGGTGAGTCGTGACGGATGTCGCTGGGGAGGACTGCTTCTGCTCCATAAACCATGAAGAAAGGCGTGAAACCTGTTAGGAGTAGTGTTGATACTCCATAAGACGGAGGGCAATTCCTCCACCCAACAACCCGGCGTCCGTTGCAAAGGGACCAAAAGCCGGGGCTTGATGCCCTTCAGAATCTCCTGGTTAGCTCTCTCAGCTTGACCATTGGATTGAGGATGAGCTACTGAGGAAACATCAAGTCGGATATGCTCTCGTTGACAAAACTCTTCCATGGCGCCTTTGGAGAGATTAGTGCCATTGTCAGTTATAATGCTGTGCGGAAAGCCAAAGCGGAAAATCACCTTTTTCATAAATTGAACGGCCGTGGCTGCATCGCACTTGCTAACTGGCTCTGCTTCCACCCACTTTGTGAATTTATCAACTGCCACCAAGAGGTGGGTCTTTTTATCCTTGGACCTTTTAAAAGGCCCAACCATATCAAGCCCCCAGACCGCAAAGGGCCAAGTAATTGGGATCATCCTCAGCTCCTAAGCCGGCACATGAGCCCGTCGTGAGAACCTCTGGCAACCATCACATTTACTGACCAAGTCCTCTGCATCAGCATGAGCCGTCAACCAATAAAAACCATGACGGAAAGCCTTGGCCACAAGGGATTTTGAGCCGGCATGATGGCCACAATCCCCTTCATGGATCTCACGCAAGATCTCTTGACCTTCCTCAGGGGAGACACAACGCTGAAATGCCCCTGTAACACTGCGATGATGCAACTCACCATCGATAACGATCATTGACTTAGCCCGCCGGGTTATTTTCCTGGCCAAAGTTTCATCCTCAGGCAACTCTCCCCGGGTTATATAAGCCAGATATGGCATTGTCCAGTCTGGTATGACATGAAGAGCTGCCACCAGTCGTGCCTCCGGGTCCGGGACAGCCAAATCTTCCTCTGTAGGCAGCCTGACCGAAGGGTTATACAGGACGTCCAGGAAAATGTTAGGCGGCACCGGCTTTCGCTGAGAGCCTAGCCGGCTTAGAGCATCAGCCGCCTCATTCTTCCTGCGATCAATGTGCTCTACTTGGTAGCCTTGAAAGTGCCCAGCAATGGCATCAACCTCGCGGCGATAAGCCGCCATTAGAGGGTCCTAAGAGTCCCACTTGCCTGATACTTGTTGAGCCACCAAGTCTGAGTCACCGAAGCACCTTACCCGGCTCAAGCTCATCTCCTTAGCCATCCGAAGACCATGGAGCAAGGCCTCGTACTCAGCCGCATTGTTAGTGCAAGGAAACATTAACTGTAGCACATAATGGAATTTGTCACCCTTAGGGGAAGCCAATACAACGCCAGCCCCCGAGCCCTCCACCTGCCTGGACCCATCGAAGTGAATAGTCCAATATGTGTTATCCGGCTTTTGCTCGGGCACTTGTGACTCTGTCCAATCATTGATGAAATCCACCAAGGCCTGAGATTTAACAGCAGTGCGTGGCACATATTTGAGACCATGAGGTCCAAGTTCTATAGCCCACTCAGCAATTCTCCCTGTGGCCTCTCTGTTTTGAATGATATCGCCATGGGGGGCAGAGCTGACCACAGTGATGGGATGACCCTGAAAATAATGCGTAAGTTTCCGGCTTGCCATAAACACCCCATACACAAGCTTCTGCCAATGCGGGTACCGCTGCTTGGATTCAATGAGCACTTCGCTGACATAATAAACCGGCCGCTGAACCGGATGCTCCTTACCCTCCTCTTTGCGCTCTACCACAATAGCCACATTGACGGCTCGTGCGTTTGCCGCCACATACAGCAGTAAGGGCTCCTTATCAACCGGAGCAGCAAGGACTAGGGGCTCTGCCAGCTGCTTCTTCAAATCCTCAAAGGCGGTATTAGCTGCATCATTCCAGACAAAGTTATCAGTTTTCTTCATCAACTGATATAAGGGCATGGACTTCTCACCCAAAGGGCTTATGAATCGGCTTAAAGCAGCGTTGCGACCCGCCAGACGCTGAACGTCATTTATACATGCCGGCTTAGCCAGGGAGGTGATGGCCTTGATCTTCTCCGGGTTAGCCTCAATGCCTCTGTCGGAAACGAAGAAGCCCAAGAGCTTGCCTGCAGGAACACCAAAGACACACTTGGCCGGGTTAAGCATCATCTTATAGACCCGGAGATTATCAAAGGTTTCCCTTAAATCATCTATCAGGGTTTCCTCTTTGATGGACTTAACCACAATATCATCCACGTAAGCGTGAACATTGCGCCCGATCTGTTTATGAAGACAGTTCTGTACACAACGCTGGTAAGTCGCCTATGCACACTTGAGTCCAAAGGGCATAGACACATAGCAGAAGGCTCCAAAGGGAGTGATGAACGTCGTCTTCTCCTGGTCCTTAACTGCCATCTTAATCTGATGATAACCAGAATAAGCATCCAAGAAACATAAGCGTGCACAACCTGCCGTAGCATCAATGATTTGATCAATGCGGGGGAGGGCAAAAGGATCAGCCGGACATGCCTTGTTCAAGTCCGTATAGTCCACACACATCCGCCAGGTGCCATTCTTCTTGAGTACGAGCACCGGGTTAGCTAACCACTCTGGGTGAAAGACTTCAACGATAAACCCGGCCGCCAAGAGCCGGGCCACTTCTTCACCAATGGCTTTCCGCCTCTCTTCGTTAAACCGCCGAAGGAACTGTCTGACCGGCTTAAATTTCGGATCAACATTGAGAGTATGCTCAGCGAGTTCTCTAGGTACACCTGGCATGTCAGAAGGTTTCCATGCGAAGATGTCCCTATTCTCACGGATGAACTCGATGAGCGCGCTTTCCTATTTTGGATCCAGATTGGCACTGATGCTAAACTGCTGAGATGAATCTCCTGGAACAAAATCAACAAGCTTAGTTTCATCAGCCGACTTAAATTTCATTGTCGGCTCAGCCTCCGTAGTTGGCTTTTTCACAGAGGTCATATCTGTTGGGTCAACATTGTCCTTGTAAAACTTCAATTCCTCTGTAGCACAGACAGATTCTGCATAAGCCGCATCACCTTCCTAACACTCCAGAGCCACTTTCCGGCTGCCATGAACCGTAATGGTCCCACTGTGACCCGGCATCTTGAGCTGTAAGTACACATAACACGGCCGTGCCATGAACTTGGCGTAAGCCGGCCGTCCAAATATGGCATGGTATGGACTTCTTATCTTGACCACCTCAAAGGTCAATTTCTCCACCCTGTAGTTGTTCTCATCACCAAAAGCCACTTCCAATTCGATCTTGCCGACTGGATAAGCCGACTTACCAGGTACCACGCCATGGAAGATAGTGTTTGACTGGCTGAGGTTCTTATCAACCAACCCCATATGGCGAAAAGTCTCATAATAGAGGATGTTGATGCTGCTGCCTCCATCCATGAGCACCTTTGTAAACTTATATCCTCCCACGTGAGGAGCCACCACTAAGGCCAAGTGGCCCGGGTTATCCACCCGGGGAGGGTGATCCTCCCTACTCCACACTATAGGCTGCTCAGACCACCGCAAGTAGCGTGGGACCGCCGGCTCAACAGCATTCACAGCCCTCTTGTGAAGCTTCTGATCTCGCTTGCACAGACTAGTGGTAAACACATGATACTGTCCACCGCTAAGCTGCTTTGGATTGGTCTGATAACCCCCCTGCTGCTGTTGATGACCCTGGCCAGGCTGTTGATTAAAGCCCCCTTGACTGTTCTGAGGACCGGAATTTGAGCCGCCGCCCAGGCCATGAAAGACGCCAGCGCCTGAACCGCCGCCCGGGCCATTGTAATTCTTAAAGGCCTTCATGATTGCACAATCCTTCCACAGATGAGTCGCTGGCTTCTCTCTAGAGCCGTGCCTTGGACAAGGTTCATTCAACAGCTGCTCCAGCGTCGGACCTGACCCGCCGCCTCGGGGAGGGGGCCTCCCCTTGCGTCGCTGGTTATTACCTTGGGAGTTGGCATTGGCTACAAACTCTAGGCTGCCATCGGCCTTGCGCTTGCCTCCTCCTTGGTTCCCCGGGTTAAACTGAGGACCCTTGCCATTGCCGTTCTTCTTTCCCTTCCCTGTCATTTCATCATCTGAAGGAGGATCCTTGGTACCATCGGAATCGGCGTACTTGACAAGAGCTGCCATTAGTGTACCCATATCAGTGCAGTCGCGCTTAAGCCGCCCGAGTTTCATCTTCAGGGGCACAAAGCGACAATTCTGTTCCAACATTAAGACTGCAGAGCCGGCATCCATCTTATCTGATGAATGTATGATCTCCTTAACCCGGCGAACCCAATGGGTCGTGGATTCACCCTCCTACTGCTTACAGTTAGTCAAATCCACAATTGACATAGACTGCCTACAGGTATCTTTGAAGTTTTGGATGAACCGGGCCTTCAGCTCAGCCCAAGACCCAATGGAATTCAGTGGTAGCCCTTTCAACCAAGTGCGGGCAGTTCCATCTAACATCATGGTGAAATACTTGGCCATGGCTGCCTCACTGACCTCCAGCAACTCCATAGCCATCTCATAGCTCTCAATCCAGGCTGCGGGTTGTAAGTCAGCTGTGTAGTTAGGCACCTTCCTAGGGCCCTTGAAGTCCTTAGGTAGACGTTCATTACGGATAGCTGGCACTAAACAAGGGACGCCCCCGGTCCTGGTAGGAATACCCACGTCGACGGAGGTCGTCGGGTAAGCCGGGGGGGTCTGATAAGCCGTCAGTTGAGGCACTTGCTCCGCCTCTTGCCGTGCTTTGTCCTGGTCTGCCACGTGAAAGGCTCCGTTATAAGCCGGGCCGTGGCCAGGGGGCGGGTCGTGGCGTCGGACGTTACTTGAGCCGGTCGCTGAGACCATGTGCCTGCTGTAACTCGGGCTCTGACCCGGACGAGGGGTCGAGTGGATCCTGTCCCGGCTATAGGAGTACGCCTCTTGCTGCGCCAGTGCTGTCTGGAGGAGTTCCCTGACCCGGCGGGTTTCAATAGCCGTCGGAGAGTCGCCGTCAACTGGGAGAGCCGCCAGCCGTGCTGCTGCAGCGACCATGTTCTCCAGCGGGTTATTATAATGACCCGGGGGTATTGGCACATATTGAGGCGGGGCAGGGGGCACCTGGGGAGGCCCCATCACTCGTGGCTAAATAAGGGGTCCAGACCCGGGCGCTATGACCCCTGGCGGGTTACTAGACCCTGCACCTGGCGTGTTGAAGAGGTTGCGTGGATCGTAAACCGGAGGGACTCGAGACTAGGCCTTTCGATGCCTCCTTCTCATGACCTCATTGGCCGCGTTCTGATCCATCGTGAGTTGGAAGGACTGCGCCTGAATCAGCTGAGTCTGGGCATCGACAGCCGCCCGCTCCGCAGCCAGCCTGATCCCTTCCGCTGCAAGATCCTCCTTAGCCTTTATTAGGTCCAATTTTAACTGTGCCACCTCGGCATCGTGCTGAGCTTGATCTGCCGGGTCAACCGTGGCGGTTAACAGGGCCGTCATCTTGTCCATGAGATCCATTAGCACCTGAGCCGGAGAAGGCACCGGGTTTCCCACTCCAACAGCGGGGTTCTGAACAGGCTGCGCACCAGCCATAAAAACTCCAACCTGACTTGGCGGCTCAAAAAGGTCCGGAATACTGTCACCATCGGAACAACCCATGAGCCTGCCATCTTGAAGTTGGTACAACGAGTTTGACTCATCGGTGGCCGAATCGCCGTCAGAGCCGGCGGCCGTCTCATCACCAGATCTAGATCGATCGGAGAGTCCTCCATGGATGCATCCCACAAAAGTGCGCCTTAAGGCAGGTCGGGCCCGGGCAGGTTGTGCGCGCTGAGCCGTTTCGATGAGATCGGCGCAGAGATCCGGATCAGGGCCCGGCTCACCAATCTTGCCAATGGAAACATGAATTCCGCCGAAGGCGACCCGGTACTCGTACTCAATTGAGCCGGCGTCGGGGCCCCAGTTTGCATCGTCGATGTAGAGCTTGCCGCGACGACTCTTGGTCATCCGGCCCACAGCGTATCCCTTGAGCCCTTCGAAGCTGCCCTTCAAGAACTCAAATCCACCATGCGCTGGCCCCACGGTGGGCGCCAACTGTCGTGGAATTGTCACGGCAGATGTCCTCGAGCTAGGACTTAGTCGTGGAGCCATCACAACTAGGAAGCTTGAAGGGGTTAATGCGGGACAAGGAACACGAGGGTTTATACTGGTTCGGCCCCTTACGGTGAAGGTAAAAGCCTACGTCCAGTTGGAGGTGGTATTGATTAGGGTTACGATCACCAGGGAGCTAAACTGCTATGCCCGGCTCTCGATGAGATTGTTGTCGCCCCTAAACCGCTTCCGGGTCATCCCTTTATATAGGGAGGCTGACGCCCAGCAGCTCTTAGAGTCCCGGCCGGCTCATAAGAGTGTCCGGCTCGGACTCTCAACTATACTTGCCTTACACGACAAGTTCTACCATAATAATGATTGTAACTACGGGTCTTGAGCCATATCCGGGTCTTAGCCCATCTCTGGCCCATCGTCTTCAAGCTTGGCTCCGGGCTTCTGGCAATGACCACACGAGTAACCCGGCCCCTCCTGGCGGGTGACTCTAAGGTCTATATCCTCAACAAGCCCGGAGAGTCAGCCCGAAAGCTTTGGAACGGATTCCTCACTAAGAAGAATCAAATTGTCGACTGCCCGAACGCCGGCCTTAGTGGCTTTCAAACACAGTGTCCGGGACGAATGGCTCGCCAGACACCTCGGCCAGGAAAAACCGAGGACAATGGCAGCCTTAACAAGCCTTATGACCCGCTTTTGCACAGGCGAAGATAGTTGGCTGGCCCGTAGCGGCACCAGCGACCCAGGCACATCCGAAGTCAGGGATGGTAATGGGAAACCGCGACGCCATAAAAGCAAGCGTCGAAGCAATGAAGACAGCCCAGACAACACGGCGGTAAACGCCGGATTTAGGGGCCCTCAACCCGGTCAACGGAAAAAGCCATTTAAAGGCAGCCGAGATGGACCGTCCAGCCTAAACAAGATTCTAGACAGATTATGTCAGATTCATGGGTCTTCAAGCAAGTCGGCAAGCTAAATGCCGAGCTCAAGGGGAGGGAGAGACCAAGTGAAGACGAGGATGAGCCTCGCCGGCAAAACACTAGGGGACAGAAAAAATTCCCACCAGAGGTCAAAACAGTGAACATGATTCACGTAACGAGGAGGAGCAAACGTGCACTCCGAGACGCATGCGTCGTAGAGCCCGTCACCCCCAAGTTCAACCCTTGGTCGGCCTACCCGATCACTTTCGATCACAGGGATCACCCGACTAGTATCCGACATGGAGGATCTGCTGCCTTGGTGCTAGACCCAATAATTAACGAATACTATCTCACCCGAGTCCTTATGGACGGCGGCAGTAGTCAGAATATGATATATCAGGACACACTCTGCAAAATGGGGATAGACCCAACAAGAATTAACCAAAGCAATACTACGTTTAAAGGAGTAATACCAGGCCCAGAGGCCCGCTGCACGGGCTCTCTAGTTCTAGAGGTTGTATTTAGTTCTCCCGACAATTTCCGAAGTGAAAGGTTAACCTTCGACATCGCTCCATTCCGAAGCGGCTATCAAGCATTACTCGGAAGAACGGCCTTCGCTCGTTTTAACGCAGTACCGCATTACACTTATCTTAAGCTTAAGATGCCCGGTCCACGTGGCACCATCATAGTTAGCGGAAACATAGAGCGTTCCTTGCGTACGGAAGAATGTGTGGTGGCTTTAGCAGCCGAACACTGACTGGCCTCTCCAACCAGAATAAACGATCGGTCGTCAAGACCGCGGACACGGCTAGACGAGTCCGGCGCACCACTAGCTGTAACAGCCCAGATAAACCTGAGATGGGGTCGATGGATTTACCCCCCTAGGTGGTGCTAGGGGCTTCCTGCATATAAAAAGGACTACAGTTCGGCTTGACCTTATTTTGATTGAATTTTAATAGTTCATTAAGAATAATCAATTTTTCGCACGAAGACTTTCACCTCGGTTTTTTTTCTTTTGCAGATGATCATCGTGCCACACCCTTCCAGGATACGGCACAACGGAGACACAGGCGCATACGTGCAGCACGGCCCCGCTCAAAGGTTTCTTTTTAGATTAAGACCCTGTGTAAACCTTTCTTACTGTCTCTTGTTGCTGTACACCCTCCGGATATTCAACACAACCGAGAGGGATGCTGGCATTATTGGCATTTCGCCATGTCAGACTAATCCACGTACTTGGAAATTTACGGTTTATCGAGGGTGTTACCCAGCCCAACATATGTTGTAAAGTCCGAATACCTTAGGGAGTGTTCGACGTCACGAGTTTGGCCTTATATGCACCAGCTCCGAATCATGTCTTTGGTCAATAGTTGGGTTTGCCCGGCTCCCGTGTTTTGCTACCTTACGTTCCGCTCTATCGGCTAAGGTGGCATCGGGAGAACTGCTGTGATTGTGCCCTGGTTCATCTGGATGAGCACCTCAGCAGAGAAAGCCGAAAACTGACTATCATGATAAAGCGCGAAACTGGTCAACCACTCGATGACTCATCGGAATCTTCCTGATTCCTCCGCATTAACGAAGGAACGGTTTCCCGGTCATGTATGTACGCGCACCGTATTCGGATAGACGTGGAAGTACCATGGGCTATATAGTAGCCCCACCGTCAAACTCCTATGGCTAAGTGAAAGTGTTAAAGCAATATAGTCCGATTACCTTGTTCGCCGCGCTATCACCTCCTTCATGGACCAAGACGTTGGATCAAGTGTGAATACGCACTTTTTCGAACACCCCCGCATTATATGCGTGGGGGCTGAAGCCGACGACTGCAAACTTTCAGGGTATATACATACATAAACGGCCACACAGGAGGCATCATAATACTTACAGGCACAAGTGTAAACACAGCCTTTATAATCATAATAGCATTGTTTTTACAATTGGGATACATGTCACTAGAACATGATACTCTTCGAGCACTGAGCCTCTATTAAACGAGCGCCTTCTAGGACTTCTTCAAAATAGTGCTCGGTCGATACCTGGCCTACGGCCGAACTCTGGGTTGCAATAGCGGTGGCCTCCATCTCTGCCCATTATGTCTTAACATGGGCAAGAGCCATCCGCGCACCCTCTATGCACACCGACCTCTTTGCAGCGTCGATATGCGGCACAGCACCAAGGAATCGTTGCACTAAACCAAAATAACTATTTGGCCTTGGTCCTTCCGGCCAAAGATGATCCACGACAGACCTCATGGCAAGCCCGGACAACCTATGGAGCTCAGCCCACTCGGCCATTTGCTCAGTTAACAGCAGCGGATGCGTTGAAGCACTGAACTGCGACCAGAACAACTTTTCCACTTCATGATCTTTTTGATCTTTGAAAAACTCAGTCGCATCAGCAGCACTCGCTGCCAAGTCCAAGTACACGTCTGCAGCACTCCATAATTGATCCAGAGGGGCATACTTCGGATCTCCGAACTTCGTCCACAACAAAAAGGGCTTCCCAGCCGTGATATCTCCGGCTTGATGAAGCTCCTCCTTCACCGCTCTGATTTTAGAGCGGGTCTCCTTGGCTGCTACCATTGCTTTCTTCAGGTCCGCCGCTTCCGCTTGGTTTTCCTTTTCAAGAAGCTCATACTGGTCGGCAGCATCCTTCAGCTCAACAGCCATCTTGGCTATTTTATCTTTGCTCTGGCGATGAGCAGCCTGTTTGGCTCTTAATTCTTTGACCGCCTTTAGGGCGGCCGCATCACTTCTCCTGGCTTGTTCCTTGGCTCGGGCAAGCTCTGCCCGAAGGGTCTCCACGAAGGCAGCTCCATTTGCAGTCACAGCATATTATAGATACTAGCATCATGCTCCTCTTAAATATCTGTTAACCACCGGAGAATACATACCCTGTGCCTCGTCAAGCCGCTTGTTTACAAGCACGATGTCGGCATCTGCCGCATCAAGTTGCCGCTTCAGTTCGGCAAACTCACCAGTCCGGCTAGCCACCGGACCCTCAGCCGCCTGCACATGAAAGCAACATGATCATTACCTGGGACTATGATCCTCTATTTGCCGCCTTCAGGACAGCAACCAGAGTCTCATGGGCTACTATCTGTATAGGGCACACCTAGCATGTGCGGTACCGTCAAAATATATATTACTTTGCATACCTCAAAGCCTTTTAGCAGGCTCATAAAAGCTTCATGCAACCCACTTTTGGCGGATGAAATCCTCTCAACCACCGTACCCATTAAAGTACGATGCGCCTCTGAGATAGCCGCTTGCTCCAGAAGACCCATCAGTACGTCCAGTTGTGCACCGGACAGTCCCGGACTCTTTCTGTTGCTCTCCTTAGGAGCCGAACCCTCTGGACTTCGGGTGGCCGAAGGGTTACCTTCCGGCCTTGGCGGATCAGGAGAAATCCCCCGTGATGACACCTCAGGGTCGTCCGCCTCATGAGGCGGGGAGACAGGGGGAGGCGTTTCGCTCTCCATCATCTCCGGAAGAAGATCCCCTGAAGACGAACTCTGTCGAGAAGGGCTATGATCCGAACTGCAAGACATTCGTCTCGGTTATTGTCCTCGGAGATGAAGCAGGATATATTAACCAAAAGTACTCTTGTTCACTTACAGCTCGGTGGAGGGCTGATCCCCTTGCGGGCACTGTGCGGTAAGGATGCCCTCCGGGGCAGGGCCCTCTGGGGAAGGTTTCTTCCCTCGTTTGGAAACTCTTGTTTCCAAGTCTTCAGAGGCGGTCCTTTTCCTTCCTTGGGGAGAGGAAATTTCAGATTCTTCCCCCCGGTTATCCTCCTTCACGGAGACACTAATTCCCCCGGTTTGGATGAGTAATGAGTCAGGCCCACTTTCGGCTTCTTTATTCCTCCCTTTATCTTCCCCTGATGGCGCTTGTTAAGGTGCGAGCTCAAGCATCCTGGCTAGTACAGGATCCGGTGAGCCCTCGGGAAGGGGGGCCGAACACCTGATCATCTTCGCCTTTTTATCCAGTCCTGGTCAAAGAGTGATTTTTCAGAATGATGTTGTGACAAATTAAAAGACAGCGTGTCCGGCTGCAGAATTGCTTACGTGGGTATCTGGACGATTGCAGTTTAGACTCGCATCCTCGGTGGTGTCTGGACACTTTATTCGTGATCCGAAGAACAATCCATACATCTCTTCGAGTGTCACGCCAAAGAATTGCTGAATAGTTCGCGGTCCTTCCGGGTTGAACTCCCACATACGGAGAGGTCGACGTTGCCATGGCAGGACCCGACGAACTAGCATGACTTGCATTACCTTGACAAGGCCGACATCTCTCTTGAGGAGATCTCGGATGCGACTCTGCAATGTCGGCACATCATTAACTGGCCCCTAGTCCAGCCGCTTGTTGACCCATGACGCCAGTTGTGGCGGCGGGCCCGAACGGAAGGCAGGGGCAGCTGCCCACTTAGTATTTCGGGGAGCCGTGATGTAAAACCACTCCTGCTGCCATAAGTTGGACATCTTCGGGAAGGAACCCTTTGGCCATGGAGCATCGGTGCCTTTGCTTATTATGGCACCTCCGCATTTTGCGGGTCGCCCATCGATCATCTTCGGCTTCACATTGAAGGTCTTGAGCCATAAGACGAAGTGTGGAGTGATGCGGAGGAAGGCCTCACACACGACGATAAACGACGAGATGTGAAGGATGGAATCTGGAGCTAGATCATGGAAATCGAGCCCGTAATAGAACAAAAGCCCTCTAACAAAGGGATCAAGACTAAAGCCTAGCCCTCGGAGGAAGTGGGAAACAAATACAACACTCTCGTTGGGTTCGGGAGTAGGGATGACCTGCCCTGGAGCAGGCAGCCTGTGCAAGATTTCAGCGGTCAGATACCTGGCTTCTCATAGCTTCTTGATGTCCTCCTCTGTGACAGAGGAGGCTATCCACCGGCCTTGAAGGTTGGATCCGGACATGATTGAAGGTCCGAAGCACTTAGCCGGAGCCTCGGGTGTTGGAATTAGAGTTGGGGGAAGGGAAGGATCAAGCACGAGAAGAAAAGGACAGGCCTTGGCCCCTTTATAAAGAGGGTGAATATCAAGCGTCCTCTGCGTGACCGTTTGGAACTTGCCTAAAATTGAGGAGTCATACCAACGGGCACGATTGGGTTACCCACACCCGTATTGATGAGAATCCCGTGATGAGAGGAACACGATCTCTGCTTCGACAAGACGTGCCAATAAAACCGCCTCGCAACACGTGAAGTGGCAGGCTGGGAAAAACGTTTCGTCATGACCGGACCACGGTAGAACGTCACGCTATGAAAAGTTGTCAGCAGATTAGATTTGTGGAAATGTTATACTCTCTACGGTGGTATGTGGAATTTGTTTTGCAGAGCCGGAAACGATCCTAGTGTTCAAAATCTTCTATGGAGTATTCGGAGGAGGAACCCGCCTTGCAATGCCGAAGACAATCTGTGCACCGGACCCATCGTCATTGAAGCCTGGTTCAGGGGCTACTAAGGGAGTCCTGGATTAGGGGGTCCTCGGACTGCCGGACTATGTACTATGGCCGGACTGTTGGACTATGAAGATACAAGATTGAAGACTTTGTCCCGCGTCCGAACGGGACTCTCCTTTGCGTGGAAGGCAAGCTTGGCAATTCGGATATGCAGATCTCCTCCCTTGTAACCGACTCTGTGTAACCCTAGCCCCCTCCGGTGTCAATATAAACTGGAGGGTTTAGTCCGTAGGACAACAACAATCATAATCATAGGCTAGCTTCTAGGGTTTAGCCTATACGATCTCGTGGTAGATCAACTCTTGTAATACTCATATCATCAAGATTAATCAAGCAGGAAGTAGGGTATTACCTCAATCGAGAGGGCCCGAACCTGGGTAAACATTGTGTCCCCCGCCTCCTGTTACCATCCGCCTTAGACGCACAGTTCGGGATCCCCTACCCGAGATCCACCGGTTTTGACACCAACACCCACCCCCTGGGGCGCGCCCCCCTGCCTCGTGGGCCCCCTGAGGCTCCACCGACCTCAACTCCAACTCTATATATTCACGTTAGGGAGAAAAAAATCAGAGAGAAGGATTCATCGCGTTTTACGATACGGAGCTGCCACCAAGCCCTCATCTCTATCGGGAGGGCTGATCTGGAGTCCGTTCGGGGCTCCGTAGAGGGGAATCCATCACCGTCTTCATCATCAACCATCCTCCATCATCAATTTCATGATGCTCACTGCCGTGCATGAGTAATTCCATGGTAGGCTTGCTGGACGATGATGGGTTGGATGAGATTTATCATGTAATCGAGTTAGTTTTGTTAGGGTTTGATCCCTAGTATCCACTATTTTCTGAGATTGATGTTGCTATGACTTTGCTACGCTTAATGCTTGTCACTAGGGCCCGAGTGCCATGATTTCAGATCCGAACCTATTATGTTTTGATGAATATATGTGAGTTCTTGATCCTATCTTGCAAGTCAATAGTCACCTACTATGTGTTATGATCCGGTAACCCCGAAGTGACAATAATCGCAACCACTCCCGGTGATGACCGTAGTTTGAGAAGTTCATGTACTCACTAAGTGTTAATGCTTTGGTCAGGTACTCTATTAAAAGGAGGCCTTAATATCCCTTAGTTTCCAATAGGACCCCGCTGCCACGGGAGGGTAGGACAAAAGATGTCATGCAAGTTCTTTTCCATAAGCACGTATGACTGTATTCAGAATACATACCTACATTACATTGATGAACTGGAGCTAGTTCTGTGTCACCCTATGTTATAATTGTTGCATGAGGAATCGCATCCGACAAAATTATCCATGACTGATCCAATGCCTACAAGCTTTTCACATATTGATCTTTGGTTACTTACTTTACCGTTGCCACTGTTACAATTACTATAAAACTGCTACTGTTACCTTTGCCACCGTTACCGTTACTTCCGTACTACTTTGCAACTAAATACTTTTTTGTAGATATTAAGTTTTCCAGGTGTGGTTGAATTGACAACTCAACTGCTAATACTTGAGAATATTCTTTGGCTCCCCTTGTGTTGAATCAATAAATTTGGGTTGAATACTCTACCCTCAAAAACTGTTGCGATCCACTATACTTGTGGGTTATCAAGACTATTTGCTGGCGCCGTTGCCGGGGGGCAAGCTTTATTCTTTGAGTCACTTGAGATTTATATCTGCTGATCACTATTAGGAACTTGAAAGACGAAAAAACCAAGATTTATCCCTCAACTACGAGGGGAGGTAAGGAACTGCCATCTAGCTCTGCACTTGATTCACCTTCTGTTATGAGTAAATTTGCGACACCTACACCTGCTATTGATTTTGATAGGTCGCATGTTATTGATGATGCCACTTCTTCTTTGCATTATACATATGATGAAACTACTTCTATGCTTGATAATATTGTGCCATTAGGTGAATTTCTTGATGAACAAGTTGCTAGGGTTAGAGAGAATGAAATTATTGAAACTGATAATATTGATGAGAGTGATGATGAAGATTCACGCCCTAGATATGAATTGCCTGATGTACCTAAGGGTTATGTTATGGATGAAGAAACTGCTAGAGACTTTTTTGCTTGCAAAGATAGATATGATCTTAAGAAAATGTTAGCTAAGCTGAAAGAAAAGTCTTTGAATGCTCAAATGAAATATGACCCTGCTTTTGCTACTTCACCTATCTGTATTTCCGATAAGGATTATGATTTCTCTGTTGATCCTGAGATAATTACTTTGGTTGAATCTGATCCTTTTTATGGCTATGAATCTGAAACTGTTGTAGCACATCTTACTAAATTAAATGATATAGCCACCCTATTTATGCATGAAGAAAACATTCATTACTACTATATCCTTAAGTCCTTTACGTTCGCATTAAAGGGTGATGCTAAAACATGGTTTAATTCTCTTGATCCTGGTTGCGTGCGTAGTCCCCAGGATATGATTTATTACTTCTCTGCTAAATATTTCCCCGCTCATAAGAAACAAGCTGCCTTAAGGGAAATATATAATTTTGTGCAAATTGAAGAAGAGAGTCTCCCACAAGCTTGGGGGAGGCTTCTCAGATTACTTAATGCTTTGCCTGATCATCCTCTTAAGAAAAATGAAATAGTTGATATCTTTTATAATGGACTAATTGATGCTTCCAGAGACCACCTGGATAGTTTTGTCGGTTGTGTTTTTAGGGAAAGAACTGTTGATCAAGCTGAAGTGCTATTGAATAATATGTTGAGTAATGAAAACGATTGGACACTTCCTGAACCAACTCCTAAGCCAACTCCGAAGAAAAGGGGTATCCTATTTCTCAGTCCTGAAGATATGCAAGAGGCAAAGAAATCTATGAAAGAAAAGGGTATTAAAGTTGAAGATGGCAAGAATTTACCACCTATTGAAGAAATACATCATCTTGATAACCCGACACAGGTAGTAGAGGTAAATTCTCTCTATATATTTGATAAAGGTGAAATCACATCTACTAAGTTTGCTGGCAAATGCTTGGATGAGTTTGATGATTTTATTGTTAAACAAGAAAACTTCAATGCTTATGTTGGCAGACAATTGAAACGTAATGCTTATATGATTGAACACTTGAGTGATTATACGTCTAGAGTTAAAGGTGAACTTAAACTTATTAGTAAACATGCTTCTATGGTTACCACTCAAGTAGAACAAGTGCTTAAGGCTCAAAATGATTTGCTCAATGAATTAAATAATAAGAAAAATGATAATGTTGTTAGAGTTATGACTAGAGGGGGTAAAATGACTCAGGAACCTTTGTATCCTGAGGGCCACCCTAAAAGAATTGAGCAAGATTCTCAGAGAACTAATGTTGATGCACCTAGTCCTTCTAAAAAGAAGAAAAGGAAAATGATAGGACTTTGCATGCTTCTAGTGAACCTATTGTTGATACACCTGAGAACCCCACTGATATTTCTATTTCTGATGCTGAAACACAATCTGGTAATGAACGTGAACCAAGTTATAATGTTAATGATCATGTTCATGTGGATGCTCAACATAGCAATGAGAATGATGTAGAGATTGAACCTGCTGTTGATCTTCATAACCCACAATCAAAGAATCAACGTTATGATAAGAGAGACTTCGTTGCTAGGAAGCACGGTAAAAAAGAGAACAATGGGTTCAGAAACCCATGCCTTTTCCTCCCAAACCATCCAAGAAAAAGGACGATGAGGATTTTGAGCGCTTTGCTGAAATGATTAGACCTATCTTTTTGCGTATGCGTTTGACTGATATGCTTAAAATGAATCCTTATGCTAAGTATATGAAAGAAATTGTTACAAATAAAAGAAAGGTACCGGAAGCTGAAATTTCCACCATGCTTGCTAATTATACTATTAAAGGTGGAATACCAAAGAAACTAGGAGATCGAGGAGTACCAACTATACCATGCTCCATTAACAGAAACTATGTTAAAACTGCTTTATGTGATCTTGGAGCCGGTGTTAGCGTTATGCCTCTCTCTTTATATCGTAGACTTGATTTGAATAACTTGACACCTACTGAAATATCTTTGAAAATGGCCGATAAATCAACTGCTATACCTGTCGGCATTTGTGAGGATGTGCCAGTTGTGGTTGCAAACGTTACTATCTTAACGGGCTTTGTTATTCTTGATATTCCCGAGGACGATAGTATGTCGATTATCCTGGGTAGACCCTTTTTGAATACTGCAGGGGCTGTTATTGATTGCAACAAAGGCAATGACACTTTTCATGTTAATGGTAATAAGCATACGGTACACTTTCCGAGGAAACAACCTCGAGTCCACTGTATCAATTCTATTGGAAAAAATCCAACGATTACTATTGGAGGTTTTGAATTTCCTCTTCCTACTCTCAAGAAGAAATATGATAGTCTTATTGTTGGGGATGTGCATATCCCCGTTGAGGTAACCTAGTGCTATTTGAAAATTCTCCGGTTTCATGCGATTCAGAATGAGTTTGTTAACAAGACTTGATCAACCTTGTTAGTGGATTCCTTTTGATGAACATGAGATGGATGAAGTTAGAAAGCACAACTCTCTGTACCCTCCTTTTACTTTATGTTATTTAGATTAAATGAAGCAAGAATGGTATTTTCTGTCTGTTTTCTGAATTATCCTTGCAATAAAAAAATACCCCGAAAATAAAAGTTCTCCAAATGTCCCGAAAATGAAATATGATTTTTTGTAGAATATTTAAGAATATCTGGCACTGAGAACACACCAAGGGAGCCACCACTTGGCCACGAGGGCACGGGGCACGCCCCCTGCCTCGTGGGCCCCACGTGGCCCACCTCCACTTATTCCTGCACCCACACACTTCTCCTTCCTCCAGAAAAAATCGTCCCCTAGCTCAAACCCGTGTTCTAGCTCATCTTGCTGCGATTTTCGATCTCCTTGCTCAAAGCTCCATTCACAAAATCGTTTTGCGGGATTGTTCTTCGGTATGTGACACCTCCAATGGTCCAATTAGTTTTTGTTCTAGTGCTTTATTTATTGCAAATATTTGCTGCTTAGGTGACCCTATTCTTGAGCCTGCATGTCAAATTTATTTGGTCTAAAGTAGTTTTAATGCATGATATAGTCTCTAGGCACTTGTGGGAGTAGTTGCTATCAATTTTGTTGAGTTTGGTTCACTTTTATTCTGAGTTACTAAAAATTTCATAAATTTTTCAGAGGAAGAAATATGTTTAGGAAAATGTACCAAGGTGGTTCCTCAAGGAAGCAGGAACCTAGGCTCGCGATACGTGAGCTGGACTATGAACTACCGAGGGAAGCTCAAGTGTCGCCTTGTGAATGACCGCTAGAGGAGTTTATGGTCGGAGCAGGTATCAAAGATGAATTTGACGCGTATGTGCATAATTTTTATCTTGATGGCTTCGTGTCAGATAAGTTCCCGCAATACCGCTACCTAACTGATTCCTTTTTGAGAAGGTTTAAATTTACATCCTTGCGCAACTCTCACACGGTTCTATTTGATCTTTATGATAAATCATATACTATGGACCTAGAAGATTTTAATGCTGCTTGTAAACTCCCACAGTGGGGTAATGTTAGTGAACCGTGTAAGTCTGAATATAATGATTTTCTTGCTAGTATCACTATGGTGGAATCTAGGGAAATCACACAAGCTACCATAGGGAGCATTCATTTTCCTGCCATACATTATTTTGCTCTCTTCATGGGTAGATGCATTAATGGTAAAGATGAGGCTTGTCACATGTGTGTTCCAGATCTTTGTGTCCTCAAGAGTGCGGTATTAGGTGATAAACAATATAACTTGGGGGCCATCGTTGCACGAAGGTTGCATCTTAATAGTTTAAGTGGAGACTTGTTTGGTGGAATTTATGCAACTCGTGTAGCTAATTATATTGAGATACCCATAAATGACAATGATATGGAATTGCCCCCTGCTTATCTAGATTATAATGCTATGGTTTGTCATCAGTTTGTTGAGAGGAATGAACAGTTCCTCCAATACCGACTAATCTTTGACAGACGTTGCACTGTCCATGTTGCTCTCCCTGCTCCTGCTTTCTTTGACTTTCAGGCAAAAGGGAGATATGTTATAACCAGGCAGGAGGTGAACGAGTATGAGAGGAGGACGGAGGCAGCTCGCCTCCAAGCTGCAGCTCATTAGGCAATAGCCGCTGCATCTCAGTACGACTCCAGCTACAACTTTGGATATCTGCCAAGCCACCCGTGGCCATAGACCAAATTAGACCAAAAGCCTAAGCTTGGGGGAGTATGTATTTCTCACCGACATTACATTCATGTTCACACACTCATGCCAGTTCTCGGTGCTCATACTTTTTCATTGTACTATCCATGCTAGTTTATTTTCTTTTCTAAGCTTCTTCTTGTGTGTTTGAATAACCTTAAGAAAAACCCAAAAAAATAGTTGTAGTTTTTAGCTAGTTTACTTTCCATGCCTGTAGTAGTAGTAATTAAAAGAAAACCCAAAAAATATTTCTCGTTCTTCTTTTGCTTGTTGGGAGCTTTCCCGTGTAAATAGTTTTATTTCCTTTCTTTTCTTTGGGGGTCGAGAGGAGAAGACCATGATGAAAATGTTGAAGTGGCTCTTATATGCATTATTGTTGATTTAACCAAGAGCCCATGTTACCTTGTCTTCTCCTTTGTATTGAATGCTTGCAGATTCCAACTTAGTCCAATTGCACGCGCACTACTATTATTATTATCCACACCGTTCGATCGTGCAAGTGAAAGGCAATAATGACGATATGTGATGGACTGATTGAGATGAGAAAAGCTGGTAAGAACTCGACCTATCTTGTGTTTGTAAATATGATTAGTTCATCGTTCCTGATTCAGCCAATTATGAATGAAACATATTTGCAATGACAATTAGAGATTATAGTTGCTCATGCCATGCTTAATTAGCTAGTAGTTTATAATGGCTTACCTTGCGTGCCAACATGCTATTAAAATGGTTGTGATGTGGTATGATAGGGTGGTATCCTCCTTTGAATGATTCGAGTGGCTTGACTTGGCACATGTTCACGCATGTAGTTGAAACAAAATCAACATAGCCTCCACGATATTTATGTTCATGGTGAATTATATCCTACTCATGCTTGCACTCAGTGTTGATTAATTTTAATGCATGTTCATGACTATTGTCGCTCTCTAGTTGGTCGCTTCCCTGTCTCTTTCTAGCCTTCACTTCTACTAAGCGGGAATGTGGCTTGTGCATCCACTTCCATAAACCCCAAAGTTATTCCATATGAGTCCACCATACCTTCCTATATGCGGTATCTACCTGCCGTTCCAAGTAAATTTGTATGTGCCAAACTCTAAACCTTCAAATGAAATTTTGTTTTCTATACTCGAATAGCTCATGTACCAACTAGGAATGTATGTATCTTCCATGATAGGTGGGTTATTCTCACGAGGAGTGGACTCCGCTCCTCATTCACGAGAAAATGGCTGGTACCGGGATGCCCAGTCCCATGCTTAAATCAAAATAATTGCAAACAGAACTCCCCTAGGACTGTTGTTAGTTGGAGGCACCCGTTGTTTCGGGCAAGCCATGGATTGATGCTTGTTGGTGGTGGGGGAGTATAAACTTTACCATTCTGTTTGGCAACCATCTATAATGTGTGTAGCATGGAAGATATAGAGATCTCTCGGTTGTTATGTTGACAATGAAAGTATGCCGCTCAAAATATTATTTATCTCTATTTCAAAACTCGAGCTTTGGCACCTCTGCAAATCCCTGCTTCCCTTTGCGAGGGGCCTATCTATTTACTTTTATGTTGAGTCATCATCCTCTTATTAAAAAGCACCAGATGGAGAGCACTGCTGTCATTTGCATGCATTACTGTTATTTTACATTGAGCATCACTATGACTGGATCTCTTTTACCATGAATTACAATGTTTAGTCAGTCCTTGATCTTCAGAGGTGCTCTGCATTTATGTTTTGCGGTCTTTGAAAGGGCTAGCGAGATACCATCTTGTTATATCATATTATGATTGTTTTGAGAAAGTGTTGTCATCTGAGATTTATTATTATTGCTCGCTAGTTGATTATGCCACTGATATGAGTAAACATGAGACCTAAATGTTATTGTGAATATGGTTGGTTCATAATCTTTGCTGAAAACTTGAATGTTGGCTTTACATATTTACAACAACAAGAGCAAACAGAGTTTGTAAAAGTTTTTTCTTTATCACTTTCAGTTTGTCAACTGAATTGCTTGAGGACAAGCAAAGGTTTAAGCTTGGGGGAGTTGATACGTCTCTATCGTATCTACTTTTCCAAACACTTTTGCCCTTGTTTTGGACTCTAACTTGCATGATTTGAATGGAACTAACCCGGCCTAACACTATTTTCAGCAGAATTGCCATGGTGTTATTTTTGTGCAGAAATAAAAGTTCTCGGAATGACCTGAAACTTCTCAGAGAATATTTTTGGAATATATAAAAAATACTGGTGAAAGAATCAACACCATGGGGCCCACACCCTATCCACGACGGTGGGGTCGCCCCCACCCCCCTGGGGCGTGCCCCCCTGCCTCGTGGGCCCCCTGAGGCTCCACCGACCTCAACTCCACCTCTATATATTCACGTTTGGGCAGAAAAAAATCAGAGAGAAGGATTCATCATGTTTTACGATACGGAGCCGCCGCCAAGCCCTAATCTCTCTTGGGAGGGCTGATCTGGAGTCTGTTTGGGGCTTCGGAGAGGGGAATCTGTCGCCGTCGTCATCATCAACCATCCTCCATCATCAATTTCATGATGCTCACTGCTGTGCGTGAGTAATTCCATCGTAGGCTTGCTGGACGGTGATGGGTTGGATGTGATTTATCATGTAATCGAGTTAGTTTTGTTAGGGTTTGATCCCTAGTATCCACTATGTTATGAGATTGATGTTGCCATGACTTTGCTATGCTTAATGCTTGTTACTAGGGCCCGAGTGCCATGATTTCAGCCCCCCTCACAGCTACATCCGCATGCCTTTCGGTCTGCCGAGCGTGCGCACAGCGCCACATGCGGGCCGTCCTGGAGGCTCACGAGGCCAGGCACAAGGCGGTCCAGATGGAGGAGTTGAGGAACCCTCGCGAACCTCCCGGGCCTCTGGAGCCTCGCGAGGCTCACGAGCTGGATGGCTCACTAGGAACAACTTCTGCGGCATGCATCTTCAGCTACTCCAACACTTCTTCAGCAACGATGCCAGGTGACACCTTTTGGTTTGTTCAGTTGGGGGCGCCCCTCGGGCTGCATCATCCCCAAGCCATATGGGTCCGTCCCTGCGGCATGTATCGTTTTCTGCATATATCAGAACTCGCCTTACCCTTTCATGAGTTGCTTTATGTCATCACCTGCCTGTCCGGTGCTTCTTCACCATGAACGTCATACGCCCTTGCAAACCCGCCCGCGACCGCCTCATGATTAAGGACTGGCACGGCATCTGTGCATGGGTCTGTCCCTGCAGCGTCGCTAAACCCAAGTGACTGAGCTCTGTCTTGCGGGCCAGCTCCCGTGCATGTCACCTCCCATGGTCCTTGGTGCCTTGTTCTCGCATGAGCTAATCAAGAGCGGGTAAGTTAGGGTGCACGACCCGGTGCCTTGCCGTCGCGGGAGCCGTGCGCCGGTTGTTTTTCTTCAGGATTTTCGCATGAGAAGACTAGGCATGGCATTTGTGCTCAGGATCCGTCCCTGCAGCATCGACAAACCCAATGGCTAAGCTCTGTCTGGTGGGCCGGCCCCGTTCACATCAACTCCTGGGGTCGTTGGTGTTTGGCCTTCTCATGTGGCTTGCACGGCAGGCTACCTGACCATCTCGCAAGACCCATGCAAGTGTTCCGAATCAAATTCAGGTGCAACCCACCTTGAGGTAGGCCCTCGTGAGTCCCGCGCTGGCTCACTAGTGCCCATACACACCTCCTCTAGTATTGTCGTGGAAGCCACGTGCCAAGACGGGGCTATGCACGCCCCGGAGTCTCCCCTCAGAGGGAACTCCCACCCACGTACTAGTGGAAGCCCCATGCTCCGCGCTGGCGAACGACACGGTCGAGGAGCGGCTATACCATGCAAGAGTGGAAGCACCATGCTCTGCGCTGGTGAATAAACAACTTAGGGCAACCTAGCGGCTGCAGTAACCTTAGGAGAGCCACCAGGCTCGCTGCTCAGCCTCACCGCACCACTTTCCCCTCAGGAGAGTCGCGCGAGGGGGCTGGGCAAGGGGACTATGCTCAGGTCACACCTAGCATACACCATCTAACCAGGTCCCTTGGGTCTGGTCTTCGCGCGTCCCTCCCGAGCAAAAGCCCGGTGAGGAAAGGTCTAGAGAACTATTCATTCATCAAGGGGGGCCCCTAAGCATCGTGACTCAGGGGTCTCACTGGTCACGTAGCCCCTCACCCCTTTGTCTCATCACGGTGATCCAGACGCCCCAACGGCGGCTGAGGTATGCGCAGGGCCGGGCCCTGCCGATGCAAAACGCTAAAAACGACACTAACGTCTCCTTCCTGAGGGTTGTTCGTACGTCAAGGGGGGCCCCTGAGCATCGCGACTCAAGGGCCTCACTGGTCATGTAGCCGCTCACCCCTTGGTCTCGTCTGGTGACCCGGACGCCCCAACTGCGGCTGAGGTATGCGCGGGGTCGGGCCCTGTCGACACAGAACACTAAAGCAAATGGAAAGGAAATCGTGAAATCATAGCAAATTATTACAAAACATATTGTCTCTTGAAACTCAAAGTAGAAGATCTCATGCCTCCACGAGGCACGGTAAATGTTGCAGGGTTAAAGCCGGGGGAAGCGCTGCCTTTGAACCTCTTCTTCAGCCTTGGACGCCGCCATCGCTCGCCTGGGGAGGCCCGTCATCAACAACGTCACCGCCATCCTTGCCACCAGCTTACGGTCCCGGGGTCGACGCAGAGGAACTTCCGCAGCAGGGCCTCCACCTGCTTCCCCACGGCCTCGGCGGCAGCATCGTGGAGCTCAGGGCCACAGGTTCGAGCAACACGCCAAGATCAAAGCTGGGGTCCCGAAGGTGCAGGTGGTTGAAGATGTGCGTCGCGGCCGAGGTAAAAAGCGCGAGAGCCTCTCCCTCCACCATGGGGCCCACTCCGACGACGATGCCCTTGAGCAACGTCGCAAGCTTGGGAGCAGCTTGGCGGGGCCCTCCTCCGGAGTCGCCAGCGGCTTCTCGTACCCTTCTCCATAAATGGTCTGCAATGTCGCGCGGGACATCGACTCGAGGGAGACGAAGGCATCGCGCCATGCGGCAGCCGCCTCCTTAGCCGCGGTGAGGGACTTCTCCCTGGCCTCCAGCCGGGCCTTCTCCTCGGAGACAAGCTTGGCGTGGGATGCCTGGGCCGCCTTGTAAGTGCATCTAGTGCCCCTTAGTGATTTTGGTGTATTGAAGACTTATAGATTAAGGAACTAATGTGTTTGTGAGTGTACACAGGTCTATAAGTCTATGAGGAGTTTGATATTTACAGAGAAAGTTGACCCCTGAAAATGAATGTCTTCGACCGAAGACTTTGGATTTCTGAAGAATTTCTGAAGACTTTGAAAGTGAAGAAATTGGTGTGACCATGAAGACTTGGTATTCATACGAGGAACATGAAGCATGAAGACTTTTGTTTTCATATTTTCATTTTCTCTTTCTCGAGTCATAGGAAACACCGTACTGTTAAAGGGGGTCGAGGAAAAATTAAGGAAAAATTTCCAAGTGATGCTCTTCTCAAAATCCTACACCTATCAATCCCTTTGAGTGAAGCCATTGGAAATCTCATGCAGCTCAGTCAATTTCTTCAGTGACAGAGACGAAGTTCTTCTGGTCTCTAAGGAATTTTTTCTGACTAAGGAGTTAGGAATTCGCCAGTGCGGATTGCCTACAAGTGAGGAACATGATAGCCCTGAGGAATTTGATAGATCAAATATCTGACTGTTGTTGTGCTACGCGCGGGCTGTCCCAAAATATCTACCCACCTAACAGTCATATCATTGAAGGGCATTTATGTCTTATCATGTCGGGCTGCTCCCTAGGCTATAAATAGCCGCCCCCTACAACCACTAGCTGGTTGGATGCTCCGAGAGAAACTGATACTTGTCATTTGAGAGCATCCCATCCTCCGAGGACTTTGAGTGAGGAAAACCCAAACCCAAACACCTACAATCCAAAAGTGATTGAGCATCACTGAAGAGATTCATCCTACGTGGATCCGACGCTTGTTACCTTTGAAGACTATGCATCTTCCAGACGGTTAGGCGTCATGGTCTGAGCATCCAAGAGGAAATTGTGGATCGCCGAGCGACCGAGTTTGTGAAGGTTTGGAAGTCACCTGAAGACTTACCATGAGTGATTGGGTGAGGTCTGTGTGACCTTAGCTCAAGGAGAATACGGTGAGGACTGTGTGTCCTCAGGTTTAAATACCTAGCTGCTCAAACCAGACGTACAACTGTCGCAGCAGTTGGAACTGGTCTACCAAATCACTGTCTTCACCAAGCCTACTGGTTCTATTTCCTCAACCCTTCCATTTCCTCATTATTGTGTTGTGTGCTAGTTCATATCTGCTTGAAGACTTTGACTGAAGACTTTCTCAATTTCCTTAGTTCAATTTCTTCAGTCTGTTTGTCTTCTTCCTGTTTATCCTCTGTTTACGCTTTCTGTACTTTGTGCTTGTTTTCATTTCTTAATGATGACCATGCTTATGTTCTGTTATGTTTGCATCTGAGTACTTATTCCGGTGCAAGTAGTTCTTTGCTTAGGAATTTCCTCACCCTTAAATTACTCAGTGAAGAATTCATAAAAATTGCCTATTCACCCCCCTCTAGTCGATATAATGCACTTTCAATTGGTATAAGAGCAAGGTACTCCCTTGTTCTGTGTGATTTTGGTTTAACCGCCTGGAGTTTTAGTTATGTCGACCGCAGGTATGATCAAGGTCTCTGCTGGGTGTCCTACCTTCGATGGGACGGACTACCCCTAGTGGAAGAATAAGATGCGAATGCATCTTGAGGCAATTGATAATGATCTGTGGTATGTTGTGGAAAATGGTGTTCCCTCTGTCACACCTTCTGTGAGTGGTGCTGATGTGAAGAGATTCAAGCACCTCGATTCTCAGGCGAGGAACATCATATGTGGCCGTCTGAGTAAAGGGCAGTATGGCAGGGTGAGTGCTTTGGAAACTGCTAAGCTTATCTGGGATTGGCTGTCCAAAGTAAATGAAGGAGTCTCGACACAGCGTGACTCTTGAGTTGATGTTCTTCGCAATCTCTTCAACCGCTTCAAAATACTCGACAATGAATATGTTCAGCAAACCTTCGATCGCCTCACTAACATCTCAAATGAGCTTCAAGCACTTGGTGCCACTGACATCACCGACCATGTGGTGGTGAAGAAATTGTTGAGATCGCTTGATTCCTCATTTAACACTCTAGCACTGATGATACAAGAACGTGGAGACTACAAGTCACTTGATCCCGCTGATATCCTCGAAAGGCTAAACACACATGAGTTCAAGCTTGCTGAGAAGAGAAATCTCTATGGTCCGAGCTATGGCAGATCACGCACCCTGAAGGCCAAGGCAGTGTCTGAATCTGAAGGTGAAGATTCTGGTAGCAGCCTTGGTGATCCTGAAGAACTGAACTAGGAGCTAGCAATGCTCGTGAGGAAATTCCAGAAGTTCTCAAGGCGTGGTCATTTTGGAAAATCCTCAAGAAGTGATGATTCCTCATCCCGTGACAACAAGAAGAGGCTATGCCACAAATGCAAGAAACCTGGTCACTACATTCAAGACTGTCCTCAGTGGGAAAAGGAATCAAAGTAGAAGAAATACAAGGATTACAGTTCTGATGACTCGAAGAAGAAGAAGAAATCTTCAAAGTCTTCATCATCAAAATCCTCAAAGTCTTCATCTCACTAGAAGAGCAGCTCCAAGAAGGCTCGGGCATTCACTGGCAAGGAAATGGACTCTGAAGCTGAATCTGAGGAACATGAGGAAGAGGAGGCATCTGAGGAGTCAGAATCTGGTGTGGCGAGCCTAGACCTCGCTACTGCGTTCGTCAGCAAGTCCATCTTCAACTCTGAAGAAAATGGCTTCACCAACAAGGCTGACGAAGGCGATGATGACTATGCTCCCACCTATTGCTTCATGGCAAAGGTGCCAAGGTACTCAAATATCCCTCCACTAAATCAAGTGAGGATGAATCTAATGAAAACCTCAAGCCTAGCTACTCTAAACTTCCTAAGATTGCTGTGAAACAACAAAAGGCTTTTGAAAAGGTTCAAAACATGCTAGACAAAAGTGATGATATGTTGGGGGAAGAAATGGATCGCACTAAAACTTTGACTGAAAATCTTCAGAGACTTCAGTCCAAGTTTGACAATCTTCAAAGTCATCATAACACTCTCTTATCTGATCATGAGAAGCTTTCTTATGAATTTCTTCAAAGAAATCAAGATCTTAAAAATCTAAGGGAGAGTTATGAAGATATTCAGAAGGAGCGTGATTAATTACTTGCTCAACAAATCAGCGCTGCTCAGGAAGAATTCATTCCTCCATGTTTGAAGTGCATTGAACGTGAATCGTCTAATTCTTCACATGTCTCTGCTATCACTAATTCCTCATGTGAGGATATTGCTAGTACCACTAATTGTATATGATAGGCATGTGCAAAAGCCTCAAAGGGCATCAGGCTCTTTGTGATGTGCTTAAAAAGCAGATCCTCAACAGGAACCCTAGGAAAGAGGGTATTGCCTTTGAGAGGAAACTCAACGCTGATGGAACATACTGGAAGCCTGAGTAGTACGCCAAAACCTCATGGGTTGCTGCAAAGGGACCTCCAGTAGATCCATCTACTCTATCCGGCTTTACAGGTGAATCTCCTCATTCTTCTGATGAGGCATTTGACTCAAACTATAAACTGTTCAAAAATCAGAATGGTGAAGTATTTGCTAGATATGTTGGCACTAACTGCAGGAACGGTTCTCCTATGAAGAAAATCTGGATTCCCAAAAGGTGCCTTGAAAGTCTTCAGGTGAACGTCATCATGACACCACCTGTGAAGAACAGGAACCCCAGATCAAATTCTTCATATGGACCAAATTCTTCATATGGATCCAAGTCCTCATATGGACCGAATTCCTCACGTGGATCAAATTCCTCAAAAGGATCAAAGTCCTCATATGAAGATCATCGTGCTAACGCTTCTGTTTCGCAGGGAAGATCTAAGGGCTATGAATATGAGCATTATTCTTCTAACCATTATGTTCATAAGTCCTCGAAGAATTTCTCTCCTTATTCACATGCTTACCCTAACTCCTCTTATGTGAAACGAAGTGGACGTGCTTCTATGTCACCTTTCTGTTATGGAGCTCGCAGAATGATGAACTCTTTGACACCCCTTCAGATGTGGGTGGTGAAGAAAAGGAACTAATTTCTTATGCAGGGACAGGTCTCCAGACGAACATAAATGTCTGAAGAATTTACTGGAGACCGGAATATGCTTGAAAGGACGCAAGCTAATCATGAAGAAATTAATTTTCATTTCTCACGTCCTCATTCTGTTTTATCTGTTCCATTGCTTGAAGAAATTGATCTGATGAATTTGATGTTATATTCTTCACTGATGAAGTATATGAGTTCGTAAGCTGCACTAATTCATCTGCAGGATGATCAACCCAAAGCCACTGAGTGGGTCCTCGATAGTGGATGTACAAATCACATGACTGGTGACAAGAATCTATTGGTGGACACTCCCTTATCTCCATCACATCTGAAGCATATCACCTACGCTGACAAAGGAAAAAGAAAGGTATTGGGTCTTGGTGAGGTTGCGATCACGAAGGATCGACACATGGACAAAGTCATGCTTGTCGAGTCCTTAGGATTCAACCTCATGTCAGTCTCAATGCTTTGTGATCTTGATATGGTTGTTATCTTTGGCAAGTATCGTTGTGTTGTAATCATGGAAACTGACCATTCCAAAGTCTCCGAAGGCTTTAGGAAAGGAGATCTATATATTATTGATTTCTCTATAGGACCGCAACCGGCTATATGTCTACTTGCAAAAGCCTCAGAAGGCTGGCTATGGCATCGACAACTTGGTCAAGCTGGCATGAGGAACTTGCACATGCTCGCGAAGAAGAAGCATGTCATTGGCATTGAGAATGTCAAATTCCTCAAGGATCACTTGTGCGGAGCCCATGAAGCTGGAAAGATGACCAAGGCCAAGCATTCAGTGAAGACTATCATGACTACCACTCGACCATTTGAATTGCTTCACATGGATCTCTTTGGTCCTAACCATTATTCTGCAGTCACCAATGAAGCATCTCTATATGGATTTGTTATTGTTGATGATTACTCTCATTACACATGGGTGCATATTGTCACTTACAAACGTGAAGTGCAGGAAGTCTTCAAATGATTTTCCTCAAGGGCTTCAACCAATTTCGGTCTGAAGATAAAGCACATCAGAAGAGACAATGGAACTGAGTTCAAGAATACTAGTCTTGATGACTATCTTGATGAACTCGGTATTACTCATGAGTTATCTGCTCCTTATACTCCTCAGCAGAATGGCGTCGTGGAGCTGAAAGTGCGTTAAATCGACTAGAGGGGGGGGGGTGAATAGACAATTTTTATGAGTTCTTCACTGACGAATTTGCGGGAGAGGAAATTCCTTAGCAAAGAACTACTAGCAGCGGAATAAGTACTCAAAAGTAAACATAACAAAGCACAAGCATAGTCATCATGATGAAATGAAGACAAGCACAGAGTACAGGAAGCATAATCACAGGATAGCATAGGATGAAGACAAAGTGACTTAAGAAATTGAACTGAGGAAATTGAGAAAGTCTTCGGTCAAAGTCTTCAAACAGATATGAACAAGTGCACAACACAGTAATGAGCAAATGAAAGAGTTGAGGAAATAGAACCAGTAAGCTTGGTGAAGACAATGATTTGGTAGACCAGTTCCAACTGCTGTCTTAGTTGTACATCTGGTTGGAGCGGCTAGGTATTTAAACCTGAGTACACACAGTCCCGGACACACAGTCCTCACCGTATTCTCCTTGAGCTAAGGTCACACAGAACTCGCCCAATCACTCGTGGTAAGTCTTCTGGTGACTCCTGAACCTTCACAAACTCGATCACTCGGTGATCCACAATTCCTCTTGGATGCTCTAGACCATGACGCCTAACCGTCTGAAAGAAGCACAGTCTTCAAAGGTAACAAGCGTCGGATCCACGCGGGATCAATCTCTTCAGTGATGCTCAATCACTTTGGGTTTGTAGGTGTTTGGGTTTTGATTTTCCTCACATGATGATTTTCGCTCAAAGTCCTCGGAGGATGGGATGCTCTCAAATGACAAGTGTTAGTTTCTCTCGGAGCATCCAACCAGCTAGTGGTTGTAGGGGTGGCTATTTATAGCCTAGGGAGCAGCCCGACATGATAAGACATAAATGCCCTTCAATGATATGACCGTTAGGTGGATAAGATATTTTGGGACAGCTGGCGCGTAGTACAGCAACGGTCGGAAATTTGAGGCTCAAATTCCTCAGGGCTATCATGTTCCTCACTGTGTAGGCAATCCGCACTGACGAATTCCTAACTCCTCAATCAGAACAAATTCCTCAGAGACTAGAAGAACTTCGTCTCTGTCACTGAAGAATATGGCTGAACTGTATGGGATTTCCAATGGCTTCACTCGAAGGGATTGGTAGGTGTAGGATTTTGACTTGAGCATCACATAGAAATTTTTCCTTAGTATTTCCTCGACCCCCTTTAACAGTACGGTGTTTCCTATGACTCAAGAAAGAGAAAATGAAACTACGAAAACAAAAGTCTTCACGCTTCATGTTCCTCGAATGAATACCAAGTCTTCAAGGTCACACCAATTTCTTCACTTTCAAAGTCTTCAGAAAGTCTTCAGCCGAAGAACTTCATTTTTAGGGGTCAACTTTCTCTGTAAATATCAAACTCCTCATAGACTTATAGACCCGTGTACACTCATAAACACATTAGTCCCTTAACCTATAAGTCTTCAATACACCAAAATCACTAAGGGGCACTAGATGCACTTACAATCTCCCCCTTTTTGGTGATTGATGACAATATAGGTTAAGTTTTCAACGGGGATAAACATATGAAGTGTAAATACTGATATTGAGGAATTTGATTGCAAGATATAGAAGAACTCCCCCTCAAGATGTGCATAGTGAGGAATTTGCTTTTGAAGCAATGCACACTTGAATAGTAGAATCATGGAGATCTCCCCCTATATCTTGTAATTCATACACGCATTCGATATGAAGAATTTGAAATGCATGATGAAACATGGTGACTGATGTAATTGAGCATGCGTGCATTAACATATATGAGGAATAAGCATGCAGAAAACACAGGAAAAGTATCAGGCCACCATAGAGTTTAAGTTTACAACTCGATCCAGCAAAGTCATCAGAAGAACGAGAGTTGTAACTTAGTAAAAAAACGCCCATATAAGATAGACCCACTTGAAGACTAACTCAAATTTCTCCCCCTTTGTCATCGAATGACCAAAAGGATTGAAACTGAGGACTAACGCCCCTGAAGAATGTCAAGTTGATGAAGGAGCGCCTGCGTTGTTGGGGTCCTTTGTTGATGTAGGGCCTGCCGCAGTGTCGTCCAAGTCTTCATGCTCGTCGGTGTCGCGCGATGAAGAATATGAGCTGGCCACCAAGGAAGGAACCTTGACCTTCTTATATTTCTTCGACGGAGGAGCAGAACAGTCAAAATCTTCCCTAAGACCCATTTTCTTCAGATTTTCTTCACTGTGAATGTGAGAAAGAACAACCCAGGTACGGTTGAAGGTTTCATGTTGGTAGTAATGGTTTTTCTTCACTGCATTGTGGGTAGCAGTCATGTTGTGAAGAATTGAACCAAACTGACGCTTGACCCATTTGTGATTGCGATCAACCATCTGGTGAAGACTGAGGAGAAGCTCACGATCAGTCATCACCCTGGGAGCTGTGCCTTGAGGATTTGGCTTGGTTGCATTGGCGACAGAGTCATGGGTGGCAGAGTCGTCATTGGTGGAGTAGGATGCAGCCTTGCAAAATTGACCATCCAATGGACGAATGCCTTCATCAATAACAGCAGTAGCCTTTCCCTTGTCATCAGTTGAGGAAAATGTCCGTTTAAGGACTTCAATCGGGGGCAAGTAGCTGCAATGGTTCAGTGTATCAGCTTTGTAGTTGAGTGAGGACCTTGTTCTGATGAATCTCATAATCCAAGGTGCATAAGGCTTCAACTCAAATGGTGACATTACAACATTGGCTAGAGTCCTCATGAAGAAATCATGGAAGTTGACGAGAACGCCATGAATGATATTGGAAAGCAGATTCTTCATGATGCCAACGACTTCTTCTTCATTCGAGTCATGGCCCTTGATAGGACTCAATGTCTTTGTCAAAATGCGATAGACAGTCCGAGGCACATATAACAATTTCTTCACGAGGAATTTGGTTCTTGGGGCCTGACCTGGCTTCAATGGCTTCATCAGCAGTTGCATATAGTGATCTGTAAGCTCAGGTTCATTGTAGACGCAATGAGCAGCTTCAAGGGGAGGACTGAGAGGTAAAGCATGAAGCAATTCAGTAGCTGGTGCCTTGTAGTGAGTGTTTTCAGTCATCCAGTCCAGCACCCATGAATTCACATCTTCAGAGTCTCCGGTGATGTGCAGCATTGCATAGAATTGAAGAATGAGTTCTTCATTCCAATCACAGATGTCAGTGCAGAAATTTAACAGTCCAGCATCGTGAAGAACACTGAGGACTGGCACGAAGCACGTCAGAGAGTCCATATCCATGTGAGGAATGTGCTCATGATCGAAGACTTTGTCTTTGTTGAACAGAACTGAGGAATAGAAATTGGCCTGGCTAGCAGTCTAGAAACGCCTCTTCCTAATGCGAGCAGAGTCATAGGGGTTGTAGTCAGTGAAGAATATGTGCTCGCCGAAGAAATCATCAGCCTTGAATTTTTGCTTCCTTGAGAATGGATCCTTTGTCTTGGGCAGAGGAGTGTCAGTCAGTTGCATCACAACCTCAGGAATCGCAATCTTAGGTTCTTCAGGCTGAGGAATTTCTGGTTCCTCTTCAGTGGCAGTCTGTGTCTTCAGTGATTCAGCAGCAGTTTCTTCAGCACTAGTGGCTGGAATTTCTTCATGAACAGATGCAGTGGGTTGATGTTCTTCAGAGCCCATTTGAACAGTTTGTGCTGGGGACTGAGGGATTTGTTGCAATGGCGTGAACAGAGGGGAGTTGGGATGCTAACTATGCCAAAAATCATCATTCATCAATGGAGTAGTACTCCCAATGTCCACGTCAGAATTTTGTTCATCCAATTCCTCAACACCGGCCTCTTCAGCAGTGAACTGAGGCATGCGCGAGGAGACCATTGGAGTTGAAGGGATTGCATCCGCTTCAATTTCTTCATCCATCTGCTCTGAGGAAGCAGCAGAGGGAATGTCTTCATCGGATTCACTTGGAATCACATAATCTTCATCAAAAGGAACGATTTCCTTTGATGGCATGGTTGAGATAGGAACAGCATCAATGGGATTTGCAAATGAGCTGGTCAAAGACTTCATCTTCTTCAGAGCTGAAGAATCTGATGAAGCTGATGCTTTCCTTTTCTTCACCGGTGCACGCTCTGCAGCCTTGGTCTTCTTCACATCTGATGCAGATGTAAGGATCAGAGTTGGGGTAGGCGCAGAAGTTGCAGAGGAATTTGGTTGAATTCCTTCAGGCACAACTGATGCAGTTGCCCTGAATTCTTCATTTTCTTCAGGCGCACCACTAGTGGATGCCCTGGCAATTTCAGTTCCTTCAGGCACATCGACTGAACCTTCAGATGGCCTGGCTTGTTCTTCATCTGCAACACTGGAGGTTGCCCTTGTAACATCTTCAGCAGCTGGAATGCAGTCATCAGCAGTGCTGGCATGTTCTTCAATAGGCTGAGCAGATGCTTCAGCCTAAGGATTTTCTTGGTGCGATGGAGCTGCAACCTTTGAAGTGAATTTATCAGTCAATTTCACAAATCTGACTTTTGCTCCAAGCCAGTCAGCACGGTATACATCAAATTCATCACCGAGTTTCTTGATCTCAGATTGAATAGTGACAAGTTCTTCAGTTGTCATAGAGACAACGTTTTTCTTCAGGAAGCACTCCTTCCTGTATTGTGCTTTCTTGAGCTGCCTGGCCTTCTCATATTTCCATTTTTCTTCTTGGATGAAGGCAGTCAGCATATGACTTTGGCCAGGAGTCAGCTTGATATCGGGCATAGGAGTGTTGGGGTCCTTATGCCAGATATCAATGTAATTGAGGATCAACTTGGGATCCAAAAGAAGAGGCACATTCGTGCGTTTGGCTCTAGTGGCCTTGACTTGTCTGTCCCTGATGATTTCGGCTAGTTCTTCATCATCAGCCTCATCGTCATCAGAGGGAATTTGGAAGGTGACCTGCTTCTTTTGAGGACTTGGGCGAGAACCTCGTCCAGCAGTGGCCTTTGTCTTTAGCAGAGAGGGTCCCGTTGAAGAATTTGGTGCAGCTAAGGAACTAGCAGAAGCTCCTGAGGCAATAGAGATGCCTGTTGTCCTTTGGCACGTGGCGAGATGCACAGGTGCAGATGGTTTGGTCGGAGCAGCCGAAGACTTTGGCGGAGGAGCTGAGGACTTTGGAGGAGCAGGAGCAGTTTGAGGATTTGGCCGTGAGGGCATTGCTGAGGAACTTGGCCTTGAGGGCATTGAAGATGAAGCACTGGGCTTATGCGTAGCCTTCTTTGCCATGCCCTTCTTAGGCTTGACAGTGGACGCCTCAACAGAGGCAGCAGTAGCAGCAGAGTCCTCGTTGAATTTCCTCAGTGCATCTTTTGCCTGTTTGGCCAACTTGGCCTGGCGCTTGGCCCATTCTTCAGGATAGTCCTCACCACCAGGCTGGTGGGATCTGCTACTTGGCCAGGTGCCAATGGAGGTCTTGAGCATGGAGGGGTGACAGCGAATTTCTTAATGTATCTTGGAGTTACATATCTGTACTCCCTCCACTCTCTTGCCCATCTCCTCCCAATCTTTTGAATGTGCACCTTGCGCTGATTTTTGTCCTCCTCAGGGGGTGTGCAGTACCCAGCATTGATGTCCTTAGGGATTTCAAAAGCAGTGTTGACATCAGGCCTCTTTCCACCTTTCTGTGGCTTCTTTCGATCAGCCATTTTCTTCAGATGAGGAATTTGAACAATGGAATTCTCTAAAGATGTATGCAATTTTTCTTCGAGGAACGCTGCAAATGAGTTAAGTTGATGAGAACCTAGTGATTCAGCAGCGGACATGAGTACCTATGAACAGAGTATAGATGCGAGGAATTTGGAGAGGTCATATGCGTTCTCAGAAGGTTTTGAAAAGAACAAGTTTGAGGAATTTGACCAGATGAGTCTTGAAGAATTTCACTAAGCATTCTTTGTCTTAGGTTCCAGAGTTGTACAGATCAGAAATCCACACAATTGAGGAATCTTGAAGAAAAATATAGCTTAGAGAAATGAATCAAGAGCAGATGACATGTGAGGTGTTTTAGTGTGTGAGAATTTGATGAAAAACACCTTTGAAGATTTAGTAGAAATCATTTGAATCAAAGAGGGCAGTAAAAGTAACTTTTAGTTTACCCTGGATGAAGAACACGACGAACTGGGGAGTGGAGATGTGAAGTTCGTCAGTGCAGATCTTCCACACCCTAACTTGGCAGAGGAAGACGGCTACGGCGGCGGCGGAGGGAAGAAATCCGCGGCCGGCGCGAGTACGACGGCAACGAGGTCGAGGCAGTGAAGCTCTTCCTCACCGGCGACGATGAAGTAGCGGCGGCGCTAGGGTTTGAGAAGCTCAAGCTGGAGTGAGGTCGAGCGGAGTAAAGGAGAAGTGAGGAAGGGGAGGGGTATTTATAGCCGCAGTGAAAAACTGTTCGCCCGAAGAATTTGGACGAACGTGCCCCTGACCCTTCTCATTCGCTTGACATGTGTCATCCATGTACTGAGAAGTGGAGATCGTGTGAGATCGTGGGTGAATAGATAATTGTTTTTGTGGGATGCGGAACGGTTTGAGCGGCAAAACGAAAGTTTTGGATAAGATAAGTTTTAACGTTTCGTTCGCAAATTCTTCAGCTGACAAGGACACAGTGAAGATTTTGAACGAGTTTCAAATAGGACGCACATGAAGAATTTGTGAATAGATTTGGTTGAGTTTAGCATAGAGGGGGAAGGGTCTGATCACATTCACTTAGCAGAAATGGCAACTTGAAGAAATAGCAATAAGTGAATGCTGTAGAGGACATAAACTCACACATATATATATAGCCAATGAAGAAAAACGACGGAAACAGTGAAGACAATGCAAAGTTGAAGAATATGAACAACTGAGGAATTTCAAAATTGAGGGAAAACTCAAATTGAAGATTTTCAACTTTTGGTGGTGGCGAGACCCACCGTATAAGAATGATGATTTCAGACGCCGCGTACAATTGTCGTATGGCTCTGAGAATCATATTCTTTGTTAATTTCTTCACACTTAGAGTGTTAGTCTTCATTGATTGAAGAAAAAAGTTTCTTCATGTGTTGCACATCTAAGTCATCAATTTTGCATAAGTGTTAGGATGAGTGTCATTTTCAAAAAACATTCGAAGATTCAAAGATATTTAGCTCACACCGCAACTTGCTAAATCTCTTCTCATCCAAGGGCTTTGTGAAGATATCGGCTAGATGTTCTTCAGTCTTCACATGCTCAATGGAAATGTCGCCCTTCAACACATGATCGCGAAGAAAATGATGGCGAATCTGAATGTGCTTTGTCTTCGAGTGCTGAACTGGGTTGTGAGCAATCTTGATGGCACTCTCATTGTCACAGAAGAGACGCACATTCTTCATGTTGACGCCATAGACCTTGAGTGTTTGCTTCATCCACAACAATTGAGCACAGCAAGAGCCAGCAGCAATGTACTCAGCTTCAGCAGTAGAAAGTGATACGCAGTTACGTTTCTTTGAGGACCAACAGACCAAAGATCGTCCGAGGAAATGACATGTACCAGATGTTGACTTGCGGTCCACACGATCACCAGCATAGTCAGAGTCAGAATATCCAATGAGATCAAAAGCCGAGCCCTTGGGGTACCATAATCCAAGTGTTGGTGTGTGAGCTAGATATCGAAGAATATGCTTCACAACCTTATGGTGTGATTCCTTCGGTGTAGCTTGAAATCGGGCACACATGCAAACACTAAGCATAATATCTGGCCTAGGTGCGCATAAGTACAATAAAGGACCAATCATGGAGCGGTATACCTTTTGATCAAAGTCAATACCATTTTCATCAGTGCATAGATGGCCATTTGTGGGCATAGGAATTTTGATGCCTTTGCAATCTTGCATGCCGAATTTCCTCAGTACATCCTTGAGGTATTTCTCCTAAGATATGAATATGCCATTGCGTTGTTGACGAATTTGAAGACCTAAGAAGAATTTCAGTTCTCCCATCATAGACATTTGATATTCTTCACTCATCATATAGGCAAATTCATCACTGTAACGTTGGTCAGTACAGCCAAACATAATATCATCAACATATATTTGGCACACAAATAGTTCACCATCATAAGATTTAGTGAAAAGAGTAGGGTCGAGTGAACCGGGTTTGAAGCCTTTCTTCATGAGGAATTTCTTCAAAGTATCATACCACGCCCGAGGGGCCTGCTTGAGGCCATAGAGGGCCTTATTGAGTCTGAAGACTTTGTCAGGATTCTTTGGATCTTCAAAACCTGGGGGTTGAGCAACGTATACTTCTTCCTCAAGCTTACCATTGAGGAATGTACTTTTCACATCCATTTGATATAAAATGATATCATGATGGTTAGCATAAGCAAGTAATATGTGAATAGCCTCAAGTCTAGCAACAGGTGCAAAAGTTTCATCGAAATCAATTCCTTCAACCTGTGTGTAGCCTTGAGCTACAAGTCGAGCCTTATTCCTCACCACAAGGCCATTTTCATCTTGCTTGTTGTGGTAGATCCAGTTTGTGCCAATGGTGTTGTGCTTGCAAGGATCTGGACGTTTGACCAGTTCCCAGACGTTGTTGAGCTCGAATTGATGTAATTCTTCTTGCATAGCTTGAATCCACTCAGGCTCCAAATATGCTTCATCTACCTTAGTGGGCTCTGTAATAGAGACAAAAGCATAGTGCCCACAAAAGTGTGAGAGGACCTGGTGCTTCAATGTCATTGATGATCTTTTCAACTTGCACTTCTTTTGCAACGTGAGGATGAGCTGGTTGTCGTCGAGGAATTTGATCAGCATTTTCTTCAGCACCATTTTCTTTAGCATTTTCTTCAGCACCATTTTCTTCAGCATTTTCTTCAGGTGCATTAGCTCGATGATCTTGATGTTCTGGAATGAATTCTTCAGCAGATTCTTCGGTCGGAATGACATCCTCAGTAGCCTTGAACTTGATAGATTCCTCAGGTGCTGGTTCATCTATCACAGAAGGTAGGTGCTCTCTTTGCGAGCCGTTAGTTTCATCGAACCGCATATCTATAGTTTCAACAACCTTGTGAAGAACGTTGTTGAAGACTCTGTAGGTGTGCGAGTCCTTTCCGTAACCAAGCATAAAACCTTCATGTGCTTTCGGTGCAAATTTGGAGTTGTGATGAGGATCTCTAATCCAGCATTTAGCACCGAAGACTTTGAAATAACTCACATTGGGTTTCTTGTTAGTGAGGAGTTCATAGGCCGTCTTCTTGAAGAATTTGTGAAGATATACTCTGTTGATGATGTGGCACGCAGTATCAATTGCATCAATCCGGAAACGACGAGGCGTTTTGTATTCATCAAGCATAGTGCGAGCCATCTCAGCAAGAGTCCTGTTCTTGCGCTCCACGACGCCATTCTGCTGAGGAGTATAAGGAGCAGATAACTCATGAGTAATACCAAGTTCATCAAATAGTCCTCAAGGCCAGAATTCTTGAACTCAGTTCCATTGTCACTTCTGATGTGTTTGATCTTCACACCAAAGTTGGTTGAAGCCCTCGAGGAAAATCGTTTGAAAACTTCCTGCACTTCATGTTTGTAAGTAATAATGTGTACCCATGTGTAGCGAGAATAATCATTAACAATAACAAAGCCATGTTGAGATGCATCATTTGAAACTGCAGAATAATGGTTAGGACCAAAGAGATCCATGTGAAGCAATTCAAATGGTCAAGTGGTAGTCATGATAGTCTTTGCTGGATGCTTAGCCTTTGTCATCTTTCCAGCTTCAGAGGCTCCGCATAAGTGATCCTTGAGGAATTTGACATTTTCAATGCCAATGACATGCTTCTTCTTCGCAAGTGTGTGCAAATTCCTCATGCCTGCATGACCAAGTCGTCGATGCCATAGCCAGCCTTTTAAAGCTTTTGCAAGTAGGCACACGGCTGGTTGTGGTCCTATAGAGAAATCAACAATATACAAGTCTCCTCTCCTAAAGCCTTCGAAAACTTTGGAATTGTCAGCTTCCATGATCACAACACAACGATACTTGCCAAAGACAACAACCATATCGAGATCACAAAGCATTGAGACAGACATGAGGTTGTATCCTAAGGACTCGACAAGCATGACTTTGTCCATGTGTCTATCCTTTGAGATCGCTACCTTACCTAGACCCAACACCTGACTTTTGCCTTTGTCAGCGAAGATGATATGCTTCAGATGCGATGGAGATAAGGGAGCATCCATCAATATATTCTTTTCACTAGTCATGTGATTTGTACATCCACTATCGAGGACCCACTCAGTGGCTTTGGGTTGATCATCCTGCAGATGAATTAGTGCAACTTACGAACTTCATATACTTCATCAGTTAAGAATATGACATCAATTCATCAGATCAATTTCATCAAGCAATGCAACAGATCAAGCAGTATGAGGTCGTGAGAAATGAAAATTCATTTCTTCATGATTAGCCTGCGTCCTTTCAGGCATTCTCAGGTCTCCAGCAAATTCTTCACACGTTTACGCATGTCTGGAGACCTGACCCTGCAGAAGAAATTAGTTCCTTTTCTTCACCACCCACATCTGAAGGGGTGGCAAAGAGTTCATCACTCTGCGAGCTCCATACGAGAAAGGTGGCATAGAAGCCAGTCCATTTCGTTTCACATAAGAGCTAGGATAAGCATATGAATAAGCAAAGAAATTCTTCGAGGACTTATGAACATAATGGTTAGAAGAATAATGCTCATATTCATAGCCCTTGGCTCTTCCCTGTGAAACAGAGGGGTTAGCACGATAATGATCATATGGGGACTTTGATCCTCCTGAGGAATTTGGTCCGTATGAGGACTTGGATCCATATGAAGAATTTGGTCCATATGAAGAATTTGATCTGGGGTTCCTATTCTTCACAGGTGGAGTCATGAGGACATTCACCTGAACACTTTCAAGGCATCTTTTGGGAACCCAGATTTTCTTCATAGGGGAACTGTTCCTGCATTTAGTACCAACATATCTAGCAAATACTTCACCATTCTGATTTTTGAACAGTTTATAGTTGGAGTCAAATGACTCATCAGAAGAATGAGGAGATTCACATGTAAAGCCAGATAGATTAGATGGATCAACTGGAGGTCCCATGAGGTTTTGGGGTACTGCTCAGGCTTCCAATATGTACCATCAGCATTGAGTTTCCTCTCAAAAGCAATACCCTCTTTCCTAGGGTTCCTGTAGAGGATTTGCTTTTTAAGCACATCACAAAGAGTCTGATGCCCTTTGAGGCTTTTGTACATGCCTGTCATGTACAATTCCTTCAGCCCTGCATCATCAGTGATACTAGCAATGTCCTCAGATGAGGAATTAGTGATAGCAGAGGCAGGTGAAGAATTTGTAACATTAGACGCATTTGAACATTCAGGTGAAGAATTAGCAGATTCACGTTCAATGCATTTCAAACATGGAGGAACAAATTGTTCCCGAGCAGCGCTGATTTGTTGAGCAAGTAATGAATCGCGCTCCTTCTGAAGATCTTCATAACTCACTCTAAGCTTTTCAAGATCTTGCTTTCTTTGAAGAAATTCATAAGAAAGCTTCTCATGATCAGATAAGAGAGTGTTATGATGACCTTGAAGGTTGTCAAACCTAGACTGAAGTCTCTGAAGATTTCCAGTTAAGGTTTTAGTGCGATCCATTTCTTCACCCAACATATCATTACTTTTGTCTAGCATGTTTTGAACCTTTTCAAAAGCCTTTTTGTCACGCCCAAGATGCCACCCTATCCTAAAGGAACTCGAAGGTCCCACCAAGGATAGAAGCGCATCTTGAAGACGCTTTTGCAAGGTGGATATCATTACATCAACATTACATAATAGATGGGGATACATACAAGGCATACAAATGCCGCAAGAATACATCCATACATCATACACATGATCAACATCCGACTACGGATGAAACACCAACAGAAACTCAAATGACATCCACCCTGCTAGCCCAGGCTGCCGACCTGGAACCTATCCCCTGATGGAAGAAGAAGTAGAAGAAGAACTCCAAACAAGTAAACATCGCTCTCGCGTCATGATCATCGCATAACCTGTACCTGCAACTGTTGTTGTAGTAAACTGTGAGCCACGAGGACTCAGCAATCCCGTTACCATGGGTATCAAGACTAGCAAAACTTTAATGGGTAAGAAAGGGGTAAAGTGGTGAGGTTGCAGCAGCGACTAAGCAAGTATGGAGGCTAACTTACGCAAATAAGAGCGAGAAGAGAAGCAAAGGAACGGTCGTCAACTAGTAATGATCAAGAAGTGATCCTGAACTCCTACTTATGTCAAACATAACCCATAAACCGTGTTCACTTCCCGGACTCCGCCGAGAAGAGACCATCACGGCTACACACGTGGTTGATGCGTTTTAATTAAGGTCCAGTGTCAAGTTCTCTACAACCGGATATTAACAAATTCCCATTTGCCACATAACCGCGGGCACGGCTCTCGGAAGTTTATACCCTGCAGGGGTGTCCCAACTTAGCCCATTATAAGCTCTCACGGTCAACGAAGGATATTCCTTCTCCCGGGAAGACCCAATCAGTCTCGGAATCCCGGTTACAAGACATTTCAACAATTGTAAAACAAAACCAGCAAAGCCGCCCGATGTGTCGACAATCCCGATAGGAGTCGCACGTATCTCGTTCTCAGGACACACCGGATGAGCTAAGCGTACAGGTACCGACGTAACCCAAGTTGCCAAGGGATGGTCCCGCACGGTGCTCTAGTTTGGACCAACACTTAGACAAGCAATCGCCCGGGGGGGGGGGTAAAATAAAGATGACCCTCGGGATGCGCGACTCCCAAGGGAAAAAGGCTAGGTGAGGCAAATGTAAAACCAAGGTTGGGCCTTGCTGGAAGAGTTTTATTCAAAGCGAACTGTCAAGGGGGTCCCATAAATCACCCAACCGCGTAAGGGACGCAAAATCAAGGAACATAATACCGGTATGACGGAACTAGGGCGGCAAGAGTGAAACAAAACAGCAGGCATAAGGCCGAGCCTTCCACCCTTTACCAAGTATATAGATGCATTAATTAAATAAGAGATATTGTGATATCCCAACATAAACATAATCCAACATGGAGCAATCTTCATCTTCACCTGCAACTAGCAACGCTATAAGCCACGAATACGAACGAATCCTCACGATCGCAACGACACGGGAACTATCGAGAGGAAGCACACAACATGGTAAACACACCACACATGAACAAGGCATGATGCTCAACCAAGTATGATGCATGACAAGGCTACAAGAAGCTACACATGGCAAGAGATGATGCATACAAGAACACACATCAAAGCAAGTTTAAATGAGGCCGGAACTAACATATAACAATTTCCGGTAAGTCCTCATATGCAAATTTCGAAATTGGACCAGATCTGAATAAACCTTATGTTCAAGTTGTTAGACAGCAAGTTAAGATGCACCAAGATGATTTACACGAAATTCTAGTCAAGTTACATATAAAGTTCATTAGATTCGGAGCTACGGCCTAGAAGATATGAGCAAAACAAGTTAAACATGGCATTGATGCAAAATGCATACAAACATCAAGCAAACACCTCAAAAAAAGGATGCAACATGATAATATGAGACTGCATGCAAAACTAAGCAAGTTTCATATAGAGCACACTCCAAACGGAGCAACGGTGCAACACATACACCCCAAACAAGATATAACAACAATCTGTCCAAAACAGCACCTAGGCATATTGCAAGCATCGAAACAATATGCTACAGCACCCCAACATGAAAAAGAAGGCATGGACATGATATACCGGTAAAGCATGACAAAACATGAACACTGAGCTAGCTCCAGAAATCACTAGAACATGCTCAAAAGGACATGGCAAGATTGCAAATAATAGCAGATCACAGACTTGGTACAAATCACTGGACATGACAGAAATAACATCAGGTTGCAAAGTTTAGAGCTATCAAACAACATGCTACAGGAACATATCATAGCAAAAAAGACATGGCATGAATCTATTAATTGCATAGAATAAAAGTCCCTTACTGACCATGAGCCAAAAAGGATCAGAAGATATGATGGCACCCATGTAAACATAGCAAGTTTCGTTAACAGATTTCAGACTTGGCAGAAAACAGAGCATGGCAGTAAACAGAATTATGAAGGCATCTTGGTGAGCTTGATTCCCGCACCACAAAGCAATGCATGACAAAACAAGCATACCTACAGCAAGATTGAATTTTTATGAAGCTAACCATGGCAATAAAAAATACATTACATGAAAGGATGAACTACAACAAGCTTGGCAAAATTGAATAACACGTAAACAATCTGCCAGGAACATTTTATAACAAAAGTAGAGCAAGCTTAAGACATGCTAGAGCACTCCATAATTGCAAACAGGGGCATGGATGGATAGAGCACAACTATATCTACAAAACATCCTTACTGAACATAACCAAAAGGAGCATGGATCTCTCTGTAGACACATGGATACATGGCAACAAAATAACAGCAGAAACAGACTGTGAAATTACCAAGTCCCTGAAAACAGAAACATCACGAAGCCTAGTTTGCATGCTTGTTCTAGTCACTACGGAGATCACAAAAATACATGGTATACACCTCTGTAAATATGGCATGGCATACATCAAAACACATGTAGAGCTCATGCCCATAAGATGCACACACAAAATGCAATGAAAAAGACAAATCACCAAGTTCTGATAACAGAAAGCAGTTAATAGCATATAGCACTCTTGCAATGATGATTAGGGCATCAAGATGGACTCAAACAAGCATGGCACAATGGAACAAAATGAAGAGCAACTCGTGACGAACATTTTGATATATTATATGCATGAAACGGAGCAGCACACATAAAGATACGGCATGGTGAATAGTTCACTAGAATGCAGAAAATTAAGGACTTTTGGCAGAAATTTCACCACCTCATGGGCAAAAGTCAACGGCGGCGCGGTGAGGCTGGATCGGGCGATCTCCGGCAAGGTACAGGAGGAGGCGCTCCGGCGAGGTGGCCGGCCGGCGGATCCGGGCGGCGGGCGGGGCGAGGAAGGCGGATCCGGCCTTGGGGCCGCCAGATCTGGTGAGGAGGGTCGGCGGGAGGCGGCGAACGGCGTTGGGGCGCGGCCTCGTGGTCGCCGGCGACGATGGCGAGGTGGCGGTGGGGCGCGACCGGGTGTGGGCGACGACGCGCGGGCCGGCGGGCTCAGATGCGGCCCGGAGCGGGCCGGCTGCGGGCTCCCGCGGGCCACGGTGGAGGGGCGGCGCGGGGGTGAGGTGGCGGCGACGGATTGGGCGTGGGACGACGGTGGACATGTCCGGACGAGGGGAAAGAAACGTCCGGCGGCGCGAGGAGGCAGATGTTAGGGATTCATCCGCGAATTTCGGGGGGAGGCACATATTTATAGATAGAAGGAGCTAGGAGAGTCCAAACGGGGTGCGGTTTTCGCCCACACGATCGTGATCGAACGACCAAGATCATGGAGGGGGTTTTGCTGGGTTAGTGGACTGATTTGGAGGGGTGTTGGGCTGCAAGACAAAAGGGGCTTCGGGCTACGCGGTTAACCGTTCGGGCATCAAACAGAACGAAATTTGACGGGTGATCTGTCGGTGCTATACCAAGGCCACTCGGCAAATCTCGGCCCATTCCAAGAAGGTTTTTCTCCCGCTCACAAAACAAGGTCTGAGACGGGCGACGGGCGCGTGCGAGAGTGTCGGAACGCGAAACGGACAACGGGGAAAAGGACCGGATGCATGTTTCGAAAAACATGATGATGCAATGCAGATGATGACATGGCAAAATGCAACACGGAAGCAAATGACATGGCAACGACGGCGAATAGCTAGATGACACCTGGCTCATCGGATCCGGGGCGTTACAACACTCCTTCACTAACAAGAGATCTCGTCCCGAGATCTTAGGACCGAGAAGGAAGGAAAAAGGAACGAGGTGAAATAAGAACAAAACAGTGAGGATGAACAAAGTTAAGAACACTCGAGTAGGAAAGAGGAATGTTGAATGAGACAAGAAGCAAAAGCTTAAGGAATAAGACTGAATTTGAAACCACTCCGGTTAGGACAAGATAGAAAAGGAATAATAACGAAGGAATTTATGCAGCACTCCGGCTGAACAAGGAAAGAATAGAACATGAACTTGAGAAATGGAACGATACTTGACTTGAGGAACAATGCAAAATCTCCGGAATACTTGAAAGAGTGGAATGAGAAGAACGGGGAAGAAGATGACAACTTCTACCACGAATGAAATAAAGAGCATCCTTAGAATGAAACATTGAGCGGAGTTGTTGGAAATTCAACAACAAAAGAATAAGCTTGTTGTGGTCTTATAGGTAACATCTGAAGATCATAAGGTGATAACCGGCCACAAACGAAAATGATTGGATAGCTGAGAAGAACGAAGAAATGCAAAACTCCACTTCAAAATAATACGAAGAATTAATTGCACTTTGAAAAGCAAGAAGGAAAGATACTTGAGCTCCTTCGATAAGAATCTTGATGAACACTTGAGGAATGAATTAAGTCATGACGAGCCACCGTGATGAACTCCGGCAACAACAGAATGACGAGATAAAATTGAAGGATGAAAGGGATAATATTAAATCCTTGCGATGATTTGGATGGAGGTACCGACGAGATGGCCGAGGAAGCTTGGAACTCCGGAAAAGAAAAGATGAAAACACTTTGAACCGAGAATGTGATAAGATGAACAATCTCCAAAAAGAAGAGGTAAAACCACTTGAAGAAAGAAGAATAAGGATTACGTTCTACTTATCCTCCACCAATTAAATTGATGAGAAACAATGGATTGCATACAACTTATTCACATTGGGAAAAGATTAAGGGGGGATATAGCGCAAAACTTGAGAAAGTCTTCATGAACCACTGGTAGGGCTGGAAAGAACGAATGAATTGATATGATAACAACAGAAAGAATCTTGAACGAGCCACCGTAGGAATTCAAAATTGAATGACGAAGGAGAATGACTCACCGTGAAAAATGGGAAAGCACGAATATACTTGAGGGAATCAAGATGCAATTGAAAGAAGAGATCGCGAGCTAATTGAAGCATACTTGAACGAAGCACCGGAAGAATATGTAAATGAACGAAGGGGCACGAATATAGAATAATCGGAGAACGGATTTGAAAACTTAGAACAAAGAAATATTTTGAAATGGAGGCCTCAGGATAATTGAGACGGAAAACAACTCCTGAGATACTCCGGATGGGTGAAAATAATTGCACGACTGGAAACAATTTGATAGGGTAACATCGATCTAGCACCGCGAATCTTCGGGAGAATGGACAAGATTTAGGGAAAACTCTACTTCGGTCTTCAAATGTTGAGAATGACGACGAGAAAGGACACCAAAATTGTTGAGATACTCCGGGAGAATGAAAACGAAGAGGTAGAGTCAACAATGAAAATAATTTGAAATTGATCTTGGAAAGCGTTTGACTGAAGAAATTCATACTTACATCAAACTTCGAAAAGGATTTGAGAATAGCTCCGGGAAATTTGAAGAGTCAGGTAAGATCCTGGGAAAAGACCTTTGGGTTAGGGCCCACTAAAGAGAAATCACCGTTGAAAAAGGATTGTTGAAGAGATAGATGATGCACCGGAACCATTGAAATATTTGAATGAGGTGACAACCTCGAATTAATTCGAACACAGACGAATCTCCTGAGATGTTTTCATCACTCCGGAACGATTAAATGACGAGATGAGAACGAGCAACGGGAAACATTTCGAGGAAAAAGATATGATAAGTAGCGAAAAACTTGAATTTGATCCACCGGAAAGTAAAGAGGTAAAGAATGTCAACCGAGACGAGAATTCACTAGTAGAAATAATTGAGGGAAGACTGAAAAGGTTCCGCACGAACGAAAAAGATGCTCGAATAGAGGCTCAGGCTCTGGGAATAAAAGGGGTGGGAGGGCGGGAAAAACAACGGCAACTTGGAAGGGGAAATCGACGAATTGCTTTGAAGAGAAAACACTGGTTGAAATCATTGAGGAAAGAATGCAAAGACTTCGCACGAGTAGGATGTGTACTCGATTACGGACTCCAATTCCGAGAAGAAAAAGGGTGGGCGGGTGGGAAAAACAAGGACAACTTCGGACAAGGAACAATGTCGATTGAAAAGAGCTAAGGATTGATCTTGCAAAAGATGACGAGGGTCAAAACCACTCGAAGAGAAGTGCGCCGGATTGAAAAGAGGATGGACAACGAACGAAAACTAACCGCGAGATCGTAATGAAAAAATTTGAACGAGAAGAGAAGTAAGTCGAAACACCTACGTCAAAATTTCTCACCAGAGCGACGAAGGGACTGGGGAGTAAAAGAATTCCTACTCTCCGATATAACTAGACTCAAAAAAAGATTTCTTCTAGACTCAACAACGGCCAAACTACACGATCAATCAAGGGGGGCTCCTAGGGTCGGTCGAGGCTCTGATACCAACTTGTCACGCCCAAGATGCGACCCTATCCTAAAGGAACTCGAAGGTCCCACCAAGGATAGAAGTACATCTTGAAGACGCTTTTGCAAGGTGGATATCATTACGTCAACAGTACATAATAGATGGGGATACATACAAGGCATACAAATGCCGCAAGAATACATCAATACATCATACACATGATCAACATCCGAGTACGGATGAAACACCAACAGAAACTCAAACGACATCCACCCTGCTAGCCTAGGCTGCTGACCTGGAACCTATCCCCTGATCAAAGAAGAAGTAGAAGAAGAACTCCAAACAAGTAGACATCACTCTCGCGTCATGATCATCGCATAACCTGTACCTGCAACTGTTGTTGTAGTAAACTATGAGCCACGAGGACTCAGCAATCCCGTTACCATGGGTATCAAGACTAGCAAAACTTTAATGGGTAAGAAAGGGGTAAAGTGGTGAGGTTGCAGCAGGGACTAAGCAAGTATGGAGGCTAACTTACGCAAATAAGAGCGAGAAGAGAAGCAAAGGAACGGTCGTCAACTAGTAATGATCAAGAAGTGATCCTGAACTCCTACTTACATCAAACATAACCCATAAACCGTGTTCACTTCCCGGACTCCGTCAAGAAGAGACCATCACGGCTACACACGCGGTTGATGCGTTTTAATTAAGGTCCAGTGTCAAGTTCTCTACAACAGGATATTAAAAAATTCCCATCTGCCACATAACCGCGGGCACGGCTCTCGAAAGTTTATACCCTGCAGGGGTGTCCCAACTTAGCCCATTATAAGCTCTCACGGTCAACGAAGGATATTCCTTCTCCCGGGAAGACCCGATCAGTCTTAGAATCCCGGTTACAAGACATTTTGACAATGGTAAAACAAAACCAGCAAAGCCGCCCGATTTGTCGACAATCCCGATAGGAGTCGCACGTATCTTGTTCTCAGGACACACCGGATGAGCTAAGCGTACAGGTACCGACGTAACCCAAGTTGCCAAGGGATGGTCCTGCACGGTGCTCTAGTTTGGACCAACACTTAGACAAGCACTGGCCCCGGGGGTAAAATAAAAATGACCCTCGGGATGCGCGACTCCCAAGGGAAAAAGGCTAGGTGAGGCAAATGTAAAACCAAGGTTGGGCCTTGCTGGAAGAGTTTTATTCAAAGCGAACTGTCAAGGGGGTCCCATAAATCACCCAACCGCGTAAGGGACGCAAAATCAAGGAATATAATACCAGTATGACGGAAACTAGGGCGGCAAGAGTGGAACAAAACACCAGGCATAAGGCCGAGCCTTCCACCCTTTACCAAGTATATAGATGCATTAATTAAATAAGAGATATTGTGATATCCCAACATAAACATAATCCAACATGGAGCAATCTTCATCTTCACCTGCAACTAGCAACGCTATAAGAGGGGCTGAGCAAAGCGGTAACACAGCCAAACAATGGTTTGCTAGGAAGGGTGACAAAGATTAGAGGTTCATGGCAATTTGGGAGGTTTGAAGAGCAAGTGATAGGTAGCGTAGCAAAGCGATAGAACGAAGCAACTAGCATAGCAATGATAGTAATGAGATCCAAGGTGACGGTCATCTTGCCTGAAATCCCGCTAGGAAGAAGAACGAGTCCATGAAGAAGATGAAGCCACGAAGACGAACGAATCCTCACGATCGCAACAACACGGGAACTATCGAGAGGAAGCACACAACATGGTAAACACACCACACATGAACAAGGCATGATGCTCAACCAAGTATGATGCATGACAGGGCTACAAGAAGCTACACATGGCAAGAGATGATGGATACAAGAACACACATCAAAGTAAGTTTAAATGAGGCCGGAACTAACATATAACAATTTCCGGTAAGTCCTCATATGCAAATTTCGAAATTGGACCAGATCTGAATAAACCTTATGTTCAAGTTGTTAGACAGCAAATTAAGATGCACCAAGATGATTTACACGAAATTCTAGTCAAGTTACATATAAAGTTCATTAGATTCGGAGCTACGGCCTATAAGATATGAGCAAAACAAGTTAAACATGCCATTGATGCAAAATGCATACAAACATCAAGCAAACACCTCAAAACAAGGATCCAACATGATAATATAAGACTACATGCAAAACTAAGCAAGTTTCATATAGAGCACACTCCAAACGGAGCAACGGTTCAACACATACACCCCAAACAAGATATAACAACAATCTGTCCAAAACAGCAACTAGGCATATTGCAAGCATCGAAACAATATGCTACAGCACCGCAACATGAAAACAAAAGGCATGGACATGATGTACCAGTAAATCATGACAAAAATGAACACTGAGCTAGCTCCAGAAATCACTAGAACATGCTCAAAAGGACATGGCAAGATTGCAAATAATAACAGATCACAGACTTGGCAGAAATCACTGGACATGGCAGAAATAACATCAGGTTGCAAAGTTTAGAGCTATCAAACAACATGCTACAGGAACATATCATAGCAAAGAAAGGCATGGCATGAATCTACTAATTTCATAGAACAAAAGTCCCTTACTGAGCATGAGCCAAAAAGGATCAGAAGATATGATGGCACCCATGTAAACATAGCAAGTTTCGTTAACAGATTTCAGACTTGGCAGTAAACAGAATTATGAAGGCATCTTGGTGAGCTTGATTCCCTCACCACAAAGCAATGCATGACACAACAAGCATACCTACAGCAAGATGGCATTTTTATGAAGCTAACCATGGCAAGATCAAATACATTACATGAAAGGATGAACTACAACAAGCTTGGCAAAATTGAATAACACGTAAACAATCTGCCAGGAACATTTTATAACAAAAGTAGAGCAAGATTAAGACATGCTAGAGCACTCCATAATTGCAAACAGGGGCATGGATGGATGGAGCACAACTATCTCTACAAAACATCCTTACTAAACATAACCAAAAGGAGCATGGATCTCTCTGTAGACACATGGATACATGGCAACAAAATAACAGCAGAAACAGACGGTGAAATTACCAAGTCCCTGAAAACAGAAATATCACGAAGCCTAGTTTGCATACTTGTTCTAGCCACTACAGAGATCACAAAAATACATGGCATACACCTCTGTAAATATGGCATGGCATACATCAAAACACATGTAGAGCTCATGCCCATAAGATGCACACACAAAATGCAATGAAAAAGACAAATCACCAAGTTCTGATAACAGACAACAGTTAATAGCATATAGCACTCTTGCAACGATGATTAGGCCATCAAGATGGACTCAAACAAGCATGGCACAATGGAACAAAATGAAGATCATCTCGTGACGAACATTTCGATATATTATATGCATGAAACGGAGGTGCACACATAAAGATACAGCATGGTGAATAGTTCACTAGAATGCAGAAAATTAAGGACTTGGCAGAAATTTCACCACCTCAAGGGCAAGAGTCAACGGCGGCGCGGTGAGGCTGGATCGGGCGATCTCCGGCAAGGTATTGGAGGAGGCTCTCCGGTGAGGTGGCCGGCCGGCGGATCCGGGCGGCGGGCGCGGCGAGGAAGGCGGATCCAGCCTTGGGGCCGCCGGATCTGGTGAGGAGGGTCGGCGGGAGGCGGCGAACGGCGTTGGGGCGCGGCCTCGTGGTCGCCGGCGACGATGGCGAGGCGGCGGAGCGGCGAAGGGCGGCGGCGGCGACCGGGCGGCACGGGGACGGCGAGGCGCGGGGAGGCGCGCCGACGGGGCGGCGGCGGTGGGGCGCGACCGGGCGTGGGCGACGACGCGCGGGCCGGCGGGCTCAGATGCGGCCAGAAGCGGGCCGGCTGCGGGCTCCCGTGGGCCGCGGTGGAGGGGCCCCGCGGGGGTGAGGTGGCGGCGGTGGATTGGGCGCGGGACGGGGGTGGACATGTCCGGACGAGGGGAAAGAAACGTCCGGCGCCGCGAGAAGGAAGATGTTAGGGTTTCATCCGCGAATTTCGGGGGGAGGCACATATTTATAGATAGAAGGAGCTAGGAGAGTCCAAACGGGGTGCGGTTTTCGCCCACACGATCATGATCGAACGACCGAGAGCATGGAGGGGGTTTTGCTGGGTTGGTGGACTGATTTGGAGGGGTGTTGGGCTGCAAGACAAAAGGGGCTTCGGGCTACGCGGTTAACCGTTGGGGCATCAAACGACCTCCAAATGGAACGAAATTTGACGGGCGATCTGTCGGTGCTATACCAAGGCCACTCGGCAAATCTCGGCCCATTCCGAGAAGGTTTTTCTCCCGCTCACGAAACAAGGTCTGAGAGGGGCGATGGGCGCGTGCGAGAGTGTCGGAACGCGAAACGGACAACGGGGAAAAGGACCGGATGCAAGTTTTGAAAAACATGATGATGCAATGCAGATGATGACATGGCAAAATGCAACACGCAAGCAAATGACATGGCAACGACGGCGAATAGCTGGATGACACCTGGCACATCGGATCCGGGGCGTTACCCTTTTGTTGTTTCACAGCAATCTTAGCAAGTTTAGAGCAGCTGGGCTTGAGATTTTCATCAGATTCATTTTCACTTGATTCTTAGGAGGTATATTTGAGTACCTTGGCACCCTTTGCCATGAAGCAATAGGTGGGAGCGTAGTCATCATTGCCTTCATCAGCCTTGTTGGTGAAGCCATTTTCTTCAGAGTTGAAGATAGACTTGCTGACGAATGCAGTAGCGAGAGCTAGACTCGCCAAACCAGACTCGGACTCCTCAGATGCCTCCTCTTCCTCATGTTCCTCAGATTCAGCCTTAGAGTCCATTTCCTTGCCAATGAATGCCCGAGCCTTCTTGGAGCTGCTCTTCTTGTGAGACGAAGACTTCGAGGATTTTGATGATGAAGATTTTGAGGATTTCTTCTTTTTCTTCGCATCATCAGAACTGTAATCCTTGTATTTCTTCTTCTTTGATTCCTTTTCCCGCTGAGGACAATCTTGAATGTAGTGTCCAGGTTTCTTGCATTTGTGACAAAGCCTCTTCTTGTAGTCACTGGATCAGGAATCATTGCTCCTTGAGGATTTTCCAAAGCGACCACGTCTTGAGAACCTATGAAATTTCTTCACGAGCAGTGCTAGCTCCTGGCTCAGTTCTTCAGGATAACCAAGGCTACTACCAGAATCTTCACCTTCAGATTCATAGATAGCCTTAGCCTTCAGGGCACGTGATCTGCCATAGCTCGAACCATAGAGATCTCTCTTTTCAGCAAGCTGGAACTCATGAGTATTTAGCCTCTCGAGGATATTAGCGGGATCAAGTGACTTGTAATCAGCACGTTCTTGTATCATCAGTGCCAGAGTATCAAATGAGGAATCAAGCGATCTCAGCAATTTCTTCACCACCTCATGGTTGGTGATGTCAGTGGCACCAAGCGCTTGAAGCTGATTTGAGATGTCAGTGAGGCGATCGAAGGTTTGTTGAACATTTTCATTGTCGAGTCTTTTGAAGCGGTTGAAGAGATTGCGAAGAACATCAACTCGAGAGTCACGCTGTGTTGAGACTCCTTCATTGACTTTGGACAGCCTATCCCAGATAAGCTTAGCAGTTTCCAAAGCACTCACTCTTCCATACTGTCCTTTGCTCAGATGGCCACATATGATATTCTTCGCTTGAGAATCGAGTTGCTTGAATCTCTTCACATCAGTAGCGTTCACAGAAGGTGTGACTGAGGGAACACCATTTTCCACAACATACCAGAGATCGTTATCAATTGCCTCAAGATGCATTCGCATCTTATTCTTCCAGTAGGGGTAGTCCGTCCCATCGAAGGTAGGACACCCAGCAGAGACCTTGATCATACCTGCGGTCGACATAACTAAAACTCCAGGCGGTTAAACCAAAATCACATAGAACAAGGGAGTACCTAGCTCTGATACCAATTGAAAGTGCGTTATATCGACTAGAGGGGGGTGAATAGACGATTTTTATGAATTCTTCATTGAGGAATTTGCAGGAGAGGAAATTCCTTAGTGAAGAAGTACTAGTAGCGGAATAAGTACTCAAAAGTAAACATAATAGAGCACAAGCATAGTCGTCATGATGAAATGAAGACAAGCACAGAGTACCGGAAGCGTAATCACAGGATAGCACAGGATGAAGACAAACAGACCGAAGAAGTTGAACTGAGGAAATTGAGAAAGTCTTTAGTCAAAGTCTTCAAACAGATATGAACAAGTGCACAACAGAGTAATGAGGAAATGAAAGAGTTGAGGAAATAGAACCAGTAAGCTTGGTGAAGACAATGATTTGGTAGACCAGTTCCAACTGCTGTCTCAGTTGTACATCTGGTTGGAGCGGCTAGGTATTTAAACCTGAGGACACACAGTCCCCGACACACAATCCTCACCGTATTCTCCTTGAGCTAAGGTCACACAGACCTCGCCCAATCACTCGTGGTAAGTCTTCAGGTGACTTCCGAACCTTCACAAACTCGGTCACTCGGCGATCCACAATTCCTCTTGGATGCTCTAGACCATGACGCCTAACCGTCTGAAAGAAGCATAGTCTTGAAAGGTAACAAGCGTCGGATCCACGCAGGATCAATCTCTTCAGTGATGCTCAATCACTTTGGGTTTGTAGGTGTTTGTGTTTTGGTTTTCCTCACTTGATGATTTTCGCTCAAAGTTCTCGGAGGATGGGATGCTCTCAAATGACAAGTGTCAGTTTCTCTCGGAGCAGCCAACCAGCTAGTGGTTGTAGGGGGCGGCTATTTATAGCCTAGGGAGCAGCCCGACATGATAAGACATAAATGCCCTTCAATGATATGACCGTTAGGTGGATAAGATATTTTGCGACAGCTGGCGCGTAGCACAACATCGGTCGGAAATTTGAGGCTCAAATTCCTCAGGGCTATCATGTTCCTCACTATGTAGGCAATCCGCACTGGTGAATTCCTAACTCCTCAGTTAGAACAAATTCCTCAGAGACCAGAAGAACTTCGTCTCTGTCACTGAAGAATATGACTGAACTGTATGAGATTTCCAATGGCTTCACTCGAAGGGATTGGTAGGTGTAGGATTTTGAGTTGAGCATCACATGGAAATTTTTCCTTAGTATTTCCTCGACCCCCTTTAACAGTATGGTGTTTCCTATGACTCAGGAAAGAGAAAATGAAACTACGAAAACAAAAGTCTTCACGCTTCATGTTCCTCGAATGAATACCAAGTCTTCAAGGTCACACCAATTTCGTCACTTTCAAAGTCTTCAGAAAGTCTTCAGAAATCCAAAGTCTTCAGTCGAAGAACTTCATTTTTAGGGGTTGACTTTATCTGTAAATATCAAACTCCTCATAGACTTATAGACCTGTGTACACTCATAAACACATTAGTCCCTTAACCTATAAGTCTTCAATACACCAAAATCACTAAGGGGCACTAGATACATTTACTGGAGCGCAAGAACAGGACTCTTGTTGAGATGGCTTGCACTATGCTTGATGAATACAAGACGCCTCATCATTTCTGGATTGAGGCAATTGATACTGCATACCACATCATCAACATGGTATATCTTCACAAATTATTCAAGAAGACTGCATATGAACTCCTCACTGACAAGAAACCCAATGTGAGTTATTTCAAAGTCTTCAGTGCTAAATGTTGGATTAGGGATCCTCCTCACAATTCTAAATTTGCACCGAAAGCACATGAAGGTTTTATGCTTGGTTACGGAAAGGACTCGCACACCTACAGAGTCTTCAACAACGTCCACCACAAAGTTGTTGAAACTGTAGATGTGCGGTTTGATGAAACTAATGGCTCGCAAAGAGAGCACCTACCTCCTGTGCTAGATGGAAAAACACCTGAGGAAACCATCAAGTTCAAAGCTACTGAGGATCTCATTCCTTCCGAAGAATCTGCTGAAGAAGTCATTCTAGAACGTGAAGAACATCATGCTAATGCACCTGAGGAAAATGGTGCTGAAGAAAATGCTGATCCAATTCCTCGACGACAACCCGCTCATCCTCGCGTTGCGAATGAAGTGCAGAATGAGAAAATCATTAGCGACATCAACGCACTAGGTCCTCTCACACGCTCAAAAGCTTTACATTTGTCTAACTTTTGTGGGCACTTTGCTTTTGTCTCTGTCACAGAGCCCACTAAGGTAGATGAAGCATTTCTGGAGCCTGATTGGATTCAAGCTATGCAAGAGGAATTACATCAATCCGAGCTCAACAACGTCTGGTAACTGGTCAAACGTCCAGATCCTCGCAAGCACAATATCATTGGCACAAAGTGGATCTACCGCAACAAGCAAGATGAAAATGGCCTTGTGGTGAGGAATAAGGCACGGCTTGTAGCCCAAGGCTACACACAGGTTGAAGGAATTGATTTCGATGAAACTTTTGCACCTGTTGCTAGACTTGAGGCTATTCGCATATTACTTGCTTATGCTAAGCATCATAATATCATCTTATATCAAATGGATGTGAAAAGTGCATTCTCAATTGTAAGCTTGAGGAAGAAGTATATGTTGCTCAACCCCCAGGTTTTGAAGATCCAAAGCATCCTGACAAAGTCTTCAGACTCAATAAGTCCCTCTATGGCCTCAAGCAGGCCCCTCGGGCGTGGTATGATGCTTTGAAGGAATTCCTCATGAAGAAAGGCTTCAAACCCGGTTCACTTGACCCAATTCTTTTCACCAAAACCTATGATGACGAATTATTCGTGTGCCAAATATATGTTGGTGATATTATCTTTGGCTGTACTGACCAACATTACAGTGATGAATTTGCCTACATGATGAGTGAAGAATATCAAATGTCTATGGTGGGAGAATTGAAATTCTTCTTAGGTCTTCAAATTAGTCAACAGCGCAATGGCATATTCATATCTCAGGAGAAATACCTCAAGGATGTATGGAGGAAATTCGGCATGCAAGATTGCAAAGGCGTCAAAATCCCTATGCCCACAAATGGCCATCTATGCACTAATGAAAATGGTATTGACTTTGTTCAAAAGGTATACCGCTCCATGATTGGCTCTTTATTGTATTTATGTGCATCTAGGCCAGATATTATGCTTAGTGTTTGCATGTGTGCCCGATTTCAAGCTACACCGAAGGAATCACACCATAAGGCTGTGAAGCATATTCTTCGATATCTAGCTCACACACCAACACTTGGATTATCGTTTCCCGAGGGCTCAGTTTTTGATCTCATTGGATATTCAGGCTCTGTCTATGCTGGTGATTGTGTGGACCGCAAGTCAACATCAGGCACATGCCATTTCCTCGGACGATCCTTGGTCTGTTGGTCCTCGAAGAAACAGAACTGGGTATCACTGTCTACTGCTGAAGCTGAGTACATTGCTGTTGGTTCTTGCTATGCTCAATTGCTATGGATGAAGCAAACCCTCAAGGACTATGGCATCAACATGAAGAATGTGCCTCTCTACTGTGACAATGAGCGTGCCATCAAGATTGCTCATAACCCAGTTCAGCACTCGAAGACAAAGCACATTCAGATTCGTCATCATTTTCTTCGTGATAATGTGTTGAAGGGCGACATCTCTATTGAGCATGTGAAGACTGAAGAACAGCTAGCCGATATCTTCACAAAGCCCTTGGATGAGAAGAGATTTAGCAAGTTGCGGTGTGAGCTAAATATCCTAGAATCTTCGAATGTCCTTTGAAAAGGACACACATCCTAACACTTATGCAAAATTGATGACCTAGATGTGCAACACACGAAAAAATGTTTTTCTTCAATCAATGAAGACTAACACTCTAAGTGTGAAGAAATTAATGAAGAATTTGATTGTCAAAGCCCTACGAAAATTGTACATGGTGTTTGAAATCATCATTCTTATATGGTGGGTCACGCCACCACCAAAAGTTGAAAATCTTCAATTTGAGTTTTTTTTCTCATTTTTAAATTCCTCAGTTGCTCAATTTCTTCAACTTTTCGATGTCTTCACTCTTTCCGTTGTTGTTCTTCATTGGCTATATATATATATATATATATATATATATATATATATATATATATATATATGTATGTATATATATATAGTCCTCCACAGCATTCACTTATTGCTAATTCTTCATGTTGCCTTTTCCGCTAAGTGAATGTGATCGGACCCTTCCCCCTCTATGCTAAACTCAACCCAGTCTGTTCACAAATTCTTCATATGTGTTATGTTTGACACTCATTCAAAATCTTAACTGTGTCCTTGTGAGCTGAAGAATTTGCGAACGAAACATTAAAATTATCTTATCTGAATTTTCGGCTTTTGCCGCTCAAACCGTTCCACATTCCACGATGGATTTATCTATTAACCCACGATCTCGCACGATCGCCACCTCTCAGTACATGGGTGACACATGTCACGCGAATGAGAAGGGTCAGGGGCACGTTCGTTCAATTTCCTCGGACGAGCGGTTTTTCACCTCGGCTATAAATACCCCTCCCCTCCTCACTTCGTTTTTACTCCGCTCGACCTTACTCCCTCGCTCGAGCTCTCAAAACCTAGCGCCGCCGCTACTTCCATCGTCGCCAGTGAGGAAGAGCTTTGCTACCTCGACCTCGTCGCCGTCGTACTCGCACCGGCCGCGGATTTCTTCACTCCGCTGCTGCCGTAGCTATCTTCCTCTACCAAGTTAGGGCGTGGAAGATCTGAACTGACGAACTTCTAAATCTACACTTCACACAACATCTATTCTTGATCTGTTTCCCTAAGCAACATTTTTCTTCAAGATTCCTCAATTGTGTGGATTTTCAATCTGTACAACTCTGAAACCTAAGTCAAAGAACGCTTAGTGAAATTCCTCAAGACTCATCTGGTCAAATTCCGCAAACTTGTTCTTTTTGCCAAAACTTCTGAGAACGCATATGACCTCCCCAAATTCTTCGCAGCTATATTCTATTCACAGGTACACATGTCTGCTGCTGAATCACTAGGTTCTCATCAACTTAACTCATTTGCAGCATTCCTCAAAGAAAAGTTGCACACCTCATCTGAGAACTCAATAGTTCAAAATCCTTAGCTAAAGAAAATGGCTGAAGGCAAGAATCCTCAGAAGGGAGGGAAGAAACCTGAAGTCAACACTGCATTTGAGATCCCTAATAACATCTATGCAGGGTACTGCACACCCCCTGAGGAAACAAAGAATGAGCGCAAAGTGCGCATTCAGAAGATTGAGAGGAGATGGGCCAGAGAATGGAGGGATTACAGATATGTAACTCCTAAGTACATGAAGAAATTTGTTGTACACCCTCCATGCCCAAGACATCCACTGGCACCTGGTCAAGAAGCTGATCCCTCTAGCATCAGAAGAGGTGAAGAATTTCCAAAGTATGGGCCAAGCGTCATGCCAAGCTGGCCAAAGTGGCAAAAGAAGCAGTGAAGAAATTCAGTGAAGATTCTACTGCTGCTGCTGTTGAGGCCTCTGCTGTCAAGCCCAAGAAGTCCATGCCCAAGAAGCCCACATACAAGCCCAAGGCTTCGGTACCAATGTCCTCATGGTCAAGCTCATCTGCAATGCCCTCACGGCCCAGCTCCGCAAAGCCCTCACGGCAAATTCCTCAAACTGCACCAGCTCCTCCAAAGTCCTCAGCTCCTTCTTCCAAATCCTCAGCACCTATGCATCTCGCCTCTTGCCAACGGACAACAGGCATCTCAATTGCCTCTGGAGCCTCTGCAAGTTCTTCAGCTCCTCCGCATTCCTCAACTGGGCCCACTCTACTGAAGACTAAGGCCACTGCTGGACGAGGTTCTCAACCAAGTCCTCACAAGAAGCAGGTCGCCTTCCAAGTGCCGTTTGATGAAGACGAAGTTGATGATGAGGAACTCGCCGAAATCATCAGAGACAGGCAGCATATGGCCGCTAGAGTCAAAGGAAGTGAAGTTCCTCTCCTTCTGGATCCAAAGTTGATCTTGAGTACATTGATCTCTGGCACAAGGATCCCAACAATCCCATGCCTGACTTCAAACTCACTCCTGGCCAAAGTCACATGCTGACCGCCTTCATAGGCGAAGAAAAATGGAAATTCGAGAAGGCCAGGCAGTTGAAGAAAGCGTAGTACAAGAAGGAGCACTTTCTGAAGAAGAATGTTGTCAAGATGACCACTTATGAACTTGTGGTTGTTCAGTCTGAAATCAAGAATCTGGGTGATGATTTTGATCACTACTATGCTGACTGGCTTGGAGCCAAAGTCAGATTCGTCAATATGACGAAGGGATTCACCTCCAATGTTGCTGCCCCAACGAAACATGAATCTCCTCAGCCTGAGGCATCTGCTCAGCCTACTGAAGAACATGCCAGCACCGTTGATGAAATTCAGGCTACTGATGAAACTGCTAGTACCAGGGCCGATGACTGCATTCCTGTTGGAGATAGTCCTTGGACATTATCAATGATGTGTATCAGCAAGTAAGTGACTTGTTTGTGGGACTATGCATTGTATGATGGCTGTCCTAAAAGGTCCCTAGTCGAAAGGGTTGTGTGGACGCGCAGCCGACTAGACTAGCATATGACACGGTCGATGGATTGGTCTCACTAGCCATGGAGCATTGGATGCTAACCGGATAATATGGGCTTGGAAAGGTCTGGTCGGATTCGACATAGTCGGATCCGAGTCGAGATAAGGTCCGAGTCGGATAGACCCATGAGAAGCAGCGATATGTCATCTGTGAGTCTCTAGTACAACATACGTTCTATGTCCTAAGACCTGAGTTGATGCATCTACACGGGATGGTGACAGACTTCCTTTGGGCCGACCAAACGCTACTCCGTAACTGGGTAGTTACAAAGGTAGGTTTCGGGTTTGTCTAGAGCCATGCTGTGAAACGTGGTCGAGCAAGATGGGATTTGCCCCTTCGATCAGGAGAGATATACTCTAGGCCCCTCGTGTGATCCGACCAAGATAAGCATGGCCATGTGACATGGATTATGATACAATCCGGTTTGTGGTCGGCATCACTGAAACGAGAAAGAGGTCGGGCTAGCACAAGGATGACAGACTCGCCTTGAGCCTGACAACATATATCGTGTGGCAAAAGGAATGGAAGTGTGATGTACAGGTTCGCCTAACCAGCTTCATTGTCTGCTTGGTGGTCGGCACGCCTTGCTAGAGGCCGCTACCAGCCATGTAGTTTGGAGGTGATCCGAACTGCGACCAAGCCGGCTTGAACCTAAGGGGTCGCGCGCTTAAGGGAAGGAACCTACGAGGTTGGATCCGAGAACACACTGGTTGGATGTGATCCGAGCTGTGTTCGGATTGTGGCCGAGTAGACTTATGGGCTTTAGGGTCCGTGCGAGGCCCAAATGTTGAGCCCGCGACGGACGCCTATATAAAGTGGGGTGCGACACACTCATGTGGTTGATCGCTTCAGCGCTGTCACTAGGGTTTGCATGTGTTGCGAATAGACACCTCCACTCGCCGCCGGTTGTGTGATCGGACCTAGCAGTCCGCCGCATGACGTTCCTCCTGCACGCATGAATACCGTTAGAGGCGGTGCACCTGCACCGCTCCGGCGAACCTGTACGAGGGATCTGACGACCGGCTGTTCGAGGGAGATCGGACGAGGGGACGATCCACGCGAATGCGCTGCCCCAACTCTTCTTCCGCTGCACGGCACTACGCGTCTAGTGGTAACGAACTGTGATCCATCTCCCGTAGCATGTTCCTGGTTGTTCTACGCGTAGGAAAATTTTAATTTGCAGTCGATGCACCCTACCATAGAACCCAACAGTGGTATCAGAGCCACTGCTATAGGATTGAGATTCCGATCATATGCATATTAGATATGTCGAGACGGCAAATGAGATCTGTTGTCATTGATAAGATCGGCTATGTGCATGGTTGATGAGATCAACTACACACGGGGATCGATGTGGCTATGTTTTCTGATGATCGGAGTCAATGAGGTCATGACACAACCTTCCCCTACCGGTCGGTATCCGCCATCGGGGTTAACAGTGAAACGTAAATCCGAGTCGGATTCGCGATGATCGAAGATCGGTCAGATCACAGAATTCAGCGTGATCGGAGTTCAGATGTGATCTGTGATTTCCGAAAACGTCGGGCGCTGCCCGCACCCGCTAGGGGCGCTGCCCCTTCGAACCCCGCCGTGTACGTAGCGCCTTGTCTTTCATACCCGACACACAAACCGGTAGAATGCGATTCTATGCATAACTTTGTTTTGCAGGTTTGATGTGAATAGTATGGCTCATGTGTGTGTGATGCATGTGTGTAATTTATACATGGCCCGCGCATCATGTTTGTCAGCCGGCAGGAGCCAAACTGCTGTCATTATATTGTATAATGACCTGCGTGTCGACTTGTGACTCTATGTAAAATTCATTACTAGTTGTAGTAGTTGGATAATAGAGATCAGGTTGGTGGCTTGACGTCCCGGCGTGACAAACAAGATGGACTTCCTAGATGGTCATCGGAGTCGGAGCCGACCTAGAAGAACATCCATGAAGGAGCCATACTATTTCACAATATGTGTTTATTTGTGATTGTTATGCTTCTTGTTTTCTATGCATGTTAGAATGGTAGAAAGATCCCTCATGAATATCAAGCGAATTGCCATCCCCGATGTTGCACCTTCGCATGTCAAGTACGTCTAGTAGTGTGCTCATAAAATTGAGGTACTATTGGGTGTCCTTGAACTGAAGGGTTCGTGTCGGACACGGACATGCACTGCATCAGGTTAACTTGACAAGGCTATCAAAACGGTTTTGGGCCTTGTGGCAAAGAAGGTTGGGGCCGGGGTATGAGATACCTTCCCGACCGACAGGAGTCGTATAGAGATACGATTAGCAAGGAGTTGCTTACCGAATAGGCATGTTGTCTAGCAGTGATGCTAAAGCTTTACCACCTGCTTAAAGCTTGAATTACTCTACATAAACACATTGCTTAGTGATTCCATATTTTCTGTTGTAGATCAATGGCACCACCTGCTCAACCCAAGTTTGCATTGAAATCAATTCTGGAAAAGGATAAACTGAATGGAACAAACTTTACCACTTGGTATAGAAATCTGAGAATTGTTCTCAAGCATGATAAAAAGGAACATGTTCTAGAGGATCCACTTCCAGAGGAACCTGCCGATAATGCTAGTGCCACAACTAAGAATGCCTACCAAAAACTCATTGATGAATCAATGGAGATCAGCTGTCTGATGCTGGCTTGTATGGAGCCCGATTTGCAACAGCATTTCGAAAATGTTGAGGCTTACGATATGATAGAGTCTCAAGAGCATGTTTCAGACACAGGCTCGGACCGAAAGGTTCAACATCTGGCGATCCTTGATGGATTGCAAGCTGAAGGAAGGTGATCCACTGAGCCCACATGTGATCAAGATGATCGGATATGTGCAAGCTTTGGATAGGTTGGGCTCCCCGCTCTTGGATGAGCTAGCTACTGATGCAGTTCTCGGTTCTCTTCTGCCCAGCTATGGGACGTTCATCTCGAACTATCATATGCATGGCATGGATAAGAAGCTCACTGAATTGCATGGGATGCTCAAAGTGGCAGAGCAGGATATTAAGAAAGGCACGCATCAAGTGTTGATGGTGCAGAAATCGGCTAAGTTCAAGAAGAGTTTGTCCAAGAAGAAGGCTAAGGCAAAGGGCACGGAGATGGTAACCTCCGCCGCTGCGCCGAAGTCTGGAACGGACTCAAAGACCGTTTGCTATCATTGCAAGGAAACTGGTCACTGGAAGAGGAACTGTAGCAAGTGGCTTGCAGAGCATGGAAAGAAGGCCGGGAATGCTGCTTCAGGCAAAGGTACACTTGTTGCATATGTTATAGACATTTACCTTGCTGGCATACCTAGTAGCTCTTGGGTATTTCATACCGGATCGGTTGTTCATATTTGCAACTCGATGCAGGGGTTGGTAACAACTAGGCATGTGGCACAAGGGGAGATTGACATCAGGGTCGGCAACAAAGCAAGAGTTGTTGCGTTGGAGGCGGCACGATGCAGCTCCAGCTTCCTTCTGGATTTATTTTGGAATTGAATAATTGTTATTACATTCCTGCACTTAGTCGGAACATTATTTCTACCTCATGTTTAATGAGTCAAGGTTATGAATTCAATTTAAAGGACAATGGTTGTTCGTTTTATTTGAATGGTATGTTCCATGGCTATGCACCCATTGTTGATGGACTATTTATATTGAATCTAGAACAGGAACCGGTCTATAACGTGAATGTCAAGAGGCATAAGCCTAATGAGATAAATCCGACATACTTCTGGCATTACCGACTTGGACACATTAGTCTGAAACGCATGAAGAAGCTCCATGATGATGGGCTCCTAACTTCGTTCGACTTCGGGTCGTTCGAGACATGCGAATCATGCTTGCTCGGCAAGATGACTAAGTCTCCTTTCGCAAAGAGTTGCGAGAGGGCGTCCGAGCTGTTGGAGCTTATACACAGCGATGTGTGTGGTCCAATGAGCACAACTGCCAGAGGCGGCTATCAGTACTTCGTGACTTTTACCGACGACTTGAGTAGATATGGATATATCTATTTGATGAGGCACAAGTCGGAAAATTTTGAAAAGTTCAAAGAGTTTCAGAATGAAGCTGAGAATCAGCTCGACAAGACTATAAAGCTTCTACGATCTGATCGTGGAGGTGAGTACATGAGCCAGGAGTTTGATGATCATCTGAAAAGCCGAGGTATAGTACCTTAGCTCACACCTCCGGGTACGCCACAGAGAAATGGCGTGTCGGAACAGATGAATCATACCTTGTTGGACATGGTTCGATCTATGATGAGCAAATTGGATTTACCCTTGTCATTCTGGGGATACGCTCTGGAAACTACGGCTTTCACACTTAACAGGGTACCATCAAAATCCGTAGACAAGACACCACATGAGATGTGGACCGGGAAGAGTCCCAGTTTGTCTTTTCTAAAGATTTGGGGCTATGAAGCATTTATCAAGCGACTCATGTCAGACAAGCTTACACCCAAGTCAGATAAATGCATATTCGTGGGATATCCAAGGGAAACCTTGGGATACAACTTCTACAACCGCGAAGAGAACAAAGTGTTTGTTGCTCGGAACGGGGTTTTCCTTGAGAAAGAGTTTCTCAGTCGGGAGGCCGGTGGGAGGACGGTCTGACTCGAAGAAATTCAAGTACCACTCGGGGACGGCTTGGCGGTTGATGAGATCATACCGGAGTCAGTTAGGGAACCCGTAGGGGAAGCGGCACCGAAGCCACGGAGGTCGGAAAGATTGCGCAGAGTGCGGGATGTATTGTTGCTAGAAAGCGACGAGCCGGCCACGTATGCGGAAGCGATGGTGAGCCCAGATTCTGAGGCATGGCTGGAGGCCATGAGATCCGAGTTAAAGTCATGGATGAGAATCAAGTCTGGGACTTGGTTGATCCGCCGCCTGGCGTAACGGCCATTGGTTGCAAATGGGTCTTTAAGAAGAAAACCGATGTGGATGGAAATGTTCAGATCCATAAAGCTCGTCTTGTCGCTAAGGGTTATGGACAAGTTCAAGGAATTGACTATGACGAGACTTACTCGCCGGTAGCGATGCTGAAATCGGTGAGGATCGTACTAGCTATAGCTACATATTTCGATTACGAGATATGGCAGATGGATATCAAGACGGCCTTCCTTCACAGAAATTTAACCGAGGACGTGTATATGATACAGCCCGAGGGTTTTGTCGATCCGACTAGCACTAGTAAGGTATGCAAGCTCAAGAGATCCATTTATGGGTTGAGGCAAGCATCTCGGAGCTGGAATATTCGTTTTGATGAGGTCGTCACTGGTCTCGGTTTCATCAAAAGCGAAGAGGACTCTTGTTTATACAAGAAGTTAAGTGGGAGCTCAATAGTGTTTTTGATCTTGTATGTGGATGACATACTACTGATTGGAAATGATGTTTCGATGCTGAACTCGGTCAAGGAGTCATTGAATGGCAAGTTTTTGATGAAGGACCTTGGTGAGGCAATGTACATTTTAGGCATTAAGATCTATAGAGATAGATCGAGGAGGCTGCTCGGCTTAAGCCAGAGCACGTACATAGATAAAGTGTTGAAGCGGTTCAACATGAGTGAGGCGAAGAAAGGGTTCTTGCCACTCTCACATGGTATAAGGCTAAGTGAGACTCAGAGTCCATCGACATCTGATGAGCAAAGCAGGATGAGTAGGATTCCGTATGCCTCGGCAATCGGATCCATTATGTATGCCATGATATGTACGCGGCCCGATGTTGCTTTTGCAATAAGCCTAACAAGCAGATACCAGGCCAACCCAGGTGAGACTCACTGGGCAGCGGTAAAGACTATTTTGAAGTACCTGAAAAGGACTAAAGAGATGTTCCTAGTTTATGGAGGTGAGGAAGAGCTCGTCGTAAGGGGTTACGCCGATGCTAGCTTCCAAACCGACAGAGATGATTATCGATCACAGTCCGGATTCGTGTACGTCATGAACGGAGGAGCAGTGAGTTGGATGAGTTCCAAGCAAGATACGGTGGCCGATTCTACCACAGAAGCCGAATACTTTGCGACTTGTGAAGCTGCAAAGGAAGGTGTTTGGATCCGAAACTTTCTGAATGATCTTGGTATTTTCCTAGCCTCAGTAAAACCGTTGGACCTTTATTGTGATAATTCTGGTGCCATCGCACAAGCCAAGGAGCCGAGGAATCACCACAAGACCAGACACATAGATCAGAAATATCACCTGATGTAGAGTTATGCAAGATTCACACGGATGCAAATGTTGCAGATCCGTTGACTAAGCCGCCTCCACAACCCAAGCATGAGGGGCACGTTAGAGCTATGGGCATTCGATGTCTATTTGACTGAATCTAGTGCAAGTGGGAGACTGTTGGAGATATGCCCTAGAGGTAATCATGTATGATGATATTTCCTATGTGTTTATGAATAAAGATAGTCCTTGGACATTATCAATTATGTGTATCAGCAAGTAAGTGACTTGTATGTGGGACTATGCATTGTATGATGGCTGTCCTAAAAGGTCCCTAGTTGAAAGGGCTGTGTGGACGCGCAACCGACTAGAGTAGCATATGACACGGTCGATGGCTTTGTCTCACTAGCCATGGAGCATTGGATGATAACCGGATAATATGGGCTTGGAAAGGTCTGGTCGGTTTTGATGTAGTCGGATCTGACTCGAGATAAGGTCCGAGTTGGACAGACCCAACTATGAAACGCAGCGATATGTCATGTGTGAGTCTCTAGTACAATATACGTTCTATGTCCTAAGACCTGAGCTGACGCATGTACTCGGGATGGTGACAGACTTGCTTTGGGCCAACCAAACGCTACTCCGTAACTGGGTAGTTACAAAGGTAGGTTTCGGGTTTGTCTAGACCCATGCTGCGAGACGTGGTCGAGCAAGATAGGATTTGCCCCTCCGATCAGGAGAGATATACTCTGGGCCCCTCGTGTGATCCGACCAAGATAAGCATGGCCATGCGACATGGATTATGATACAATCCGGTTTGTGATCGGCATCACTGAAACGAGAAAGAGGTCGGGCTAGCACAAGGATGACAGACTCGCCTTGAGCCTGACAACATATATCGTGTGGCAAAAGGAATGGAAGTGTGATGTACAGGTTCACCTAACCAGCTTCATCGTCTGCTTGGTGGTCGGCACGCCTTGCTAGAGGCCACTACCAGCCATGTAGTTTGGAGGTGATCCGAACTGCGACCAAGCCGGCTTGAACCTAAGGGGTCGCACGCTTAAGGGAAGGAACCTACGAGGTCGGATCCGAGGACACTGGTCGGATGCGATCCGGGCTGTGTTCGGATTGTGGCCGAGTAGACTTATGGGCTTTAGGGTCCGTGCAAGGCCCAAATGTTGAGCCCGCGACGGACGCCTATACAAAGTGGGGTGCGGCACACTCATGTGGTTGATCGCTTCAGCGCTGTCACTATGGTTTGCATGTGTTGCGAATAGACACCTCCACTCGCTGCCGGTTGTGTGATCGGACCTAGCAGTCCGCCACACGACGTTCCTCCTGCACGCGCGGATACCGTTAGAGGCGGTGCACCTGCGCCGCTCCGGCGAACCTGTACGAGGGATCCAACGACCGGGTGTTCGAGGGAGATAGGACAAGGAGGAGACGATCCACGCGAACGCGCTGCCCCAGCTCTCCTTCCGCTGCACGGCACTGCGTGTCTAGTGGTAACGAACTGTGATCCATCTCCCGTAGCATGTTCCTGGTTGTTCTGCGCTTAGGAAAAATTTAGTTTGCAGTCGACGCACCCTACCGTAGAACCCAACAATTCCAGCCACTGATGAAACTGCTAGGGCAACCAGTAGTGTTGCGCCTGAAGAAATAGTCAGGCCAGCTGAAGCTTTAACCGCTGTGCCTGAAGAAACTGACCATGCCAGTGCAACTGCATCAGTTGTGCCTGAAGAAAATGAACCAATTTCCTCTGCTCCTCCTGCACCTACACCAAGTCCAATTCTTCCTTTTGCATCGGAAGCTAAGAAGACCAAGGCTGTGGAGCGTGCAGCAGTGAAGAAAAGGAAAGCATCAACTTCATCAGAATCTTCAGCTCCGAAGAAGATGAAGAAATTGATGTTGTTCCAGTCTCATGCATGCCATCAAAGGAACTCGTTCCTTTTGGTGAAGACTATGAGATCCCAAGTGTATCCGATGAAGATGTTCCTTCTGCTGCTTCTTCAGGGCAGTTGGACGAAGAAATTGAAGTGGATACAATCGCTTCAACCCCAGTTGTCTCATCGCCCGTGCCTCAGTTCACAGCTGAAGAGGCAGGCGTTGAAGAATTAAGTGAAGAAGATGAGGTGTGGACATTGGGAGCACAAATCCAGTGATGAATGATGACTTTTGGGAAAGTCAGCACCCCAATTCTCCTTTGTTCACTCCTCTGCAACAAATTCCTCAGTCCCTAGTGCATACTGAAGTACAAATGGGCTCTGAAGAACCTTGCACCACTCCATCCATTCATGAAGAAATTCGAGCCACTAGTGCTGATGAACAAGCTACTAAAGAATTGAAGAACCAGGCTGCAACTAAAGAAGAAACTGAAATTCCTCAGCCTGTGGTTCTTGAGATTGCGATTCCTGAGGTTGTGGTGCAATTGACTGACACTCCTCAACCCAAGCCAGAGGATCCTTTCTCCAAGAAGCAAAACTTCAAGGCTGATGACTTCTTCCATGAGCATGTGTTCTTCACGGATTACAACCCATATGACTCTGCTCGTCTTAGAAGGAAGCGTTTCTGGACTGCCAGCCAAGCCAACTTCTATTCTTCGCTGCTTTTCAACAATGACAAAGTCTTCGACCATGAGCATATTCCTCACGTGGACATGGAATCACTGCCTTGCTTCATGCCAGTCCTCAGCATTCTTCACGATGTCGGACTGCTGAACTTTTGCATAGATATATGTGATTGGAATGAAGAACTAGTTCTTCAATTATATGCAACGCTGCACATCACAGGAGATGCTACAGATGTGAACTCTTGGGTGTTGGATTGGATGATAGAGAATACTCATTTTAAAGCACCGGCCTCTGAATTGCTTCATGCCATGCCTGTCAGTCCTCCCCTTGAAAGTTCTCGTTGTATATACCATGAACCTGAGCTTACAGATCACTACATGCAAGTGTTGATGAAGCCACTGAAACCCGGTCAAGCCCCAAGGACCAAATTCCTCGTGAAGGAATTGTTGTATGTGCCACGGACTGTCTATCGCATTCTGACGAAGACATTGAGTCCAATCAAAGGCCACGACTCTAATGAAGAAGAGGTCGTTGGCATCATGAAGAATCTGCTTTTCAACATCATTCATGGCGTTCCTGTCAACTACCATTATTTCTTCATGAGGACTCTGGCCAATGTTGCATTATCACCATTTGAGTTGAAGCCTTATGCTCCCTGGATTATGAGATTCCTCAGAACAAGGTCTTCACTCAACTACAAGGCTGACACACTCAACCATGGCAGCTACTTGCCCCCCATTGAAGTCGTCAAACAGACATTTTCCTCAGCTGATGAAAAGGGCAAGGCCACTGCTGTTATTGATGAAGGCATTCGTCCATTGGATGGTCAGTTCCGCAATGCTGCATCTTACTCCACCAATGATGACTCTGCCACTCATGACTCTGCCGCCAATGCATCAAAGCAAAATCCTCAAGGCACAGCTCCAAGGGTGATGACTGATCGTGAGCTTCTCCTCGGTCTTCACCAGAAGGTCAATCGCAACCACAAATGGGTTAAGCGTCAGTTTGGGTCAATTCTTTACAACATGACTGCTACACACGATGTAGTGAAGAAGAACCACTACTACCTCCATGAAGTCTTCGGTCGCACCTGGGCTGTTCTGTCTCATCTATATGGTGAAGAAGATCTGAAGCAAATGGGTCTCAAGCAGGACTTTGACTCGTCTCAACCTCCAGCGAAGAAATTCAAGAAAGTCAAAGTTCCTTCCTTGGTGGCCAGCTCATATTCTTCATCGCGCGACACGGATGAGCATGAAGATTTGGACGACACTTCGGCAGACCCTACTTCAACAACTGACCCCAACAACGCTGGCGCTCCTCCATCAACATGATTACTAATATTGAGGAATTTGAAATGCATGATGAAATAAGGTGACTGATGTAATTCAGCATGCGTGCATTAACATATAAGAGGAATAAGCATGCAGAAGAACACAACATAAGTATCAGACCACCATCGGGTTTAAGATTACAACTTGATCCAGCAAAGTCTTCAAAAGCAAATTCCTCACTATGCACAAGTTCAGGGGGAGTTCTTCTATATCTTGCTATCAAATTCCTCAATATTAGTATTTACACTTCATATGTTTTATCCCCGTTGAAAACTTAACCTATATTGTCATCAATCACCAAAAAGGGGGAGATTGTAAGTGCATCTAGTGCCCCTTAGTGATTTTGGTGTATTCAAGACTTATAGGTTAAGGAAATAATGTGTTTGTGAGTGTACACAGGTCTATAAGTCTATGGGGAGTTTGATATTTATAGAGAAAGTCGACCCCTAAAAATGATTGTCTTCGACTGAAGACTTTGGATTTCCGAAGACTTTGAAAGTGAAGAAATTGGTGTGACCATGAAGACATGGTATTCATATGAGGAACATGAAGCATGAAGACTTTTGTTTTCGTAGTTTCATTTTCTCTTTCTTGAGTCATAGGAAACACCGTACTATTAAAGGGGGTCGAGGAAAAACTAAGGAAAAATTTCCAAGTGGTGCTCATCTCAAAATCCTACACCTATCAATCCCTTCGAGTGAAGCCATTGGAAATCTCATGCAGCTCAGTCAATTTCTTCAGTGACAGAGACGAAGTTCTTCTGGTATTTGAGGAATTTGTTCTGACTGAGGAGTTAGGAATTCACCAGTGCGAATTGCCTACAAGTGAGGAACATGATAGCCCTGAGGAATTTGATAGATCAAATATCCGACCGTTGCTGTGCTACGTGCCAGCTGTCCCAAAATATCTACCCACCTAACGGTCATATCATTGAAGGGCATTTATGTCTTATCATGTCGGGCTGCTTCTTAGGCTATAAATAGCCGCCCCCTACAACCACTAGCTGGTTGGCTGCTCCGAGAGAAACTGACACTTGTCATTTGAGAGCATCCCATCCTCCGAGGACTTTGAGCGAAAATCATCAAGTGAGGAAAACCCAAACCCAAAAACCTACAAACCCAAAGTGATTGAGCATCACTGAAGAGATTGATCCTGCGTGGATCCGACGCTTGTTACCTTTGAAGACTGTGCATCTTCGAGACGGTTAGGCGTCATGGTCTGAGCATCCAAGCGGAAATTGTGGATCGCCGAGTCACCGAGTTTGTGAAGGTTTGGAAGTCACCTGAAGACTTACTATGAGTGATTGGGCAAGGTCTGTGTGACCTTAGCTCAAGGTGAATACGGTGAGGACTGTGGGTGGGACTGTGTGTCCTCAGGTTTAAATACCTAGCCGCTCCAACGAGACGTACAACTGTCACAACAGTTGGAACTGGTCTACCAAATCACTGTCTTCACCAAGCCTACTGGTTCTATTTCCTCAACCCTTCCATTTCCTCATTACTGTGTTGTGTGCTTGTTCATATCTGCTTGAAGACTTTGACTGAAGACTTTCTCAATTTCCTTAGTTCAATTTCTTCAGTCTGTTTGTCTTCTTCCTGTTTATCCTCTGTTTACGCTTTCTGTACTTTGTGCTTGTTTTCATTTCTTAATGATGACCATGCTTATGTTCTGTTATGTTTGCATCTGAGTACTTATTCCGCTGCAAGTAGTTCTACGCTTAGGAATTTCGTCACCCTGAAATTCCTGAGTGAAGAATTCATAAAAATCGCCTATTCACCCCCCTCTAGTCGATACAACACACTTTCACGCCTCCGTTTCCTCCTTCAACTTCCCCAGGAGGCTCCATTCCGCAGCCTGTTCCTGGGCTGCCTGCTCCTCAAGCCGACTGGTGCGGGCGGCCTGCTCGTCATGGAGGGCCTTCAGCTCAGCCTCTAGCATGCGGGAACGCTCCTTGGCGGATGCTGCATCGGTCAGCGCTGCCTCGCGAGCCGCTATGGCCTCGCTGGCCTCCTTCCTGCCCTCCATGACTGCAGCCTCGCCCTGGCCCCAGGCCATCCTGACGACGAGTCGGCCTGGAGCCACCCCGAGACCAGCCCCAGTAGCCCCATCACCACGTGCCGGTCAGCACCCAAAAGGTCAGCTCAGAGTCAGCCCAGCGCGGCAAAGACCTCCTCCAAAGCATCGGGCACGACAGAGGAGCCATGATTTGCCAACGTGAGGACTTGGGGAGGAGGTGGCGCTGGCGCCTGGACTGGCACCGCTACAGCAGCAAGGGCGGCAGGGGGCTCCGGAACCCTTGAACCCCCCGCAGGTGCGTCACGGACCGGCGCCCCCGGAGTCTGCTGAGGCTTGGAAGTGGTCTCCTCCTGACGCCTCGCTCCCGAGCTTAGAGGAGCCTTTTCCGTCACAGGCGAGCGCGAGGCAGCCTCTTCTGTCTGCGCCGGGGTCGCCGAGGCCATGGCAGGCCGCGTAGCCTCGGAGGCCCTGGCCTCCTCATTCCTCCTCTTCACCACCAGCTTTACCCTCGCCACCAGGAGGAGGACATCATGAGCACGGCATCAGAGACGGGAAGCAAAAGCAAGGTAAAATACTTAGTCATCATCAGCGACGTACGCCCTCCTCTTCGCCAGGATTGCGGTGCCCCTGAGCTTCTTGGGCACGGGTCTCGCCACGCCCTTGGGATCGGTCGGGCGCATGGCGGCTAGCTCTGGAATGGCGGCAAGGCGGATGCGTCGCCCCGGGGAAGCAACGCTGGCACGCCCTCCTTCGGGATCCCTCGCCCCATCCTCCACATAGGGGTGCCCCCGGACCTCGTGATGACCGCGGTGGAGCGCGGGGAACCCTCGGCCAGATATTCGCGGGCGTCGTTGTCATCGGATAGGCCACGGAGGAGCTCGCTCTGCCGCGGAGGAGAGGTCTCCCCCACCTCCTCCATGGTCACCTCTGATTCCTCCTCCCCCTCCTTCTCAAATATCTCGCTAGAGGACACCGGCACCAAGGAGATGGGGAGCGTGAGTGGCACAGGCACCCGCTCGTTGAAGATAGGCATGGCGGCGGCCACCTCTGTCCCGTCTCGCGGCGGTACAGTGGGAGTTAGGCCTCCCAGAGGCCGCCCGGGTCCTTCTCCAGCAAGGTACGCAAGGCCTTGCTCAGCTCCTCGTCCGACAGGCCTTCCAGGCATAGCCGGATATCGTCTTCCATGCCCTTGAGACCCCAAAGGGGGCGCGAGTGCGCCTGGAGCGGAGCCAGGTGCTAGGTCAGGAACTCCCTGATGAGCATGGCCCCCGTCAGCTTCTCCGCCTCCATGTCTGTCGTCATCTTCTCCAGGTCCGGTGCCGCCCGGGGGTCGGTGAGCTTCTTGTGAGCCCACCGGTCCAGCTTCGCCGGCATCGCGGTCGGCAGCTCTGGCCGAGCGTGGAGGCGCTTGTCGTCCATGAAGATCGACTTGCGCCGGAAGTCGTCCACCTTCTTCCCGGCCCTCGAGAGCGCATTGCTGCAATTGGATGCACCAAAGCAGACGCACCCGGAGCACTAGATTGTGATGCGCATCTGGAGGTAGAAGAAGTGGCGGAGCAGCGCAACAGAGGGCGCCACCCCCACGAACGCCTCACAGTAGAAGGCGAAGATCGACAGGAGAAGGATGGTGTTGGGATGGAGATGAAGGGCGCGGATCTGGTAATGGTCCAGAATGGCGAAGAAGAAATCAGAGAAAGGGGGGACAAGCCCTGCGAAGACGCTTTGCTGGAAGAAGGGGTAGAAGGAACTCGCCAAGATGTCCCGCTTGGTGGAGCCGACCCGATGCTCTGTCTCCCCCCCCCCCTCGATGTCATTGCCCGTCATTAGCGGGAGCATGGTGGTGAGGTGCTTCTCCTCAGTGATGGTGAACGAAATGAGGGCCGGCTCAGGCGAGGAGGCGTAACGCGCGGAAGGAGCAATGGGCTTTGCCTTCTCGGTTGCCATCGGTGGCGATCTCGGGAAGGGTTCGACAGATCTAGAGGCGCTTTGAGCTAGGAGAGAAGGGGATCTGGAGCCAGACGAAGGGAAGGAAATGAAGGCTCAGCGACAGGCGCTAGCCTTTTGTCAGCCCAGGACGGTTGACGAGGCAGCATGGGGAAGTGGAGATGCCCACGTCCCATGAAGCGCCACATGTCAACCGGGTCCGCAGGCGGTTGGGGCCCGCGGCGCTTCGCCCTTGCTCTTTGGCTTCGCCTCGAAGCCAAGTCCGAGTGCGCCTTGGGCCCGGGGGCTACATCGGTGTTCTGGGAACCAAGGTACCCAGACTTGCCTACCTGTGGCCCGCGGCGTGGCTCCATCAGCGCCCTGGTACGACCCATCTTCAGCATCGACAACACAAGACCCTCGCAAGGCGGACGATGCCAAGACCTCCAGAGGGAGCAGCCTCTCTAGGTTGGATCCTGGGGAGTGGAGATTTCTATGCAGGCGCCCACCTCGTGAGGTTTGGATGATGCAAGCCATGACGACCAAGGCCAGGTGGGCGCCAGCGGTCGCAGTACAGCAGGTTTGCTCTTTGGTGCTAAAGAGGCAAGAGCAGGCACAGAGTCCCGAGGAATCAGCGAAAGGTTTCCATTCCCGTGCTACAAGACCAAGACCGCCAGCATGACAGGACGAAGGTCATCGCCGAGCCCACCACGACGTCACGACCAGAAGCTTTGCAGGCGAAGACTACCTTTCATCATGATAATATGTACTAGTTGTCTCCCTTCAAAATTGGCCGTTGTGGGATCCCTTCCCGCCTCCATTTTGAGGGAAGAGGACCGAGGCCACTATAAATATAGCCTAGCCACCACTGTAGAAGGGGATCCGGGGATCGACCCATCAAAACCTTCACCAGCTCATACCAACACAAGAACAGGCCTCCTGAGGCTGTTTTTCCCCTGTACTAGTTCATCCTCAGCCCACCTCGAGGCCAATCCACCATAAAGCAGGAGTATGGTCTTACACCGCAAGGTGGCCTGAACCTGGGTAAACTGTCGTGTCCCTTTCCTTTCTTGTTAATCTAGCTAGGACGTGAGATCGACGAGCTGGCAGCCTGGGGAGCTTGAGTTCTTCGCACGTACCGCGGAGTTCGAATCTTTCTTGGGTCTGCGGACCCCTGAATCCGGCAATTGCTAAGTATGATGTTAACCATAGAATTGCATACCCCTATCATCCTCAGTCTAGTGGTCAAGTTGAACTTAGCAATAGAGAAATAAAATTAATTTTACAAAAAACTGACAATAGATCCTGAAAGAATTGGTCTAAGAAATTAGAGGATGCACTTTGGGCTTATATAATAGCATATAAAAATCCTATGGGTATGTCTCTTTATAAAATGGTTTATGGAAAAGATTGTCATTTGTCTCTTGAGTCAGAACATAAAGCATATTGGGGGCAATTAAATAACTGAACTATGATTTCAAACTTGCCGGTGAAAAGAGGTTGTTTGACATTAGCTCACTAGATGAATGGAGAACCCAGGCTTATGAAAATGCCAAGTTATTTAAAGAAAAAGTTAAAAGATGGCATGACCAAAGAATCCAACAGTGTGAGTTCAAAGTTGGAGAATATGTTATTTTGTACAACTCCCGTTTCAGATTCTTTGCAGGAAAACTCCTCTCCAAATGGGAAGGACCCTATGTTATCGAGGAGGTTTATCGATCTATAGCCATCAAAATAAATAATGCCGAAGGTACTTATCCGAAGGTTGTCAATGGGCAAAGAATAAAACATTATATCTCAGGTACGCCCATTAATGTTGTAAGCAATATTATCCAAACTATGACACCGGAAGAACACATAAAGGAAACCTTCCGGAATACTCCAGAATCGTGAAAAAAGAGGAGGTACGTGATACGATAAGTAAACGGACTCCGAAAAATCTGCAAAAATATTTTCTATCAGTTTTGGAATATATTAAAAATTAGGAAAATAAGAAACAACTAGGAAGGCACCCGTAGTGGGCACAGGACACCAGCCAGGCACGCCCAGGTGGGTTGTGCCCACCTCAGGTACCTTCCGGACTCTGTTTTTCTTCCGTCTGCCCATTTCCCAAGATAAAAAAATCTTTATATACCCCCCGAACCTATTGAACACCATACCGCGGAGAAAATCTTTTGTTTTCTTTTCTCGCTGTTTTTTGACAGGTCTGAAAGTATGTCGTCTCAAGATTCCGAGGAAGAGTGCCTAGTTTCTTATCAGCCTTTAGATAAAAACATATTCAAGGACACCTATCCCTATATATGGTTTCCTGATGAAGTGGATGAAGATGAACCAGTTCCTCCTTGTTTCAAGTAAAAAAGCATGAGGCGTTATGCAAGAGGATAATAAAGCTTGAGATGGAGAATTATGAGTTGAGGATAAATAACTTTACTCTCCGACGTAAGCTGGATAAAGAGAAGGACAAACCCTCTACTTCATCACCACCACCCCTGTTGAGGATATAGACCTGGGGGTCACCCGCCAGGAGGGCCGGGTTACTCCAAGGATCATTACCAGAAGCCCGGAGCTAAGTTTCAGGATAATGGGCCAGAGATGGGCTGAGACCCGGATATAAACCCTCGTGTTCCTTGTCCCGCATAACCCCTTCAAGCTTCCTAGTTGCGATGGCTCCACGACTAAGTCCTAGCCCAAGGACATTTGCCGTGACAATTCCACGACAGTTGGCGCCCACCGTGGGGCAGGCGCACGGTGGATTTGAGTTCTTGAAGGGCAGCTTCGAAGGGCTCAAGGGATACGCTGTGGGCCGGATGACCAAGAGTCGTCGCGGCAGGCTCTACATCGACGACGCGGACTGGGGCCCCGACGCCGGCTCAGTGGAGTACGGGTACCGGGTCCCCTTTGGCGGAATTCATGTCTTCATTGGCAAGGTTGGTGAGCCGGGCCCCGAGCCGGGTCTCTGCGCCGATCTCATCGAAACGGCTCAGCGCGCCCGATCCGCCCGGGCCCGGCCTGCCTTAAAACGCGCTTTTGTGGGATGCATCCATGGAAGGCCCTCCGATCCATCTGGGTCTGGGGATGAGGCGGCCGCCGGCTCTGACGGCGAGTCGGCCGCTGATGAGTCAAACTCGTTGTACCAACTTCAAGATGGCAGGCTCATGAGTTATTCCGATGGCAACAGTATTCCGGACCTTTTTGAGCCGCCAAGTCAGGTCGGAGTTTTTATGGCTGGTGCGCAGCCTGTTCAGAACCCCGCTACCGGATCAGAAAATCCGGAGCCTTCCCCGGCTCAGGTGCTGATGGATCTCACAGATAAGATGACGACCCTGTTAACTGCCACGGTTGACCCGGCAGATCAAGCCCAGCATGACGCGGAGGTGGCACAGTTAAAATTGGATCTGATGAAAGCAAAAGATGATCTTGCAGCAGAAGGAATCAGGCTGGCGGCGGAGCGGGCGGCTCTCGACGCCCGGACTCAGTTGATTCAGGCGCAGTCCTTCCAACTCACGATGGATCAGAACGCGGCCAACGAGGTCATGAGAAGGAGGCATCAGAAGGCCCAGTCTCGACTCCCGCCGGTTTACGATCCGCGCAATCTATTCAACACGCCGGGTGCGGGATCCAGTAACCCACCAGGGGTCATTGCGCCTGGGTCGGGACCCCTTATTCAGCCACTAGTAATGGGGCCTCCCCAGGCGCCCCCTGCCCCGCCTCAGTATGTGCCAATACCCCCGGGTCATTACGATAACCCGCTGGAGAACATGGTAGCAGCGGCAGCACGACTGGCGGCTCTTCCCGTTGACGGCAACTCTCCGGCAGCCGTGGAAACCCGCCGGGTCAGGGAACTCCTGCAGACGGCCCTAGCGCAGCAAGAGGCGTACTCCTACAGCCGGGACAGGATCCACTCAACTCCTCGCCCAGGCCAGAGCCCGAGCTACAGCCGGCACATGGTCTCGGCGACCGGCTCAAGTAATGTCCGACGCCATGGCCCGGCTCATGTTGGAACCTTCTACGCCGCAGACCAAGCACGGCAAGAGGCGGAGCAGGTGCCGCAATTGACGGCTTATCAGACCCCCCCAGCTTATCCAACGGCGTCCGTTGATGTGGGTATTTCTACCAGGACCGGGGGTGTCCCTTGTTTGGTGCCGGCCATCCGTAATGAACGTTTACCTAAGGATTTCAAGGGCCCTAGGAAGGTGCCTAACTATACAGCTGACTTACAGCCTGCGGCCTGGATTGAGAGTTATGAGATGGCTATGGAACTGCTAGAGGTCAGCGAGGCGGCCATGGCCAAATATTTCACCATGATGTTAGATGGAACTGCCCGCACGTGGTTAAAAGGGCTGCCACCGAACTCCATTGGGTCTTGGACTGAGCTGAAGGCCCGGTTCATTCAAAACTTCAAGGATACCTGTAGGCAGTCTATGTCAATTGTGGATTTGACTAACTGTAAGCAGCAGGAGGGTGAGTCCACGACCCATTGGGTTCGCCGGGTCAAGGAGATCATACATTCATCAGATAAGATGGACGCCGGCTCTGCAGTCTTGATGTTAGAACAGAACTGTCGTTTTGTGCCCCTAAAGATGAAGCTTGGGCGGCTTAAACGTGACTGCACGGATATGGGTACACTAATGGCGGCTCTTGTCAAATACGCTGATTCCGATGGTACCAAGGATCCCCCTTCAGATGATGAAAGGACAGGGAAGGGAAAGAAGAACGGCAATGGAAAGGGCCCTCAGTTTAACCCGGGGAATCAAGGAGGAGGCAAGCGCAAGGCCGATGGCAGCCTGGAGTTCGTAGCCAACACCCAAGGCAACAACCAGCGACGCAAGGGGAGGCCCCCTCCCCGAGGCGGCGGGTCAGGACCTTCTCTGGAGCAGCTGTTGAATGAACCTTGTCCGAGACACGGCTCTAGAGAGAAGCCAGCGACTCATCTGTGGAAGGATTGTGCTATCATGAAGGCCTTTAAAAACTACAATGGCCCGGGCGGCGGCCCAGGCGCAGGCGGCTCCGGCGCTGGCGGCTCTCATGGCCCGGGTGGCGGGTCAAATTTCGGTCCTCAGAACGGTCAAGGGGGCTTCAATCAACAGTCTGGTCAGGGTCATCAACAGCAACAGGGGGGTTATCAGACCAACCCGAAGCAACTTAGCGGTGGACAGTATCACGTGTTCACCACTAGTTTGTGCAAACGAGACGAGAAGCTTCACAAGAGGGCTGTTAATGCTGTTGAGCCGGCGGTTCCACGCTACTTACGGTGGTCGGAGCAGCCCATAGTGTGGAGTAGGGAGGATCACCCTCCCCGGGTGGATAACCCGGGCCACCTGGCCTTAGTAGTGGCTCCTCAGGTGGGAGGCTATAAGTTCACAAAGGTACTCATGGATGGAGGCAGCAGTATCAACATCCTCTATTATGAGACTTTTCGTCGTATGGGGCTAGTTGATAAGAACCTCAGCCAGTCAAATACTATCTTCCATGGTGTGGTACCCGGTAAGTCGGCTTATCCAGTCGGCAAGATCGAATTGGAAGTGGCTTTCGGTGATGAAAACAACTACAGGGTGGAGAAGTTGACCTTTGAGGTGGTCAAGATAAGAAGTCCATACCATGCTATATTCGGACGGCCGGCTTACGCCAAGTTCATGGCACGGCCGTGTTATGTGTACTTACAGCTCAAGATGCCGGGTCACAATGGGACCATTACAGTTCACGGCAGCCGGAAAGTGGCTCTGGAGTGTGAGGAAGGTGACGCGGCTTATGCAGAGTCTGTTTGTGCCACAGAAGAGTTGAAATTTTATAAAGACAATGTTGACCCAACAGATATGACCTCTCTGAAAAAGCCAACCACGGAGAATGAACCAGCAATGAAGTTTAAATCAGCCGATGAGACTAAACTTGTTGATTTTGTTCCAGGTGACTCGTCTCAGCAGTTCAGCATCAGTGCAAATCTGGACCCGAAATAGGAAGGCGCGCTCATCGAGTTCATCCGTGAGAATAGGGACATCTTTGCATGGAAACCTTCTGACATGCCAGGTGTACCTAGAGAACTCGCTGAGCACACTCTCAATGTGGATCCAAAATTTAAGCCGGTCAGACAGTTCCTTCGACGGTTTAACGAAGAGAGGCGGAAGGCTATTGGTGAAGAAGTGGCCCGGCTTTTGGCGGCCGGGTTCATTGTTGAGGTTTTTCACCCAGAGTGGTTGGCTAACCCGGTGCTCGTACTTAAAAAGAACGGCACCTGGCGGATGTGTGTGGACTACACGGACTTGAACAAGGCGTGTCCGGCTGATCCTTTTGCTCTCCCCCGTATCGATCAAATCATTGACGCCACGGCAGGTTGTGCACGCTTAAGTTTCTTGGATGCTTATTCCGGGTATCATCAGATTAAGATGGCAGTTAAGGACCAGGAGAAGACGGCGTTCATCACTCCCTTTGGAGCCTTCTGCTATGTGTCTATGCCCTTTGGACTCAAGTGTGCACAGGCGACTTACCAGCGTTGTGTGCAGAATTGCCTTCATAAGCAGATCGGGCGCAATGTTCACGCTTACGTGGACGACATTGTGGTTAAATCCATCAAGGAGGAAACCCTGATAGATGACTTAAGGGAAACCTTCGACAATCTCCGGGTCTATAAGATGATGCTTAACCCGGCCAAATGTGTTTTTGGTGTTCCTGCAAGCAAACTATTGAGCTTCTTGGTTTCTGACAGGGGCATTGAGGCTAACCCAGAGAAGATCAAAGCTATCACTTCTCTAGCTAAGCCGGCATGTATAAATGACGTTCAGCGTTTGGCGGGTCGCATCGCTGCGTTAAGCCGGTTTATAAGCCGTTTGGGTGAGAAGGCTATGCCCTTATATCAATTGATGAAGAAAACTGATAACTTTGTCTGGAATGATGCAGCTAACACCGCCTTCGAGGATTTGAAAAAGCAACTGGCAGAGCCCCCCGTCCTTGCTGCTCCGGTTGATAAGGAGCCCTTGCTACTGTATGTAGCGGCAAACGCACGAGCCGTCAGCGTGGCTATTGTGGTGGAGCGCAAGGAGGTGGGTAAGGAGCATCCGGTTCAGCGGCCGGTTTATTATGTCAGTGAGGTGCTCATTGAGTCCAAGCAGCGGTATCCGCATTGGCAGAAGCTCGTATATGGGGTGTTTATGGCGAGCCGGAAGCTTAAGCATTACTTTCAAGGTCATCCCATCACTGTGGTCAGTTCCGCCCCTCTCGGTGATATTATCCAGAACAGAGAGGCTACAGGGAGAATTGCTAAGTGGGCTATAGAACTTGGACCTCATGGCCTCAAATATGTGCCACGCACTACTGTTAAGTCTCAGGCCTTGATAGATTTCATCAATGATTGGACAGAGTCACAAGTACCCGAGCAACAGCCGGATAACACTTATTGGACTATTCATTTTGATGGGTCCAGGCAGCTGGAGGGCTCGGGGGCTGGTGTGGTCTTGGCTTCCCCTAAAGGTGACAAGTTCCATTATGTGCTACGGTTGATGTTTCCTTGCACTAATAATGCGGCTGAGTACGAGGCTTTGCTCCACGGTCTTCGGGTGGCTAAGGAGATGAGCTTAAGCCGGCTGAGGTGTTTTGGTGACTCAGACTTGGTGGCTCAACAAGTATCAGGCACCTGGGATTCTAAGGATCCTCTAATGGCGGCTTATCGCCGCGAGGTTGATGCCATTGCCGGGCACTTTCAGGGATATCAAGTGGAGCACATTGACCGCAGGAAGAATGAGGCGGCTGATGCTTTAAGCCGGCTCGGCTCTCAGCGAAAGCCGGTGCCGCCTAACACTTTCCTGGATGTCCTATATAACCCTTCGGTTAAGTTGCCTACAGAGGAGGACTTGGCTATCCCTGACCCGGAGGCACGACTGGTGGCGGCTCTTCATATCATACCAGACTGGACAATGCCATATCTGGCTTATATAACCCGGGGAGAGTTGCCTGAGGATGACATTCTGGCCAGGCAAATAACCCGGCGGGCTAAGTCAATGATTGTTATCGATGGCGAATTGCATCATCGCAGTGTTTCAGGGGCATTCCAGCGTTGTATCTCCCCTGAGGAAGGTCAAGAGATCTTGCGCGAGATCCATGAAGGGGATTGTGGCCATCATGCCGGTTCAAAGTCTCTTGTGGCCAAGGCTTTCCGTCATGGTTTTTATTGGCTGACGGCTCACGCTGATGCAGAGGACGTGGTCAGTAAATGTGATGGCTGCCAAAGGTTCTCCCGACGGGCTCATGTGCCGGCTCAGGAATTGAGGATGATCCCGATCACTTGGCCCTTTGCGGTCTGGGGCTTGATACGGTCGGGCCTTTTAAACGGTCCGAGGATAAGAAGACCCACCTCTTGGTGGCAGTGGACAAATTCATGAAGTGGGTGGAAGCTGAGCCAGTTAGCAAGTGTGATGCAGCCACGGCGGTTCAATTTATGAAAAAGGTGATCTTCCGCTTCGGCTTTCCACACAGCATCATAACAGACAATGGCACTAATCTGTCCAAAGGCGCTATGGAGGAGTTTTGTCAAAGAGAGCATATCCGGCTTGATGTCTCTTCAGTGGCACACCCCCAATCCAATGGTCAAGCTGAGAGAGCTAACCAGGAGATTCTGAAGGGCATTAAACCCCGGCTCTTGGTCCCTTTGCAACGGACGCCAGGTTGTTGGGTGGAGGAGTTGCCCTCCGTTTTATGGAGCATCAACACTACTCCTAACAGGTCTACAGGCTTCACGCCTTTCTTCATGGTTTATGGAGCAGAAGCAGTTCTCCCCAGTGAAATCCGTCATGATTCACCTCGTGTGGCGGCTTATGTTGAGACGGATAATGAACAGGCGCGCCAAGATGCTCTGGACTTGCTGGACGAACAGCGTGATGTGGCAGCCGCCCGTTCAGCGATTTACCAACAAGACCTGCGCCGTTATCATAGCCGCCGGGTCAAATCCCGGGTCTTCCAGGAGGGCGACCTGGTGCTCCGGCTCATCCAGGATCAAACAGATGCACACAAGTTATCCCCACCTTGGGAAGGGCCTTTTGTGGTCAGCAAGAACTTGCACAACGGGTCATATTACCTCATTGATATCCGGGAGCAGAAGGACTCGCGTAAATCTGAGGAGGAGACCCGTCGGCCGTGGAACATAGCTCAGCTTCGGCCTTACTACACTTGAGCTTCCGACTCTTGTGATGTACATATTTATCTCAGCCATGTATATATTATGATAAAGCAATAAAGCAGGACCTCTGTCCTTTGCTCTCTTCCAAAAAATGTGTGTTGTTACATGCTGACTTACAAAAGATCCGGCTTATGATCATCTTCGAATCTAGCTGTAAGCAGTAAAGTCGCTTGGGGGCTTCCTGTTCACACATGGGTCGTATTCGAACCAAAGAGAACATAGCTGTCGATACCCATTTGATTGGCAAAGTGCCGAGCTCATTGGGAAGTTGCCTCTGGTCATATTTGAATCATAGTGTAACCCCTATGAGAGCCGACGTGGATCGTATTCGAATCAGCGTCGTTAAACAAATTTTCAGAATCACTTGGGGGCTTCCTGTTCAAACATGGGTCATATTCGAACCAAAGAGAACATAGCTGTCGATACCCTCTTGATTGGCATCACCAAACCCACTGGGGGCTATATGATCGTATCCGAATCTTAGCTTAACCCCTTTGGACCGAGTTTCTGGTCGTATTCGAACCGGAAGCCCTTAAGTTTTTATATTTTACCACAAACTTGCTTTGATCATGTCAAAGTATGTACTGCCGGGTTTCACTTGCCGGCTTAATTTTGGTTTATCTTGTTAGTTGAGCATCATGGATGTCATCAAAACAAATAAATTCGAGTTAAGGTACCAACCGTGCTACCCGGGTTATTTAACCCGGAAAGCATGCTTACAGGCTGTTAAGTGTGTCATCACAGCTATGTTCGAGTATAGTTAAGGACCAATCTTTTTTGGTTCGTATCCCGGGTTATCCGTCTCAAACACCTGATTCTCAGGGCGGTAAGCCGCCTTGCGACTTGTGATTTGCCTTTTTGTGCAGATATTTGAAGGCACTTTTTAAGGTTGAGAAGGACAAAGGGATAATTACGACCCGGAGGAGCATCACAAGAATGACTTCAAAGGATTTCAGCATTCATTACGTGCACGATGGCACGGCAGAGATAAATTGTTGCACCTACTCTATTACAAAAGTCTTTCACAGTTTCAAGGATGGGGCGTTGTTTGGTGAGCCGCTAGCCGGTTTATGATGCCTGCTGAGTTGAAGTCCCCGGCTCATCTTCTACTTCGGCTGATCCCAAGGCTTCGAAGGTCGACGACTTCCAGTTGATGCCGCTGAGAGCTTCGAACTGAGCTTCTTCGTCAATTAACCCGGCCGGGTTAATCTCCGGGGCGAAGGTGTGCTGGCGAGCCGGGGGAATCAGATTGATAGCTTCATAGCGAGGGGTTGGAATCCTCTGATTCTCCGCGTTGTATCCCGGTTGATACTTGGTTAAATCGGTGTCGTTCCCGATGATGGTGGCCACCGGGCGCACAGCCTTCACACAGGCCGTGAAGTCCTTCTGGTCGAACGCTGAGCCGTCTTCTTTCAGGCTGGGGTAACCCAGGGCGATATCTGCCGGGTCTAGCTCCGGCAAGAAGGCTTTGGCCCGGCTCAGTGCGGCGATTGCTCCGGATCTCGCGGATGCTCGTCGTAGCTCCTGGATCCGCTGCGGCAGAACTGCAAGCCGGCGCAGGACTTCGGCCAGATGAGTCGGCACTTCATTTGACAGGGCCACCACAGCTAAGGCCCGCTGTGACCCGGTGTAGAGCTGTTCCACCAGGGTGTACACGGCCTTTAACTTGATGACCACGCTCTGGTTCAAGTTGGCGCTTCTGGAACCTGTTTAAACAACATCAGATGACCCGGTGATAAGGATGAGTTAAGAGATGTAAACATTCCAACTTGAATGAAAACCGGTGAGGCAACTTACCGAAGATGGCAGCTACCATTTGGGATACTTGGCGCTTTAGACCGGAGAGCTCAGCGGTCTTCTCAGCGAGGGCCTTCTCCGCTTGTTCTGCCCGGCTCACCAGTGCAGCTTTCTCCTCAGCCCAGGCCTTCCGCCCAGCGTCGAATTCAGTCTTCAATTTCTCCTGAGCGGCGATGCTGGAGACAAACTTGGCATTTGCCTTCCGGGTCTCCATCTCTTGTGCCTTCAGCCGGCTCTTGAGATCCGCCAGGTCCGACTCTAATTTCTTGCCAACAGCCTGCATGTATTTCCGGGTCATTAACAGTCATTCTATAAAGTCCCAAGCGCTTTCCAAGCAAAGACACTTGGCACTTGGGGGCTAATGCATATTGAACGTATCTATCTATGTACGGCCGGCTCAGTTCAGTAAGCCGGAATCTAAAGTCTACAACATATTCAAGTATAAGTCCTAGACTTGGGGGCTAGAATGGCAAGGATCACTATGCGGAAAGTAAGAGAACAACAGAAGGTTACCTCAGATTTTTGTTGGATCTGGTTGACCATGGCGATCTTGGCGTCCCGGCTCTTGTGAACCTGGCTGATGTAGCCTGAGACGAGTTCTCCCATACTTAAGTCGGTGTAGCTGGAGAGATCCAGATTCACCCGGTGGGGTTGCAGCAACTCCCCCCTCGCGGAGCATTTGGCCAGCGCGGTCGGCCTTCCCGGCTCAACAAACTCCGTCCGGGTAATTACCACGTCCGGGTCGTTAGCTGGTGGGGCTGAGCCGGAGGCCTCCGGGTTAGCTAACGCTTCGGTCGTTGTCTTGGTGGTCGGGGCAGGGGCTTCAGGCGCCGTATCCATGGGAATGGTGGCTTCAGGGGTGGAGGCGACTGGCGGCTCTTGAGCCGTCGTCTCCGGCTCAGGCAAGTCGGGCACTCCGGCTGACCTGGTCTTCTTTACTCTTTTGGTGAGCTTTGCCTGGGCACTGAAAAGGCAGAAGTGTTAGGCATACAAAGGGTAAGTACAGACAGATAATGTAAGGAGATTGTTATTACCCGGGGGCAGTCTTGAAGGCCGGCAGACTTGACTGCATGGAGTCACCCGAGGAGGGGGAGGTCTCCTGGTAATTGGAGTCAGAAGAGTTGAGTGGCTGACGGATGACACCCGCCAACGGATGAAAAGGGTACATGTGAGAAAAAACCTCAGTGCGGCGTTTCCTCGTTGCGTCGGGTAACCCAGTGGAGAGGTCGGTGTCCTTGCGGGCCCGGGTGTGACGCCGGCTCTCGTGAACCTGCTGCTTCAAAAGAAATTGAGGGTCTCGGTGAGCTAATCGATGGGAAAAGCTTACTTTCCGGGTTACCCTTCGGACTTTCAGCTGTGGTAAAGGCTCCGAGCCGGAGGAAAGTGATGTTACCTCTTCGACCACCGGGTTACTGGCGCCGGTGTCATCCTGTCAATAAGCAAGTGTTGATAAGGCGGACAACATCAGACAACATATACTGCAAGAATTTAAAAGATTTAAGGGTTACCTCTGACTCGGAGCTATCGCTTAATTGCAGCAGCTCCGAAGCAGTGGGTCTGTTTCCCTTTTTGAGAGGGGCGGCTCTCTTGGCGGCTTTCTTCGCCTTCCTGGCCTTCTTGGCCGCCTCGTGGTCATACTTGACCCGCCAGAATTTATCATCAGCCTGAGAAATACAGTAATGAGCTCTTAGTAAGATGACAGGTAAAACAAAATGGAAAGGTTAAAGTCAGCGGCTTACCGCTGGGGCTGGATTGGTCTTGCAGAACGGGGCTAGCCCGATTCTTCCACAGTCTGCCAGGCTCTCGTTTAAAAGAGCCTTGATCTCTTCTTCAGCAACGTCTTCTGGAAGATCATTGCGACTGTGCCTCTGTGGGTCATCCTTTCGCCTGGTGTACTCACACATTAAGCCGGGGCGGCGGCTCAATGGGATCACCCGCCATGAGATCCAGACCCGGACCAGGTCAATTCCGTTCAGACCATTGCCTAGCAGGGCTTTGATCTTGTTGATCGTTGGAAGCAGAGGCTGGCGTTCTGCGGCAGTTAGCTTGTCGGATAATGGATGAGTTGGCTCCAGGCGCGTTGGGCGAAAGCCGGGCAGCTGGCTCTCATCAGCCGGGGACGTGTCTTGGCAGTAGAACCAAGTCATGTTCCAGTCCTTGGGGTGACTTGGCGGTTCTGCGTAAGGGAACAGACAATCCCTGCGCCGTTGGATGGAGATGCCGCCTAACTCTAGACTTGGACCGTTTGCGCACTCGGTTTGGCGGTTCAAATAGAACAGCTCTCTGAAGAGCAGCAGACTCGGCTCTTCTCCAAGATATACTTCACAAAAAACTTGGAAGTTGCAGATGTTGGATATGGAATTGGGTCCTATATCCTGAGGCCGAAGATCAAAGGAGTTGAGCACGTCCCGGAAGAATTTTGAGCCGGGCGGTGCGAAGCCCCGGCTCATATGGTCGGCAAAGATCACTACCTCCCCGTCTCTCGGCTGTGGCCTTTCTTCGGACGGGTCAGGGGCACGGTAGGACATCACTTCCTTCTTAGGCAGATATCCGGACTTAACGAAGTTGGCCAGGGTCTCTTCGGTGACGCTGGATTTCATCCAGTTGCAAGTGATGGGAGCCTTGGGAGGCATGGTGACGGTTGGTGGTCTACGAGGAAGAGAAAAGTGTCCGGGTTAATTATAAGCCGGAGTATATCATTCAAGTTACAATGACGGCTTATGAAGGGGACTAATGGTATGTATTGATACGGTGGGTTATCTAAGCCGTCGGGGCTTTCAGGATAAGTTGGTCGTCTACGGCTTACTGCGGTTAAGTCGGAAGATACTACAGAGCATGATTCTCTTTAAACCGGAAAGTTCTACGGCGCGTGTTTTCTCTAAGTCGGAAATATAAGCCGCCAAGATTCAAGGACTGCAGTTTTTACTAAGTATGGTAAACAGATTTCACATATTACAGTAACTTTTTTGGATCAAAGTAGTCGGAGCAGAGAAAGTTTTCTAGACCTAAAAAACAGAAGCAGGGGAGGTTCTTGAGATGGAACCCAGTCCTTATGCAGTAAAAAGAGGTGTTCTTGCAGAAGAAATGAACCTCAGATATCTACCACGGTGGTTCTACACAAGCCTAAGGATCAACGGGGGCAGTGGCTACAGGGGTTACCGAAACTTGCGGCAACAGTGATGAACATGAAGAACACAGATGAACTCTGTCCTAGATCTATGCTAGTAAGGCAGAGGGGACTCACCGGAGCTGGAGAAGAGCGGAAGTCGCTGACGTTATCTGGTCCGAGTCAGGTTGATGCAGCGGCCGGGTTGAGGAAGACCAAAGGTGCGACGGCGGCGGCGGCGGCAGAAGCTCGGGCAGAGGAACGGCAGTGCGAGGAAGAAGAAGGAGAGTGTGAAGAAGAGAGTGCCGGGTCGGCCTATTTATAAGGCCGAGTCATAAGTGGGCGCGGGATTTGAGGAGGCCATGGCGTGGTTATCTCCCCCTCACGGCGCCTCGATTCTCGGAAGGACAGTAAAAGCAAAGATCCGTTGCGGATCTGGCGGAGTAAAAAACGGACTTAATGGAGGATGACGTCACGGCGGATTACCCCGAGTCCAGAGGATAACGTCACTCCGGGTTATGACCTTCACATGAATGATAAGCCGGAGATTTTTTCTGACTGCGGAGCTGAAGATTGACACGAGCCGGCTCAAGTCAATCTGGGGCCTAATGTTGAGGATATAGACCTGGGGGTCACCCGCCAAGAGGGCCGGGTTACTCCAAGGATCATTACCAGAAGCCCGGAGCTAAGTTTCAGGATAATGGGCCAGAGATGGGCTGAGACCCGGATATGGCTTAAAGCCCGTAGTTACAATCATTGTTATAGTAGACTTGTAGTGTAAGGCAAGTATTGTTTTAGAGCCCGAGCCGGACACTCTTATGAGCCGGCCGGGACTCTAAAGGCTGCTGGGCGTCAGCCTCCCTATATAAAGGGACGACCCGGCAGCGGTTTGGGGGTGACAACAATCTCTCCGAGAGCCGGGATAGCGGTTTAGCTCCCCGGCGATCGTAACCCTAATCAATAACACTTCGAACTGGACGTAGGCTTTTACCTTCACCGTAAGGGGCCGAACCAGTATAAACCCTCGTGTTCCTTGTCCCGCATAACCCCTTCAAGCTTCCTAGTTGCGATGGCTCCACGACTAAGTCCTAGCCCAAGGACATTTGCCGTGACAATTCCACGACAACCCCCTTCTTCATCACCAAAGGAGATCTGAGTATTGGGTATGGGCACTCCCCTTGGCTTGTGACAAGCTTGGGGGAGGTGTCCTGGTATCGTATCACCTCCATTATCTTTTGCCTTTACTTATGTTAGTTTAATCCATAGTTATCTTTTGCTTTAGTTGAATAAAAGTTTAGTTTGATCCTTTCTTTTCGAGTGTTTGCTTAGTGATCTATCCTTGTAATCATGTGCGAGATTTATAATAAAGTTTAGTTCGAGTTCTGTCTTCTTTACTTTCATGTTCATTAAAAAGAAAGCAAATAAATGAAAAATATCATATGCTAATCTTATAGTAAGTAATGACATCACATAAGGAAGAGTATAGGTAGAAAAGTTTATTGGAGATTTACAAAAATAGCATTGGTCAACGATACAATTCATGAAAGAATTAATAAGGAAAGAGAAGATTCACAAAGAAATACACTATCTTGGACATCTTTCGTGATTCTGAGCCCCCATCAAAATATTATATGCCAAAATTGTTGACATTGGACAAGGAAGACAATGTAATGATTTATGTTTGTTCATATTCACATAGAAGTTATATTGTCACAGATGCTTTAACAAGTGGTGCTTGTCCCCCATCTTTTCTAGCCAAAAATTCCGCACTAACTAGAGATACTACTTGTGCACCCAAAAACCATTAAACCCAAATCTTGTTTTGAGAGTCCACCATACCTACTTATGGATTGAGTAAGATCCTTCAAGTAAGTTTTCATCGGTGCAATAAGGCAATAAAAATTGCTTCTAAAAGTGTCGGATCATTTAGTGTACGAGAAAATTGAGCATTGTACGAACTTGTGATGGCAAAGAATAAAAGTGACAGACTGCCTAATAAAGGTTGCTATCATAAGGGGCAATATAACGTGACGTTCTTTTGCACTAAGAGATTGAGAATACAAACAAAAAGCGCATGGCAACCTCTGCTTCCCTCTGCGAAGGGCCTATCTTTTACTTTTATGTATTTACTTTTATGCAAGAGTCAAAGTTTTTCTCTCTATTCTTTTTTATTTTCTCTTTTGGAAAGCACCATGTGGTGAGGAAAGATCTAGGCACATATATCAAGTTGAATATGAGTGGGCATGAGTTATTATTGTTGACATCACCCTTGAGGTGAATATGTTGGGAGGCGAAACTATAAGGCTCTATCTTTTTATGTGTCCGGTTGAAACTTTTTGCTCATGTGTATGTAGTGAGTGTTAGCAATCATAGAAGCCTATATGATGGTTGAGTATGTGGACTTTCCATAAGGCTCCGATACGTGACCCTTCCTGAAAAGATGATGAATCGTAGTTGCAAAGTTGACTAAGAATATAGTTTGTTGGTTTTCAATAGAGTTTATGCTTTATACTTCGATGTTGTGATGAATTGTTACTTATCCATGAGAAGTTATATGATAGAAGTTCTACGATAAAGTTTTATGTAAAAGTTTGTTGCTGTTATAATAATATACATGATGCTTCTATGTCCGTATTTTGTTTTTATCGACACCTCTCTCTCTCTAAGCATGTGGACATGTTTTTCAATTTCCGTTTTCGCTTGAGGACAAGCGAGGTCTAATTGGGGGAGTTGATACGTCCATTTTGCATCATGTTTTCCTACTATTATTTATATTGTTTTTATGTATAATAATGTTTTTTGGAGTAATTCTAATGCATTTTCTCTCCTAATATGCAAGGTTCACATAAGGAGGGAGAATACCAGCAGCTGGAATTCTCGACCTGAAAAAGCTATGCCAGGCCACTTATTCTACACATCTCCAAATGAGTTGAAACTTCACGAGGAATTTTTATGCGATATATAAGAGTTATTGGAGCAAATAACTAGCAGAGGGGGCCCACCAGGTGGGCACAACCCACCTTGGTGTGCCAGGGAGCCTAGGCGCGCCCTGGTGGGTTGTGCCCTCCTCGGCCCACCACCGGTGCCCCTTTTCTGGTATATAAGTCATTTTGACCTAAAAAAATAAGGAGGGAACTTTCTGGAAGAAGCGTCGTCTCGGGGCGGAACTTGGGCAGGAGCACTTTTGCCCTTCGGTGGAGTGATTCCGCCGGGGGAGCTTCCCCACCGAAGGGGGAAATCATCATCATTGTCATCACCAACAACTCTCCCATCTTGGGGAGGGCCATCTCCATCAACATCTTCAACAGCACCATCTCCTCTCAAACCCTAGTTCATCTCTTGTGTTCAATCTTTCTGCCAGAACCTTAGATTGGTGCTTGTGGGTGACTAGTAGTGTTGATTACATCTTGTAGTTGATTACTATATGGTTTATTTGGTGGAAGATTATATATTTAGATACATTATGTTATTTAATACCCCTCTGATCTTGAGCATGATTATCATTTGTGAGTAGTTACTTTTGTTCATGAGGTCACAGGAGAAATCTTATTGCAAGTAATCATGTGTATATGTGTTTGATATTTTGATGGTATGTATGTTGTGATTCCCTTAGTGGTGTCACGTGAACGTCGACTACATGGCACTTCACCTTATTAGGGACTAGGGGAATGCATTGTGGACTAGTTATTAGATGATGGGTTGCGAGAGTGACAGAAGCTTAAACCATAGTTTATGCGCTACTTCGTAAGGGACTTATTTGGATTCAAAAGTTTAATGCTATGGTTAGATTTATTCTTAATACTTTTCTCATAGTTGCGGATGCTTGCGAGGGGGTTAATCATAAGTAGGAGGTTTGTTCAAGTAAGAACGACACCTAAGCACTGGTCCACCCACATATCAAATTATCAAAGTAGCGAACACGAATCAAACCAACCTGATGAAAGTGACTAGATGAAATTCCCGTGTACCCTCAAGAACACTTTGCTTATTATAAGAGACCATTTTGGCCTGTCCTTTGCCTCAAAATGATTGGGCTACCTTGCTGCACTTGTTTTACCATTACCGTTACTTGCTCATTACAAATTATCTTGCTATCAAACTACTCGTTACATATAATTTGAGTGCTCGCAGAGAATACCTTGCTGAAAACTGCTTGTCATTTCCTTCTGCTCCTCATTGGGTTCGACACTCTTACTTATCGAAAGGACTACGATTGATCCCCTATACTTGTGGGTCATCAAGTTTATACCAGCTTTCCCTTCACCACACTCACTTCCTCAAATCTTCGTCATTATTGCCTTTCACTTGCACGACCGAATGATGTGGAAATTATAACTGCGCAAGAGTGTCATGGACTAAGCTGAAATCTGCAAACACTTTATACAAAGGAGAGGACAAAAAATAGTTGGCCTTATATTAGATAAACAATAAAGCACATAAGATCCACTTGATAATTATTATGATGTCTCCTCCTGACAATGACTCAAGAAAAGAAAAGTAATTCAGAGAAACAGACTAAAATAATTTTGTAATTTTTAGTTTTTTTGAAGAAAGAAAACAAAAAGTTAGAAAAACTATTTACACCAAAGAATTTCCAACAAACAAGGAAACAGGAAACGAGAAATATTTTTGGGTTTTATTTTACTGCTATGAACTAAATATATGGGAAAGAAAAACCGAAAAGAAGCGAGATATAGTTTTGGATCTTTTAGTTTTTGAAATACACAAAAGAAACAAATAAAAACGAAACATAGATATACAAAGAAAATGATGAATACCAACAAGTGTAATGAATGTGTGAACATGAAATGAAATGTTGGTGAGAATACTTACTCCCCCAAGCTTAGGCTTTTTGACTAACTTGTTGATCACCATTGGTAGAATCCGTCTGGTCCTGAGAGCAACTGGGTCGGCTGCGGATCGTAAGCGTCCCAAGGTTGGGCCTTGCTCTCCGCAACAACTGGTGCACTCTCATTGGCAATGATCTCCTTAGGCATGATGATGCACCCCCTCCTGGCGTTAGCATCAAACAAAGCAGGTGCGGACAATGAAATGACCTTACATGTTTCCTCACTAAATACCAAGTTGTAACGATGAGGAGGCGGATGAATAGATTTATCAATAAGATCATGGAATATCATAGACTCATGGTCAAGGTAAATCTTAGGTAGTAGATGGTCATCATAACGGATAGGAATAATAAGACGTCTAGCGAGATGAGTAGCATAAATACCACCACGAATAATGCCACCTATTAGCTAGTGTGCAAACGATGCGCAATATTGGATCCCAAACTATAGGTGAGAAGAGTGCACAACAAAGAATGGCGAGGTCAGGGGCATCGAGTGTACCACCCTCCTGTCTAGCAGTCAAACATTTCCCTATCAATAAACCAAAGTAATGCACAGCAGGAAAATGAAGACTATTAAATCAAGATTTAGAAACATGTCTAAACACTCCCATACTTAAAGTGTGGATGAATCCCTTGAACTCACTGGGTCGAGGTTTAACTAACTCACCCTCAGAAGGAATCATCCAAATTTCATAAAAATTAATGAACGGTATCTTGAAGGTTTGAACATATAAATGAAATGACACACTAGGAACCTCCTGTCTAGGTATGAACGGGAAATTTTGCACAAAAGTATTGGTGAGGACTAGGTGTTGATCACACTGATCTGTGACAAAGTTGGTCAAGCTGGCATTCGCCACGAACTTCACAAAAACGTGTTGGAAACCGGCTTAGCTCATGGTGGTGTTGCATGGCCACTCATATAGTCGTACCTCATCCTTACGAGGAAGGTTGAGCCAAGGTGCTCCCTTCCCCTCATAACTCCGGCTTGAGAGCCCCTCGTGAATATCCTTTTGGACATTTTTCTTCCTCTAAGATTTATAAGATTTTTACGCCACAAATAAGAGGTGAACAAAAGTCAATAAAATTGATAGCAACAACTCCTAGAAGTTTATCAAGCATTCAAAGTATTTAGAACCAAGTAAATTCAACATGCAACATTTTCATGGTCGCCAACAGTAGCAAAATAAGCTATGTATAAAACAATAGAACAAAAACTAATTAGACCAATAGAGGACTGTTAGTGTACGACAATCTATGGGTCCGGAGACGCTTCTACGTCCGGCTAGGGCTCGGAACACACGAAGATTAGCAACAACCACGGAGCGCATGATAAGTTTACCCAGGTTAAGGCTACTATGAAGCACAAAACCCTACTCCCACTTTGGCGTATTATGAGTGGAAATGCCCAAGTTACTAAGAGCACGACCTTGCCGGCAAGGAGCTCGGAGGTGCAGCTAACTAGTGCAATTGGGCAGGGTGTTGACCCTTGTAAAGGTAGCCATGGGCCTGCTTTTATTGATGAAAGGGGCTACCATAGTGGAAAATGGTAATTATAGAGGGTGAATAGTGGCTACAGTGCTATCATACCTAACCCTGATAATATAGGACAAAAGCATCAAATATGCCATTAGGTGTCAAGCTAGGGTGAATGCCGGCAAGGGAGCGCTGCTCCACCTATGGCGTTAGCCCAGCTACCTTCTATTATTGCGACATGTCTATTAGACGTGTATCAGGAAAGTTGATCTTCAGGCGGCGAACTGCCACGTGCCCCGACAAGCTTCAACTAATTACTTGCCCCCGGCGGCAACATTCTAATAGGCCGCTGAGCTGGAGCGGTGATGAGGGAGCTTGCCAGCTTCACAGTTGCCGGCCTGAGTCTTGCCGGTTTGGAGCTTGCCGGATTTCTAGTACTTCCTTAGTACTTCTAGATGACCTGCCTCGAGGCCTTCTCCATGGTTTTTAACTACCAAGTCTTGGGTACTTGGAATGATCTCGTCTTCCGCCCGAGTCCTTCCCAACGAGGAGTATGCCATTGTCTGTGCATAGTCAGGGGTATTGAACACTCGTTTTCAACACACCGACGGTAGCCCCCAGGCCTAGGCCAGACACGTGTTTGAAACGTCATTTGGGCTAGGCCCATAAAAATGCATAGACACACGTGGTAGAAGATAACTTCCATCATATCGGTGCAACAAACCCTGGGTCCGTTGCCCAGACTATGCACAAGCCCAGGAGCAAGATTACAACACCAGAATCAGATCAAGGCAGGAAGGATCCGTTCTCTCAAGGCCAACGTTTAGATCAAGAAGACCAAGACTAGCCAGAGAGACAAGATTCCACTACGAGAAGGACCTCCCTTGTCGGGTAGGTGAGCCTGGCGAGGATGGGGTTGCCGCGGAAGCAAGCCTCCAAAGATCGCCCCAGCAGGCTAGATGAGGCTCACGAAGGCAAACCACTCCACCTCACCACCCCGCAGAAAAGCACGTCGTTGATCAGTGCAGTGTCAAGCTCCTAAGTGACTAAGTGGGTGCTCTCTGCCACATGGCAGCCATTTCCTACAAAAAATACCTCCAAGCGACACCCGTCCTGAGACGAGTCAAGCAAGAAGACGCGGAGCTGGCAAAACAGCCCGGCAGGGCCTACCGGGCGAGCTGTGATGTGACACTGAGCGGTGCATTTAATGCGCTCTATCAGCCTGCAGAGTTAGGTATGATAGCACTGTTTGCTATCTAATCAGTATGTAAAGATTGATTTGCCATTATGGTGACCCCTTGATCTATAAAAGGAGGCCCATGGCAACTGTAGAAAGGATTCGGACCTCCTCCTACTCATACGCACGTAGCCACTCTCGCCTCAAGGCAACCTTGCCAGGAAAGAGCGTTGTGCTTTTCCACCATCAATCCACCAAAGCAGGAGTAGGGTTTTATGCCTCGCGGCGGCCCAAACCTAGGTAAAACTGCCCGTGTGATCTCTGTCGTGCTGTGTTACGCTTCTCCGCTCTTTGTGCAACGTGCCCATCCCCCCGCCGAACAAAACGGGGCTCCTTGACCCCATAGGTGGCCGTGGTTTCCGACGACATCTTTGGTGCGCTAGGTAGGGGGAGCACTTGCGCGAACCCGAGAGCATGAGAAGCGCGTCATCTTCATCACCATTTTCATCATCGACGGCTCCATCAACTATGGCGCCGAAGAAGAAGTCCGGTGCTGCAGCTCATCCCTCCACCTCGAAGGCCCTGCAGCTCGCTGCCACCGATGCCATGGGGAACGCGGAGACGCAGGAGGATGCGAGCACTACGGGGGACGGGGTCGGTGCAGGCGATGTTCTCACCACTTCCCCCGCGGCCGAAGCAAGAGCAGGAGGCACCGGAGAAGGACATTGTCAACAACATCCTGGCGACCATGCTCCGCGACGTACGGGTAGAGAGATTATTCCTTCTGTCCCTCCCAGCCTGGCCGAGGGACATAGCCACGGCGGTGACGTTCGTCCTAAGGTGAATCGCAATCCTACGGCCACCCCCGCAGTGGGCGCAGTCACTGGACACGCACCACCTCCGGAGCAAACTAGCCCAACCAATGCTCCGAACGGAGTCGTTGGCCCACGCGCGCCATCACCTCATCACCACGCCATCCCGGTGACTGGCTCACGACGACGGGAGCCCGGTGCAGCCACCGCCGACACCGTTAGGAGCCAGGCGACGCTGCGGTCTACATCATCATCACCGATGCCAAGCACCGCTTTGGAGGCCATGGCGCGGGCCCAGCTACTGCTGAGGTTTCCACCGGTAGCCGATCAGATATGGATGAGTGGAGAGCCACCATTCAGAGTCTGATTGGCTTTGTCGAGGCTGGAGGCTCACAGCGAGTTGGCCCGCCACGGCCTCCCTAGACAATGACGGCGACCCATGCTGCTGGTTGTGTGGAAGGGGCCACCCCCACGGTACAATCCCCACCGCGGCAACCAACGCGAGGGCCACGCAACCAAGAGCTTGATGACATCTCGATGGCTTCGTCTGACCCTCGAACACGTCAGGGTCGATGGTGAGCCCCAGAGGACAGGCAGATGGAGGGCGCGCAAGTCACCATTGAGCGACACCGCGATGACCACCGCCAGTCCAATGGGCGCGATGGCCTCAACATCGATGAGCCTGCGCTCGGCAGAGGCAAGTACCTGCCCTTCAAGGCTGAGTGCCCTGCCTTCACCCGTGAGCTGCGGCAAGTCCGTTGGCCATCCACTCGCATGTTCAAGCCAGAGATTCCAGAGAAGTATGATCGGAGGCTGAACGCGGCAGAGTTCTTGAGCATCTACACCATCGCTGTTCATGCTGCCGGGGGAAGAGATGAGAAGGTTTTTGCCACGTACTTCCCTTTGGCGCTCAAGCCAAACATGAGGTCGTGGCTGATGCATATGCCGGAGAACTCCATCTCGACATGGGCTGACCTGTGCCATGAGTTCGTTGGCGCCTTCATGGGAGGCCACCAAGAACCAGGGTGGCCTAGCGATTTGCAGCTTCTCCCGCAGAAGGAAGGAAGACTCTGCGGAAGTACATGCAGAGGTTCAGCCGAGTTCACAGGAATATTCTAGATATCCACCCGGCAGCTCTGATAGCTGTGTTCCAGTCCAGCGTACGCAACCCTCGGATACGGTCCAAGATGAACGTCTGGTTGCCCAAGACTATGAAGGAACTTTACACCTTGGTGGACAAGTGTTCTTGGGTGGAGGAGGGGAGGAAACTCCCTGGAGAAGAGGATGGCGTGGACGTTGACTCAGAAGATGATGATGAGGCCACTAGTCAGAAGAAGAAGAACAAGAAGCGCAAGGATAAAGCAGTATTGACCGTTGAGGGATCTGGCACGCCTAGTACCAGCAAGAAGGCTATGGTCGAAGCCCCTAGCAAGGAAGTTGCCGCATGCACTGACTGCTGGGAGGCTGCAGCTGCTGAGAAAGCTGGGAAAGGTGATGGTCCGTATTGCAAGACTCATCGGACCAAGGGCCATGATCTCCAGTATTGCCATCAGGTTGAGCAGCTCGTCAAGAAGCATAGGGCTGAATATGAAAAGCGTGATAAGGAAAAAGGTCAGAATGGCTAGTGGGAAGGGCCGAAGCGATGAAGTAAATCGCCCCAGCAAGGTTATTCGAAACCAAGGAAAACCCGCCAGGGGTAGAGAGAAGGAAGATTGCGATGATGGAAGTGATGGAGGGGATGAAGAGGAAACCAACTAGCAGGAATTCCAGAAGGCCACTGATGCCCTGTGCATTGACGGAGGTGCATCTCTGCACTCCTCTCACCGCCAACTTAAATGGTGGGTGCGTGAGGTCAATGTCGTGCAGCCAGCGTCAAAGTCTCGGAAGCCTCTCAAGTGGTCACACACGCCCTTCATCTTTGACGAAGAGGACCATCCTGACCGCACCACTGCGGTAGGATGTTTGTCGTTGTTGGTCTCACCAACGATCCACAACCTCAAAGTCACAAAGATGTTGGTTGGCGGTGGGGCCGGGTTGAATCTGATTTCCCCAAAGGTCATCAGCAAACATCAGATAGTAGAGGAGGAACTCAAGGTCACAAGCACGTTTCAAGGAATCAAGCCCGGTAGGAGTCATCCTAAGGGAAAGGTCACGTTGCGAGTAACATTAGGAGGAGAGTTGAGCTACCGTACAGAGAAGGTTGTGTTTGATGTGGTTGACCTCCCCCTGTTGTACAATGGAATCCTTGGACACCCAGCTCCGGCAAAACTCATGGCGGCATCCCACTATGCCTACAACACCTTGAAGATGCCAGGGCCAGTGGGAGTCATTTCCATTCCGTCGGACGAGATGGATGCAATTATTTGCATGGATAAGATGTATCGGGACGTAGTCATGGCAAAGGCCGCGGAAGCCACAGTTCCCGCCAAGGAAATCAAAGGAGAGAAGAAGGCTAGCAGGGACACTAGCAAGGAATCCGGGAAGCGTACCTCTTCGGAGTATGTTGCGCCTATCGATGACTTGCCGGAGAGTTCCAATAGCAAGAGATCCAAGGCCCCTGCACCTCCTGTGAAAAAGGTCCCGACAGGGCTGGCTGGCGTTGATGGTACCTTTACTATCAGTGCCACCCTTGATGACAAATAGGAAAGCGTACTCGTTGCCTTCCTACGAGCGAATATCGATGTGTTTGCTTGGCAACCATCTGATATCCCGGTGTTCCCAGGAAGGTAATCGAGCACCACCTTGTTGTCTGCCCACATGCCCTACCCGTCAAGCAGAAGGTCTGAAAGCAAGCCTTGGAGCGGCAACAATTCATTGCATAAGAGATCAAGAAACTTGAGGTAGCTGGTCCGGTCAGAGGAGTATTGCATCCAACATGGTTGGCAAATCCAGTGGTCGTACGCAAGGCTAACGGAAAATGGAGGCTGTGCATAGATTTCATAGATCTTAACAAGGCATGCCCGAAGGATCCATTTCCTTTGTCGCGCATCGACCAAATTGTGGATTCTACTTCAGGATGTGAGTTGCTCTCTCTTCTGGATTCATACTCTAGATATCATCAGATTTTTATATCCAAGGAAGATGAAGAAAATGCCTCATTTATCACCCCATGTGGCACTTACTGCTTCGTGCGCATGCCTTTCGAGGTTGAAGAGTGTCGGGTCCACTTTTGCAAGAGCAGTCCAGATTGGTTTTGAATCACAGCTGCACAGGAACATTGAATCATATATGGATGATATTGTGGTCAAGACCAAGGACAAATCAACCCTCATCCAGGATTTGCAAGAGTCATTTGCTAATCTGCGCAAGATCAACTTGAAGCTAAACCCAGAGAAGTGCGTGTTTGAAGTTTATCATAGAGGCTAAAACCGTAGAAGCTAGCCTATGGTATGATTGTTGTTGTCCTACGGACTAAGCCCTCCGGTTTATATAGATACCGGAGGGGGCTAGGGTTACACAGAGTTGGTTAGGAGGAGATCTACATATCCGTCTTGCCATGCTTGCCTTCCATGCCAAGGAGAGTCCCATCCGGACACGGGTCGAAGTCTTCAATCTTGTATCTTCATAGTCCAACAGTCCGGCCAAAGGATATAGTCCGGCTGTCCGAGGACCCCCTAATCCAGGACTCCCTCAGTAGCCCCTGAACCAGGCTTCAGTGACGGCGCGCAGATTATCTTCGGCATTGCAAGGCAGGTTCCTCCTCCGAATACTCCATAGAAGATTTTGAACACAAGGATAGTGTCCGGCTCTGCAAAACAAATTCCACATACCACCGTAGAGAGAATAATATTTCCACAAATCCAATCTGCCGACAGCTTTTCATAATGTGACGTACTGCCGTGGTCTGGTCATGATGAACCGTTTTTCCGAGCCTGCCACTGCATGTGTTGCGAGGCGGTTTTTATTGACACGTCATGTCGAAGCAGAGATCGTGTCCCTTTTTTCATGGGATTCTCATCAATACGGGTATTGGTAACCCAATCGTGCCTGTTGGTATGACTCCTCGATTTTAGGCAAGTCCCAAGCGGCCACGCGGAGGGCGCTTGATATTCATCCTCTTTATAAAGAGGCCTAGGCCTGTCCCCTTCTTCTCGCCCTCAATCGAATCCTTCCCCCACCTCGAGTTCCAACACCCAAGGCTCAGGCTAGGCGCTTCGGACCTACAATCATGTCCGGATCCAACCTTCAAGGTCGGTGGGTGCCCTCCTCTGTCACAAAGGAGGACATCAAGAAGCTAAGAGAAGCTAGGTATCTGACCGGCGAAATCTCGCACAGGCTGCCTGCTCGAGGGCAGGTCATTCCCACTCCCGAATCTGGCGAGAGTGTTGTATTCGTCTCCCACCTCCTCCGAGGGCTAGGTTTCAGTCTAGATCCCTTTGTCAGAGGGCTCATGTTCTACTACGGGCTCGATTTCCATGATCTGGCTCCGGATTCTATCCTTCACATCTCGTCGTTCATTGTCGTGTGTGGAGCCTTCCTCCGCATTACCCCACACTTCGGCTTATGACTCAAGACCTTCAATGTGAAGCCGAAGATGATTGAGGGGCGACACGCAGAGTGCGGAGGTGCCGTAATAAGCAAAGGCGCCGATGTTCCATGGCCAAAGGGTTCCTTCCCGGAGGTGTCCAGTTTATGGCAACGGGAGTGGTTTTATATCACAGCTCCCCGGGGTACTAATTGGGTAGCCGCCCCTGCCTTCCGCTCGGCCCCCCCGCCAGAACTGGCATCATGGGTCAACAAGGGGCTGGACTGGGCGCCAGTAAATGATGTGCCACCATTGCAGAGTCGCATCCGAGATCTCCACGAGAGAGATGTCAGCCTTGTTAAGGTAATGCAAGTTATGCTAGTTCGTCGCGCCCTACCTTGCAAACGTCGACCTCTCCGTATGTGGGAGTTCAACCCGGAAGGACCACGAACTATTCATCACTTCTTCGCCGTGACGCTCGAAGAGATGTATAGATCGTTCTTCGGATCACAAATAGAGTGTCCGGACACCTCCGAGGATGCGGGTCTAAACTGCAATCGCCCAGACACTCAAGTAAGTAATTCCGTGGCCGAACACGTTGTCTTTAATTTATCACAACATCATTCTGAAAAGTCGCCTTTTGACCAGGACTGGATAAAAAAGGCGAAGATGATCAGGTGTCCGGCCCCCCTTTCCGAGGGCTCACCGGATCCTGTACTAGCGAGGATGCTTGAGCTTGCGCCTTATCAAGCGCCATCAGGGGAAGGTAAAGGGAGGAACAAAGAGGCCGAGAGAGCGGGCCTCAGTCACTATTCATCCAAACCGGGGGAATTAGTGCCTCCGCGAAGGAGGATAACCGGGGGGAAGAATCTAAAATTCCCTCTCCCCAGGGAAGGAAGAGGACCGCCTCTGAAGACTTGGAAGTAATGGTCTCCAAGCGAGGGAAGAATCCTTTTCCGGAGGGTCCTACCCTGGAGGGCATCCTTATCGCACAGTACCCGCCAGGGGACCAGCCCTCTACCGAGCTGTAAGTGAACAAAAGTACTTCATAGTAAATATATCCTGCTTCATTTCTGAGAACGATTACCGAGGCATGCGTCTTGTAGTTCGGATTGTAGCCCTTCTCGACAGAGTTCGTCTTCGGGCGATCTTCTTCCGGAGATGATGGAGAGCGAAACACCTCCCCGTGCCTCCCTGCCTCGTGAAGCGGGCGACCCTGAGGCGTCGTCACGGAGGATTTCTCCTGATCCGCCAAGGCCAGAAGGTAAACCTTCGGCCGACCGAAGTCTAGGGTATTCGGCTCCTAAGGAGAGCCACAGAAAGAGTCCGGAACCGTACGGTGTGCGATCAGATGCACTGATGAATCTTCTGGAGCAAGCGGCTGTCTCGGAAATGCATCGTGCTCTAATGGGCACGGTGGTTGAGAGGATTTCATCCGCCGAAAGCGGGTTGCATGAAGCTTTTATGAGTCTGCTGAAAGGCTTTTAGGTATGTGAAGTAATATATATTTTTTGGACGATACCGCACACGCTAGGTGTGGCCTATGCAGATAGTAGCCCTTGAGACTCTGGTTGTTGTCTAAAAAGACGGCAAATAGAGGATCATAGTCCCAGGTAATAACCGTGATGCTTTCATGTGCAGGTGGCTGCGGGTCCGGTGGCTGGCCGGGCTGGTGAGTTTGCCGAATTGAAGAGGCAACTTGATGTGGCAGATGCCAACATCGTGCGTGTAAACAAGCGGCTTGATGAGGCACAGGGTATGTATTCTCCTAGGATCAATACATATTAAGAGGAGCATGATGCTACTATCTGTAATATGTTGTGACTACAGATGGAGCTGTCACCGTGGAGACCCTTCGAGCCGAACTTGCCCGAGCCAAGGAACAAGCCAGGAAGAGTGATGTGGCCGCCCTAAAGGCGGTCGAAGAGCTAAGAGCCGAACAGGCTGCCCATTGCTAGAGCAAAGAGAAAATAGCCAAGATGGCTATTGAGCTGAAAGATGCCGCCGGCCGGTATGAGCTTCCTGAAAAGGAAAGCCAAGCGAAGGCGGCGGAACTGAAGGAGGCCATGGAAGCGGCCAAGGAAACCTGCTCGCAGATCAGAGCGGTGAAGGAGGAACTCCGTCAGGCCAGAGATATTGCGGCTGGGAAGCCCTTTTTGTTGCGGACGAGGTTTGGAGACTGGAAGTATGCCCCTCTGGATAAATTATGGAATTCTCGAGACGCGTACTTGGATTTAGCAGCGAGTGCCGCCGATGCGACCAAGTTTTTCAAAGATCAGAAGGATCATGTAGTGGAAGGGTTGTTCTGGTCACAGTTCCGCACTCCAACGCGTCTGCTGCTTTTAAATGAACAAATGGCTGAGTGGGCCGAGCTCCATAGGTTGTCCGGACTTGCTATGACGTCCGTCGTGGATCACCTTTGGCCGGAGGGACCGAGGCCGAATAGTTATTTTGGCCTAGTGCAACAATTCCTTGGTGTTGTGCCTCATATCGACGCTGTGAAGAGGTCGGCGTGCATAGAGGGTGCGCGTATGGCTCGTGCCCATGTAAGACGTACTGGGCAGAGATGGAAGCCACCACTATTGCATCCCAGAGTTCGGCGGTAGGCCGGGTATCGGCCGAGCACTATTTTGAGGAAGTCTTAGAAGGCGCTCGTGTAATAGAGGCTCAGTGCTCGAAGCATATCATGTTCTAGTGACATGTATCTCGATTGTAAGAACAATGTTATTTGGATTACAAAGGTTGTGTTTATACTTTTGCCTGAAAGTATTATTATGCCTCCTGTGCGGTCGTTTATGTATATATATATATATATCCTGAAAGTTTGCAGTCGTCGGCTTCAGCCCCCACGCATATAATGCGGGGGTGTTTGCAAAAGCGCGTCTTCACACTTGCTCCAACGTCTTGGTCCATTAAGGAGGTGGTAGCGCGGCGAACGAGGCAATCGGACTATATTGCTTTAACACTTTCACTTAACCATAGGAGTTTGACAGTGGGGCTACTATATAGCCCCTGGTATTTCCGCGGCTATCCGAATACGGTGCGCGTACGTACATGGCTGGGAAAACCGACCCTTCGTTAATGCGGAGGAACCCCGAAGATTCCGCTAGGTCATCGAGTGGTTGACCAGTCTCGCACTTTATCATGACAGTCAGTTTTCGGCTTTCTCTACTGAGGTGCTCATCCGGATGAACCAGGGCACAATCGCAGTAGTTCTCCCGGTGCCACCTTAGCCGATATAGCGGAACGTAAGGTAGCAAAACGCGGGAGCCGGGCAAACCCAACATTTGACCAAAGACATGATTCGGAGCTGATGCATATAAGGCCAAACTCGCGACGCCGAACACTCCCTAAGTTATTCGGTCTTTACAACATGTACCGGGCTGGGCAATGCCCTTGATAATGAACCCCGAGTGTCCAGGTACGTGCATTTTTCTGACGTGGCAAAATGCCAATAACGTCAGCATCCTTCTCGGTTATACTGAGTATTCGGAGGATGTGAACAACAAGAGACAGTAAAAAAGGTTTACACAGGGTCTTAATCTAAAAAGAAACCTTTGAGCGGGTCCTTGCTGCACGTCTGCGCCTGTGTCTCCGTTGTGCCGTATCCTGGAAGGGTGTAGCACGATTGTCATCTGTAAAAGAGAGGAACTTAGGTGAAAGTTGTCGTGTGAAAAATTGGTTATTCTCAATAAACCATTAAAATTCAAGATAAGTAAAGTTGAGCCGAACTAGCCCTGTTTACACGCGGGAAGCCCCTGGTACCGCCTATGGGGGTATAATCATCAAACCAATCTCGGGTTTATCTAAGCTGTTATAGCTAGTAATGCGCCGGACTCGCCTAGCCGTGTCCGCGGTCTTGACGACCGATCATTTATTCTGGCTGGAGAGGCCGTTTAGTGTTCGGCTATTAAAGCCGCCACACATTCTTCCGCGCGTAAGGAACGTTCAATATTTCCGCTAATTGTGATGATGCCACGTCGACCGGGCATCTTGAGCTTGAGAGAAGCGTAATGCGGTACTGCATTAAAACGAGCAAAAGTTGCTCTTCCGAGTAGTGCTTGATAGCCACTTCAGAATGGAGTGATGTCGAAGGTTAACTTTTTGCTTTGGAAGTTGTCGGGAGAACCGAATACAACCTCTAGTACTAGAGTGCCTGTGCAGCAGGCCTCTGGGCTTGGTATTACTCCCTTGAAGGTAGTATTACTGTGGCTGATTTTTGTCGGGCCTATCCCCATTTTGCGTACTGTGTCCTGATATATCAGATTAAGACTACTGTCGCCGTCCATAAGGACTCGTGTGAGATGGTATCCGTTTATTATTGGGTCTAACATCAAGGCAGCCGCTCCTCCGTGTCGGATACTTGTCAGGTGATCCCTGCGATCAAAAGTGATCGGGCGGGCCAAGCGGGGGTTGAACTTAGGGGTGGCGCATGTGTCTCGGAGTGCGTGTCTGCTTCTCCTCTTCATCACGTGGATCATGTTCGCTGTTTTGACCTTTTGTGGGAATTTTTTCTGTCCCCGAGTGCTTTGCTGGCGAGGCTCGTCCTCGTCTTCACTTGGTGTCTTCCTCCCCTTGTGTTCGGCGTTTAGCTTACCGGCCTGCTTGAAGACCCAGCCTTCTCTGTGGGTGTCATTTGCAAGTTTATCGGGGGTGCCATGAATCTGACATAATTTGTCTACAATCTTGTTCAGGCTGGACGGTTCATCTCTGCTGCCTTTGAAAGGCTTTTTCCGCTGACCCGGTCGAGTGCCCCTGAATATGGTGTTTACCGCCGTGTTATCTGGGCTGTCTTCTTTATTTCGACGCTTGATTTTACTTCGTCGTGGTTTTCCATTGCCATCCCTGACTTCGGATGTGCCTGGGTTGCTCGTGCTACTACGGGCTAGCCAGTTATCTTCGCCCGCGCAAAAGCGGATCATGAGGCATGTCAGGGCTGCCATTGTTCTCGGTTTTTCTTTGCCAAGGTGTCTGGCGAGCCATTCGTCTCGGACGCTGTGTTTGAAAGTTGCGAAGGCTTTGGCGTCTGGGCAGTCGACGATTTGGTTCTTCTTAGTGAGAAATATGTTCCAAAGCTTTCGGGCTGACTCTCCGGACTGTTGAATTATATGACTTAAATTGTCTGCATCCGGAGGTCGGACATAGGTCCCTTGAAAATTAGCCCTAAAAGCATCCTCAAGCTCCTCCCAACTTCCAATTGAGTTTTGGGGAGGCTCTTCAGCTAGTGCCGAGCTGGTCCTTTCAGCTTGAGGGGCAAGTACTTGATGGCGTGGAGATCGTCTCCGCGAGCCATATGGATACGGAGGATAAAGTCCTCAATCCAGACCCCAGGGTATGTGGTTCCGTCGTACGCCTCTATGTTCACTGGTTTGAATCCTTCTGGAAATTCGTGGTCCAGTACCTCATTGGTGAAACATAGGGGGTGTGCGGCACCGCTGTATTTGGATGTGTCGTGGCGTTCTGATGGTGGTAGTGTCGGTTTTGGTTGTGCGCTGGAGCGCCTTTCCTTGATCTGTAGATGGATCTGGTCACGCCGGCCTTCTGATGCAAGTCCTCACGTGAATCATGTGCTGACTTATGTGCGGCCTTGTTAGCCGTTCTATCGCGGCCATGAGGTGGTTGATCCGACCGGTCGGCCGTTTTGTTTTTCGGCTGTGTGGGCTCTAAGGCCTCATCATCAAATTCAGGCAACAGCTTCCACTTTGGATGGCTCATTGTGTGGTAACTACCACCATACTTTTCTTCATTGTCGAGCACTTTGTTCCATCTAGTGCTGAGCGTATTCTGCGCGGCCTTAAGCCTTTGCTTCTGCTTCTTCAGACTCCTCGCGTTGGCAATAAGCCTTCTGCGGAGGTTCTCTTGTTCCAAGTGCCTTTCCGGGATGATGTGTGCATCCTCGTCCGGACTGTTTTCCTCTCCGGAGGGAGGTTGATGAGCTTTATCCTCGGCGTCGCCGTGTTCGGACAGCGGTTCCGTACTATGTTCACCGTTTGCTGGTTCATCCTGCTCTATCGCTGGGACAATGTGGTCGTCGTTTCCTCTGGAGTCGACCGGGGTGTTATTTTCTCTTGCACTGTTATCGTTGTTTTTGCTGAGGCGGGATTTGGAGCGGCGCCTATGCCGATGCTTTGGTTGCTTCTCAAGGGAGCTATCCTTCGCTGCATCCTTCCGTTCCTCGTCATTGTTTTCTTTGGGTGTATCCACCATGTATATGTCATTTGATGAAGTGGCTGTCCAGCGCCCTATGGGCGATGGTTCCTGTTCCTCTCCTGCATCGTCGTCCATGCCGTCGATGTCTTCGAAGTCGAAATCGAGCATGTCGGTTAAATCGTCGACAGTGGCTACTAAGTGGGTGGTGGGTGGGTCGCGAATTTCTTCGTCATCCGCATCCCATTCTAGCCGGACATACTTCGGCCAAGGGTCTCCTGACAGGGAGAGAGACTTCAATGAGTTTAGAACGTCACCAAAAGGCGAGTGCTGAAAGATATCCGCGGAGGTAAACTCCATGATCGGTGCCCAATCGGATTTGATGGGCATGGACACGAGCGGCTCGGAGTCCGTGGCTGGGGACGAATCCGACGGTTCGGCAACACGGGTCTCGTAGGAGATGAAGCCAGTATTCGGCGCTATCGCCACTGAGTGTGGGGCCTCTGTGGCGGGGTCCATGCACCTGTCCACAGATGGCGCAATTTGTTCCGGATTGAGGGCCGGAGTAGTTGCAGGTGTGATCTCCCGAACACAGTCCGACGGCAGATCTAAATCATGCTCGTCGTGATCGTGCGGCGCACCTGACATGGGCTCGAATCCGCCGAAGATCAAGTCTCCGCGGATGTCGGCAGTGTAGTTCAAGTTTGCAAATCTGACCTGATGGCCAGGGGCGTAGCTTTCGATCTGCTCCAAATGGCCAAGCGAATTGGCCCGCAGTACGAAGCCGCCGAATACGAAGATCTGTCCGGGGAGGAAAACCTCACCCTGGATCGCATCGTTGCCGATGATTGAAGGAGCCATCAAGCCTTACGGTGACGGCACAGTGGAACTCTCAATGAAAGCACCAATGTCGGTGTCAAAACCGGCGGATCTCGGGTAGGGGGTCCCGAACTGTGCGTCTAAGGCGGATGGTAACAGGAGGCGGGGGACACGATGTTTACCCAGGTTTGGGCCTTCTCGATGGAGGTAATACCCTACTTCCTGCTTGATTGATCTTGATGATATGAGTATTACAAGAGTTGATCTACCACGAGATCGTAGAGGCTAAAACCCTAGAAGCTAGCCTATGTTATGATTGTTGTTGTCCTACGGACTAAGCCCTCCGGTTTATATAGACACCGGAGGGGACTAGGGTTACACAGAGTCATTTACAAGGGAGGCGATCTACATATCCGTATTGCCAAGCTTGCCTTCCACGCCAAGGAGAGTCCCATCCGGACACGGGTCGAAGTCTTCAATCTTGTATCTTCATAGTACAACAGTCCGGCCAAAGGATATAGTCCGGCTGTCCGAGGACCCCCTAATCCAGGACTCCCTCAGTTGGTCTCCAACATGGCCCTCCAACGGAGGAGGACCATTAACAGGGGTGCAATCAGGGCACCTCCTCGTCCTCCTCCCCCTCGGGCACCATGACGATCATGACCCCGTCCCCTCCCTCCTCCTCTCGTGGCGGGTGTCACCCTCGCGTCGTCCGGAGGAGGAGGGATATTCTGTCGAGCAGAAGCTCTCTTCACCGTCACTGGAGCGCCACCGCGTCCTCGTCCACTCACCATGACGAGCGAAGAAAGTTTGAGGAAAGGGAGAAGGAAAGTTTGTGAGCAAACACACCGCTCCCGCCCCCTTTTATAGAGGGACGAGGCAGGGTCTGGCTTCTCATTCAGGAAGCGGTCGCCCCGCTCCCCCAATACGGCTTCCCCGCACCTCCAACGGCTCGAGGAATCAGAGCTGACCTTCTGCACCAACCACCGACACCTGGCTTTCTGCCATGGCGCCCGACACCGCGCCCTCCGCATCCACCACCTACCCTACGCAATGCATGCGGGGCATGTGGAGGATGAAGTCGGGGCGAGAGGCAAGTGGGGTGGTGATACGTCTCCAACGTATCTATAATTTTTGATTGTTCCATGCTATTATATTATCTGTTTTGGATGTTTAATGGGCTTTACTAAGCACTTTTATATTTTTTTAGGACTAACCTACTAACCCAAGGCCCAGTGCAAATTGCTATTTTTTTGCCTATTTCAGTGTTTCGCAGAAAAGGAGTATCAAACGGAGTCCAAACGGAATGAAACCTTCGGGAGAGTGATTTTTGGAACAAACATGATCCAGAGGACTTGGAGTGGACGTCAAGAAATCAACGAGGAGGCCACGAGGCAGGGAGGCGCGCCTGCCCCCCGGGCGCGCCCCCCACCCTCGTGGGCCCCTCGCAGCTCCACCGACCTACTTCTTCCTCCTATATATACCCATATACCCCGAAACCAACCAGGAGCACCACGAAACCCTATTTCCACCGCCGCCACCTTCTGTACCCGTGAGATCCCATCTTGGGGCCTTTTCCGGCGCTCCGCCGAAGGGGGAATCGATCACAGAGGGCTTCTACATCAACACCATAGCCTCTCCGATGATGTGTGAGTAGTTTACCCCAGACCTTCGGGTCCATAGTTATTAGCTAGATGGCTTCTCCTCTCTCTTTGGATCTCAATACAAAGTTCTCCTTCATCTTCTTGGAGATCTATTCGATGTAACTCTTTTTGCGGTGTGTTTGTCGAGATCCGATGAATTGTGGGTTGATGATCAAGATTATCTATGAACAATATTTGAATATCCTCTGAATTCTTTTATGTATGATTTGTTATCTTTGCAAGTCTCTTCGAATTATCAGTTTGGTTTGGCCTACTAGATTGATCTTTCTTGCAATGGGAGAAGTGCTTAGCTTTGGGTTCAATCTTGCGTTGCTCGATCCCAGTGACAGAATTGTATTGTTGCCATCGAGGATAAAAAGATGGCGTTTATATCATATTGCTTGAGTTTATCCCTCTTTATCATGTCATCTTGCCTAATGCGTTACTCTTTTCTTATGAACTTAATACTCTAGATGCATGCTGGATAGCGGTTGATGTATGGAGTAACAGTAGTAGATGCAGAATCGTTTCGCTCTACTTGTCGCGGACGTGATGCCTATATACATGATCATGCCTAGATATTCTCATAATTATGCACTTTTCTATCAATTGCTCGACAGTAATTTGTTCACCCACTGTAATACTTATGCTATCTGAGAGAAGCCACTAGTGAAACCTATGGCCCCCGGGTCTATTTTCCATCATATAAGTTTCCAATCTATTTTTACTTTGCAATCTTTACTTTTAATCTTTATCATAAAAATACCAAAAATATCATCTTATCATCTCTATAAGACTCACTTTTGCAAGTGGTCGTGAAGGGATTGACAACCCCTTTATCGCGTTGGTTGCAAGGTTCTTATTTGTTTGTGTAGGTACGAGGGACTTGCGTGTGGCCTCCTACTGGATTGATACCTTGGATCTCAAAAACTGAGGGAAATACTTATGCTACTTTGCTGCATCACCCTTTCCTCTTCAAGGGAAAACCAACGCATGCTCAAGAGGTAGCAAGAAGGATTTCTTACGCCGTTGCCGGGGAGTCTACGCACAAGTCAAGACATACCAAGTACCCATCACAAACTCTTATCCCTCGCATTACATTATTTGCCATTTGCCTCTCGTTTTCCTCTCCCCCACTTCACCCTTGCCGTTTTATTCGCCCTCTCTTTCCGTTCGCCTCTTTTTCGCTTGCTTCTTGTTTGCATGTGTGTTGGATTGCTTGCTTGTCACGATGGCTCAAGATAATACTAAATTGTGTGACTTTGCCAATACCAACAACAATGATTTTCTTAGCACTCCGATTGCTCCACTTACCGATGCTGGATCTTGTGAAATTAATGCTGCTTTGCTGAATCTTGTCATGAAAGATCAATTCACCGGCCTTCCTAGTGAAGATGCTGCTACCCATCTAAACAGCTTTGTTGATTTGTGTGATATGCAAAAGAAGAAAGATGTGGATAATGATATTGTTAAATTGAAGTTACTTCCGTTTTCGCTTAGAGATCGTGCTAAAACTTGGTTTTCGTCTTTGCCTAAAAATAGTATCTATTCATGGAATAAGTGCAAAGATGCTTTATCTCTAAGTATTTTCCTCCCGCTAAGATCATCTCTCTTGGAAACGATATTATGAATTTTAAGCAACTTGATCATGAGCATGTTGCACAAGCGTGGGAGAGGATGAAATTAATGATACGTAATTGCCCTACACATGGTCTGAATCTATGGATGATTATACAAAAAATTTATGCCGGATTGAATTTTGCTTCTAGAAATCTTTTAGATTCGGCCTCGGGAGGCACTTTTGTGGAAATCACTTTAGGAGAAGCTACTAAACTCCTAGATAATATTATGGTTAATTACTCTCAATGGCACACTGAAAGATCTACTAGTAAAAAGGTTCATGTGATAGAAGAGATTAATGTTTTGAGTGGAAAGATGGATGAACTTATGATTTTTTTTGCTAATAAGAGTGTTTCTTCTGATCCTAATGGTATGCCTTTGTCTACTTTGATTGAGAATAATAATGAATCTATGGATGTGAATTTTGTTGGTAGGAACAATTTTGGTAACAACGCTTATAGAGGAAACTTTAATCCTAGGTTGTATCCTAGTAATTCCTCTAATACTCATGGTAATTCCTACAACAACTCTTAGGGAAATTTTAATAATATGCCCACTGATTTTGTGACTAGTGTTAAAGAATTTATGATTTATCAAAAGAATTTCAATGCTTTGCTTGAAGAAAAATTGCCTAAGATTGATGAGTTGGCTAGGAACGTGGATAGAATTTCTCTTAATGTTGATTCTTTGAAACTTAGATCTATTCCACCTGAGCATGATATCAATGAGTCTCTCAAAGCTATGAGAATTTCCATTGATGAGATCAAAGAAAGAACCGCTAGGATGCGTGCTAAAAAAGATTGCTTTGTGAAAGCGTGTTCTTCTAGTTTTCATGATGATAAGGATGAAGATCTAAAAGTGATTGATGTGTCTCCAATTAAATCTTTGTTTTGCAATATGAATCTTGATAATGATGGGACTGGAGATGAGTCAACTTTAGTTAAAAGGCGTCCCAATGATTTAGAGTTTTTAGATCTTGATGAAAAAATTGGTAAAAGTGGGATTGAAGAGGTCAAAAATTTAGATAGCAGTGAACCCACTATTTTGTATTTCAAGGAATTCAATTATGATAATTGTTCTTTAATATATTGTATTTCCTTGTTGCAATCCGTGCTAAATTCTTCGCATGCTTATAGTCAAAATAAGGCTTTACCAAACATATCGTTGATGCTTTAATGCAATCTTATGAAGAAAAGCTTGAATTGGAAGTTTCTATCCCTAGAAAACATTATGATGAGTGGGAACCTACTATTAAAATTAAAATTAAAGATCATGAATGCTATGCTTTTTTTGATTTGGGTGCTAGTGTTTCCACGATTCCAAAAACTTTGTGTGATATGTTAGGTTTCCGTGAATTTGATGATTGTTCTTTAAACTTGCACCTTGCGGATTCCACCATTAAGAAACCTATGGGAAGAATGAATGATGTTCTTATTGTTGAAAATAGGAATTATGTGCCCGTAGATTTCATTGTCCTTGATATAGATTGCAATCCTTCATGTCCTATTATTCTTGGTAGACCTTTCCTTAGAACGATTGGTGCAATTATTGATATGAAAGAAGGGAATATTAGATTCCAATTTCCGTTAAGGAAAGGCATGGAAAACTTTCCTAGAAAGAAAATTAAATTACCTTATGAATCTATTATGAGAGCCACTTATGGATTGCATGCCAAAGATGAGAATACCAAGATATATCCTTGCCTTTATGCCTAGCTAGGGGCGTTAAACGATAGCGCTTGTTGGGAGGCAACCCAATTTTGTTTTTGTTTCTTGCTTTTTGGTTCTGTTTAGTAATAAATAATTCATCTAGCCTCTGGTTAGATGTGTTTTCATGTTTTAATTAGTGTTTGTGCCAAGTATAACCTTTGGGAAGACTTGGGTGAAGTCTTTTTGATCTTGCTGTAAAAAACAGAAACTTTAGAGCTCACGAGATTAGCTACAACTTTTTACTGTAGATTGCTATTTAGTTGATTCTTTTTGAAGATGATTAATAGATAAATTACTCACGTCCAGCAATTTATTTTAGAATTTTTGGAGTTCCAGTAGTATGTGTTTGATACAGATTACTACAGACTGTTCTGTTTTTGACAGATTCTGCTTTTCGTGTGTTGTTTGCTTATTTTGATGAATCTATGGCTAGTATCGGAGGTTATGAATCATAGAGAAGTTGGAATATAGTAGGTTTAACACCAATATAAATAAATAATGACTTCATTACAGTACCTTGAAGTGGTGTTTTGTTTTGTTTTGCTAACGGAGCTCCTGAGATTTTCTGTTAAGCTTTGTGTTGTGAAGTTTTCAAGTTTTGGGCAAAGATTTGATGGATTATGGAACAAGGAGTGGCAAGAGCCTAAGATTGGGGATGCCCAAGGCACCCCAAGGTAAAATCCAAGGACAACCAAAAAGCCTAAGCTTGGGGATTCCCCGGAAGGCATCCCCTCTTTTGTATTTGTCCATCGGTAACTTTACTTGGAGCTATATTTTTATTCACCACATGATATGTGTTTTGCTTGGAGCGTCTTGTATGATTTGAGTATTTGCTTTTTAGTTCACCACAATCATCCTTTCTGTACACACCTTTTGGGAGAGACACACATTAACCGGAATTTATTAGAATACTCTATGTGCTTCACTTATATCTTTTGAGCTAATAAGTTTGCTCTAGTGCTTCACTTATATCTTTTAGAGCACGGTGGTGGTTTTATTTTATAGAAATTATTGATCTCTCATGCTTCACTTATATTATTTTGAGATTCCTTTATAACAGCATGGTAATTTGCTTTGGCTATAAAATTAGTCCTAATATGATAGGCATCCAAGTTGGATATAATAAAAAATTTCATATAAGTGTGTTGAATACTAAGAGAATTTGATACTTGATGATTGTTTTGAGATATGGAGATAGTGATATTAAAGTTTTGCTAGTTGAGTAGTTGTGAATTTGAGAAATACTTGTGTTGAAGTTTGCAAGTCCCGTAGCATGCACGTATGGTAAACGTTGTGTAACAAATTTGAAACATGAGGTGTTCTTTGATTGTCATCCTTATGAGTGGCGGTCGGGGACGAGCGATGGTCTTTTCCTACCAATCTATCCCCCTAGGAGCATGCGCGTAGTGCTTGGTTTTTGATGACTTGTAGATTTTTGCAATAAGTATGTGGCTTCTATATGACTAATGTTGACTCCATGGATTATACGCACTCTCGACCTTCCATCATTGCTAGCCTCTTCGGTACCGTGCATTGCCCGTTCTCACCTTGAGAGTTGGTGCAAACTTCGCCGGTGCATCCAAACCCCGTGATACGATACGCTCTATCACACATAAACCTCCTTATACCTTCCTCAAAGCAGCCACCATACCTACCTATTATGGCATTTCCATAGCCATTCCAAGATATATTGCCATGCAAATTTCCACCGTTCCGTTTATTATGACGCGCTTCATCATTGTCATATTGCCTTGCATGATCATGTAGTTGACATCGTATTTGTGGCAAAGCCACCATGCATATTATTTCATACATGTCACTCTTGATTCATTGCCCATCCCGGTACACCGCCGGAGGCATTCATATAGAGTCATATTTTGTTCTAGTATCGAGTTGTAAATAAATAGAAGTGTGATGATCATCATTAATAGAGCATTGTCCCAAATAAAAAAAAGAGAAAGGCCAAATAAAAAAAGGGAAGGCCCCAAAAAAAAGAAAGGAAAAAAAGAAGAAGAAAAAAGAGAAATAAAAACGGACAATGCTACTATCCTTTTTCCATACTTGTGCTTCAAAGTACCACCATGATCTTTATGATACAGAGTCTCTTCTTTCCTCACTTTCATACACTACAGGAAACAGGTAATTTGCCGTCTGTGAATTCCAGACGGCAAAGACCTAAATCCAGATGGCAAAGATTTTGCCGTCAGGATGCAGACGGCAAAGATAAGTCGGCAAAGAATACTTTGCCGTCAGCTTTTCATAGGGAAGACAACAAAGACTTTGCCGTCAGCCAACTTTCTCTTTGCCATCAAGCCCAGTAGTAGCAGACAGCAAAGAAAACAATCTTTGCCGTCAGCTAGACTATGCCTTTGCCGTCAGCCTCATACATCCCAGACGGCAAATAATTTTTTATTATTTAATAAAAAATATTGGTAACAATAGTCCAGGTACAGTGGCCCTAGATGGTCGAAGGCGTAGGATCTTTTTTCTCATTATAAAAACAGCTAATAACAAGACGTAGGAAAAATCTTCACTTGCGTTTTTGCCTTTTGCTAGTAGTTTCACAATCAATCATTCAATAGTCTAACAATCATCTATCAAGACAAAAAAATCAGATTACACAGGGCTGCCAAGTTCACCCCGAAGCTTGCATGACCAACTTCCGAGTATGACGGGCAGAAGCCGATGCGGCCAGCGGTGGCCGGTGGAGCGAGGCGGTTAAGACGCCCCCTGATTGGGCCTTCCCCCTGCACGTCAAGAGCATCTCGTCTAGAGCTCGCCGGAGCAGAGGTCGACCTCGCCGGAGCAGAGCTGCTGGCCGCGCCCAACCTCGTCCTGAGAAAAGGATCTCGCTCGCCGCTGCTGGAGGAGTTCACGCGACGGAGGGAGAGGAGGAGGCCACGCCGGAGTGAGGTGGTGCCGGATGAAGGAGGTTGTGCTGCTTGCCGGAGTGAGGAGGCGCCGGAGGGAGGAGGTTGCACCGCCCGCGATGCTCGCCGGAGTGAGGAGGTTGCGCTCCACACTGGCTTGCGCCGCCCGCGCTGCTCGCCGGAGTGAGGAGGCGCCGGAGGGATTAGACTGCGCTGCTCACCAGCCCGTGCCGCGCCGCCCGTGCTGCTCGCCGGAGAGAGGAGGCACCGGAGGGAGGAGTCATCAGCGGGAGGAGGCCGCGCCGTGCTGCTCACCGGCCCGTGCCGCGCCGCTCGCGCTGCTCGCCCGAGGGAGGAGTCGTCAGAGGGCAGAGGCCGTGCCGCGCTGCTCGCCGGAGTGAGGAGGCGTCAGAGGGAGGAGGCACCAGAGGGAGGAGGCGCCAGAGCTCGCCGGCCCGTGCCGTGCCGCCCGCGTCTCTATCTCTCCTCGCCTGCGCCGCTCGATCTTGCCGCTGTAGTGTGCCCGTAAGAGAGAGAGAGAGATGGGTACGTGGGAGACAAAGTCACGTGGGAGAGAGAGAGATCGTGGGATAAGGGAGAGAGAGATCGGTGGGTTGGGCTGCCCATCGTGGGAGTGCACACTGGGTGGACCAGATCACGCCACGGCATCGATCCGTGGGATCGATCCTCGTGGTGTGCTTCTTCTTTGCCGTCTGCGTTTTATATTATAGACGGCAAAGAGCTCTCTTTGCCGTCTGTAATAAAAAACGCAGACGGCAAAGATCTTTGCCCTCTGTGTTTTTTCTTACAGACGGCAAAGTGAGCTCTTTGCCGTATGTACTTGCCGTATGTACTAAATTGCGCAGACGACAAATATCTCTGCCGATTAAGTTTCTTTTTTTAGACGGCAAAGTGAGTTATTTGCCGTCTGTATTTTTTTCGCTGACGGCAAAGTATATTTCACCGTTAGTTTTTCTTTGCCGTCTGCAGATGACGGCAAACCCTTTCTTTGTCGTCTGCCCTACGAAAAGCTGACGGCAAAGATGCCCCCTGACGGCAAATTAGTTGTTTCCCGTAGTGATATACTAGTGGGAATTTTTCATTATAGAACTTGGCTTGTATATTCCAACAATGGGCTTCCTCAAATGCCCTAGATCTTCGTGAGCAAGCAACTTGGATGCACACCCACTTAGTTTCTTTTGTTGAACTTTCATACATTTATAGCTCTAGTGCATTCGTTGCATGGCAATCCCTACTCATTGCATTGACATCAATTGATGGGCATCTCCCTAGCCCGTTAATTAGCCGCTTCAATGTGAGAATTTCTCTTTTTTTTGTCTTCTCCACATAACCCCCATCATTATATTCTATTCCACCCATAGTGCTATATCCATGGCTCACACTCATGTAGTGCGTGAAAGTTGAAAAAAGTTTGAGATTACTAAAGTATGAAACAATTGCATGGCTTGTCATCGGGGTTGTGCATGATGAGAGCATTCTTGTGTGACAAAAATGGAGCATGACCAAACTATATGGTTTTGTAGGAATGAACTTTCTTTGGTCATATTATTTTGAGAAGACATGATTTCTTAGTTAGTATGCTTGAAGTATTATTATTTTTATGTCAATATTAAACTTTTATCTTGAATCTTTCGTATCTGAACATTCATGCCACAATAAAGAAAATTACATTGAAGAATATGCTAGGTAGCATTCCACATCAAAAATTCTATTTTTATCATTTACCTACTCGAGGACGAGCAAGAATTAAGCTTGGGGATGCTTGATACGTCTCCAACGTATCTATAATTTTTGATTGTTCCATGCTATTATATTATCTGTTTTGGATGTTTAATGGGCTTTACTAAGCACTTTTATATTTTTTGGGACTAACCTACTAACCCAAGGCCCAGTGCAAATTGCTGTTTTTTGCCTATTTTACTGTTCCGCAGAAATGGAATATCAAACGGAGTCCAAACGGAATGAAACCTTCGGGAGAGTGATTTTTGGAACAAACGTGATCTAGAGGACTTGGAGTGGACGTCAAAAAATAAACGAGGAGGCTACGAGGCAAGGAGGCGCGCCCCCACCCTCGTGGGCCCCTCGCAGCTCCACCGACCTACTTCTTCCTCCTATATATACCCATATACCCCGAAACCAACCAGGAGCACCACGAAACCCTATTTCCACCGCCGCAACCTTCTATACCTGTGAGATCCCATCTTGGGGCCTTTTCCGGTTGTAGCGACCCGACCTCAGACGGATTTATAACAGAGTAGCAATCACACACTTATTACATCGAATGTCTCAAAAGAGAACTTATTACAATAAATATGGCTTAAGGCCATATAAATAATATAACAGCGGAAGGCTTGGAAGATAAAGTGAGTCCATCAACTCCAACGGCATAGCTGAGTGCATGACAAACGACCTAGCGCACCTTACTCCTCGTCTGAAAAGTAGGCAACATGATATGTTGCAGCCTGAAAATGGGTCAGCAAATGGAAGATACTGGCAATATAACACAGTAGAGCAATAAACTGAAAAATACTATCACTATATGCATATATGGCTGGTGGAGGCTCTATGGTTATAATGTTTTGCGAAAAGCCAATTTTTGTCCCTACAACAAAGGAATATATTTTATTTAACTATCATGGTGGTTGAAACATTGAGAATGGTACCCCCATCTCAATCCCAATTAAAAGGTGTACATTAGCAACCCAACAAATTAATTTAGAGTGATGAGATCAAATCAATAATTCAAGTACCAGATACTCAAGTTGTCCATAACCGGGGACACGGCTAACCATGATTAGTTTTTACACTCTGCAGAGGTTTGTGCACTTTTCCCCACAAGACTCGATCTCCTCCGTTGGATTTCTCGCACTACATGGTGTTTGAGAAACGGATGACCGAGACACAGTCTTTCAGAAGCATTAACTCTTAACCCGGGTAGATAGTACCAACCTACAGCCCCTACATCTGCTAGCCTACCACTAGAAGAGGTCATACAACATACTCAACTATGCTAGAGCCCATAATAACTTGTGGCTGCACACGGAAGTTTTTAGCATGAATAATCTTATGATCCCTTTGAGTCTGGGTGGCGGACCATAGGAGGATCACACGGTATAACCCCGGGATCTCCTAGGACAACACTGGTATAACCCCAGGTGCCCTAAACCAACAATCCACCCAGATGTGTATTAAAGTTGCCACCTTAAGTTAAACCACTAAATAATCAATCTCACATCTGTCATGGATACACTCAAACCCAATCCACATCTACGAGCATAGCAATATAAGCATAACGTAGAAGTAACTCCCAAGGGTTTGATAATAAAACAGGTAATAGGTTCTACCTCATCATCTACTTCCCAATACCCACAAGGTTAAACACATCCTAATCATGCAATATTTGAGGATTGTAACTAATGCATAAAAACTGGGTATGAAGGGAGTATGATCAATGTGTTACTTGCCTTGCTGACGATCCGCAAAACCTAGTGACTCGTAGTAGCACGCTTCGCACTCCGGGAATTCTATCGCAAACAAACAATAGCATACATAAGCACTCAAAGATGCACGAGTAAAACACAAATAAGAAGATCTAACTAGAAAGTTCAACTGAAGAACTCCGGTTTGGAAAAAGAATCAAATCAAACGGAGCAACGAAACTCAAACTACGAAAGGAACAAGATCCGTTCACAAATCTGGACTAAAGTCAAATTTTACAGTACCAAAATCTTGTTCAAGTTGGTTAAACAGAAAGAGGGCTTCAAGACGAAGATCTAGGCGCTTGTTTCACCGGATTTGGATAACTGAGCGAAAAGTTAAACTAAAACGAAGATCAGGGCAGAAATCACGATCGAAAATAATCGCGGAAAAACCCTGGAAAAATAAAACGAGACGAACAGACTAACAAACGAACATTCGCTGTCTGTGGCTAACTGGCGAACAGCGTTCGTTAAAATGAACGTACGGACGAACGTCCGCTATTTAACCAAACTGAAGAAAACCGAACAAAAACCGATCAAAAAAACTGATCTAGGGTTTTTACCGAAAACAAAACAGACGAAAACCAGCAAAGAAAACCGGTGGCGCGAACTCCGGCGGGATCCGCGGCGGCGGCGGCAGACGGCGGTGCGGGAGACGGCGGGGCGGCGGCAACGCGGGCGGCGGCGCTGGAGGCAGCGCGGCGGCGGCGGCTGGGCGGCGCTATGGTTAGGTTTTGGGGCGGCGGCGGCTGGGCCTCGGGGATCCTCGGGCTTGGGCTTATAAAGCCTGAGCTCGGACGAGTCCGGCTCGGGCACGGCCCGATAGGTCGGTTGACTCTTTTTTTAAATAATCCTGACGCTGAAAAACTAACAAAAGAAATACTAAACGGAGTCCAAAATCCCTGAAATAAATTTTCGTGGTCCTCTAATAGTATTACGGACAAAGTGAACATTTATTTGGGCCTCTAATGCAATTATGAAAAACGCATATTTTTCCTAATTCAAATTAAAATAGCAATAAAATCCAAATATTTCTTTTTATTTTAACTTTTTTCCTCCAATATTTCTTTTATTTTGGAGAAGTCATATTATCTCCTCTCATATATTTTAATATGAAATATTTTCGAAGAGAAAAATAATTAAAACCAAAATGATCCTTGTTTTGGTATTTGAGAAAATTCAAATATGAAAAATCGTGAAATCCCCAACTCTCTCCGTGGGTCCTTGAGTTGCTTAGGATTTTCTAGGATCGCAAAACAAAATGCAATAAAATATGATAAGCATGAATGACCTATTTATAACATTCCAAATTGAAATTTTGGGATGTTACAAACCTACCCCCCCTTAAGAGGAATCTCGCCCTCGAGATTCGGGTTGGCTAGAAAATAGGTGTGGGTGGTCCTTCCGTAGATCATCTTCTCATTCCCAGGTGGCTTCATCCTCGGTATGGTGGCTCCACTGTACTTTGCAAAACTTGATAACCTTGCTGCGAGTAACTCGGCTGGCAAACTCGAGAATCTTGACTGGTTTCTCCTCATAGGTCAGATCACTATCTAGCTGAATTGCTTCCAGGGGCACTGTATCTCTTAGAGGGATATCGGCCATTTCAGCATCGCACTTCTTCAACTGGGAAATGTGAAACACATCATGAACTCCTGACAGTCCTTCGGGTAACTCCAACCTATAGGCTACCTCTCCCATACGTTCCAAAACTCGGTATGGTCCTACAAATCTCGGGGCTAACTTTCCCTTTACTCCAAAGCGTTTAACTCCTCGCAGTGGTGACACACGAAGATATGCTCTGTCTCCGACTTCATAGACTACCTCCTTGCATTTTGAATCTGCATAACTCTTCTGCCTGGACTGAGCTACCTTCAGTCTATCTCGAATCAGCTTAACCTTCTCTTCTGACTCTTTAATCAAATCCGGTCCAAACAACTGACGGTCTCCAACTTCATCCCACATCAATGGTGTCCTGCACCTCCTTCCATACAAAGCTTCGAAAGGTGCCATCTTCAAACTGGCATGGTAACTATTGTTGTATGAGAACTCCGCATAGGGTAAATTGTCGTCCCAACTAGATCCATAATCTAGCGCACAAGCTGTCAACATGTCCTCCAGAATCTGATTGACTCCCTCGGTCTATCCATCTGTCTGCGGGTGAAAAGTTGTACTGAACTCTAGCCTGGTACCCAAAGTCTGGTGCAGCTGGTGGCAAAACTTTGAAGTAAACTGCGTTCCTCTATCTGATACGATGGTCCTCAGAACTCCGTGCAGACATACGATCCTGGTCATATATATCTTGGCCAACTTTGCACTTGTATAGGTGGTCTTCACTGGGATAAAGTGAGCAACTTTGGACAAATGATCCACTACTACCCAAATAGAATCATACCCCGATCGGGTCCTAGGCAATCCGGTGATGAAGTCCATGCCAAGATTGTCCCACTTCCATTCTGGTATCGGCATAGGCTGCAGTAATCCTGCTGGCTTCTGATGTTCTGCCTTCACTCTCTGACATACATCACATACGGCCACATACTCGGCAATATCTTTCTTCATTCCAGTCCACCAGAAACGCTCCTTCAAATCCAAATACATCTTGGTGTTTCTGGGGTGTATTGAGTAGGGCGAGTCATGAGCTTCCTGAATATCAGCTTCCTGATCTCTGCATTATTTGGAACATATACACGGTCCTCGAACCACAAGGTGTCGTGCTCATCCTCACGAAAACCCTTGGCTTTTCCTTTTCTTATTCTCTCCTGTATCTCGGCAATTTCTTTGTCATCCTTCTGAGCTTCTCGAATCTTTCCCAATAATGTTGACTGAACTTCCATTGCTGCAACAAAACCTCTAGGGACTATCTCCAAACGAAGCTCCCTGAGATCCTCTACTAACTCCTTTGGCAATCCTCCGCTTACGAGGGTATTGGCGTAACTCTTCTGGCTCAAAGCGTCTACTACGACATTGACCTTACCTGGATGATAGTGCAACTTCATATCATAATTTTTTATGAGCTCCATCCATCTCCTCTGCCTGAGGTTCAGCTCCTTCTGCGTGAAAATGTACTTCAAACTCTTATGATCCGTGTACACATCACAATGGTTTCCAATAAGAAAATGTCTCCAGGTCTTGAGCGCATGCACTACGGCTGCAAACTACAAATCATGCGTGGCATAATTCAACTCATGCGGTCGAAGCTGTCATGAGGCATATGAAACAACTCTTCCGTCTTGCATAAGTACTCCTCCAAGTCCTAAGCGAGATGCGTCACAATACACTTGGAAATCCTTGCGTATATCTGGCAAAATCAGCACCGGGGCTGTAACCAAACGTTTCTTCAATTCCTGGAAACTTGCTTCACATTCTTCTGTCCATTTGAACTTAGTCTCTTTCTTCAACAACGCCGTCATAGGTTTTGCAAACTTGGAAAACATCTCAATGAATCTCCGATAGTATCCCGCGAGTCCAAGAAAACTGCGGATCTCTCCAATTGTGGTGGGTGATAGCCAATCAGTGACTGACTTAACCTTGGTGGGGTGTACTGCTATTCCTTCTCCTGATATAACATGTCCAAGGAATCCAACTTCCTTCAACCAAAATTTACATTTGTTGAACTTGGCATATAACTGATGTTCCCTGAGCTTCTCGAGAACTAAACGCAAATGCTCCTTGTTTTCCTCTTCATTCTTCGAGTATACCAAGATATCATCAATGAACACCACAACAAACTTATCCAAGAACTCCATAAACACCTTATTCATCATGCTCATGAAATAGGCAGGGGCATTAGTCTATTCAAATGACATAACCGTATACTCGTAAAGCCCGTACCGTGTGGTGAAAGCTGTCTTAGGTATATCCTTTTCTCGAATCTTCAGCTGATGGTATCCTGAATGCAGATCGATCTTCAAAAACACTTTAGCTCCTTGAAGTTGGTCAAACAAATCATAGATCATCGGCAGTGGGTACTTGTTCTTGATCATCACTTCATTCAACGCACGATAATCAACAACCATTCTTAACGATCCATCCTTCTTCTCAACCAGAAGCACTGGGGGTCCCCATGGTGATGAGCTTCGTCGAATGTAACCTTTCTCCAATAACTCCTTAATCTGCTTCTTAATCTCCTCCAGATCATTTGCGGGCATCTGGTATGGTTTCTTCGATATTGGTCCAGTGCCTGAAAATAACTCTATCAAAAACTCAATGTCTCGATCTGGCGGCATGCCTGGTAACTCCTCTGGAAATACATCTGGGTAATCCTTCACTACAGGCACTTCCTCCTGAACAACTCCTGAGAGATAATTTGCTTGGGTTCTCCTTGGTGCATGCCTGGATACATACTTGATCCTTTTTCCCTCCGGGGTGGTGAGCAGAATTGACTTACTAGCGCAATCGATGTTTCCTTCATACATCGACAGCCAATCCATGCCTAGAATCACATCCAATCCTTGGGACTCTAGAATTATAAAGTCGGAGGGGAAGGTATGGCTACCTATGGTTAATGGCATCTGATGGGTTTAGAGGGGAGAGATTAGAATAAAATGAGGTCTAAGGGGAAAATCACTACCCATATGCACATGAGACAAACACAATCATATCACACCAAATCAATTCAAACAAGGGAATACAATCGATCTAACTATCGTTACAGTGCTCGGACTACTAATATATACATGGGGGAAATACTACTGATCACATGGTGGTCTACTAGAAATTTAGATTGGTGGAAGACTCCATGATATCCGCTCTAGCTTCGTCTTCGTAATCATCATCACTATCGTTGGGGTCAGAGTCGGTGTTGTCGATGATGATGTAGACTTCGGAACGAATCTCCTTGGGTTCATCGTCTTCTCCTCCTGGTGCGGGGTCTCCCATGAATACTCCTAGCTTCCTTGTCAGTTCGTCATTCTTCTCCACTAGTATTGTGATTTCCTCCTCGTATCCGTCGCATGTAGACTTGAGTTCCTCTTCTAGCTCAATGTTCCTGGTCATCACCTTCTTCAAATCTATAATGCCTGCGCACATCTGATTCTCCTGTGGACGAATGTGCTGGTTTAGCTCCTGGATGAAAGCTGCAATGGACCTATCCCTCCTGGTGCTGACTATCTCCCATTGCTCATCTCGGCGCCCACATATCTGATAGGTAGTGTCTTTAAGCTCCTTGTGGTAAACTATGCCAATGCGTCCCATGGTGATGTGGGCTTCCATGCTCTTGCCTAGACTCTAGGTGGGTGCATCAAAGGAAAACTCTATGGGCTCAGTGACTGGCGTGAATGTCCTTCCTGGAACTGGAACTCGAATCATCCAGCGCTCCTCTTCTGGTAAAGTGGCAGTGTAGGTCCCGGTGAAGCTTGGTATTCCAATGTTCATGTACCTACTGACTTCCTTCAAGTGTCGTCCAAAAGGTGTGTCTTCATCCGGTTGTGCAAACTTGTTCCTGGAATCCGCCATCCTAAAGAGTAGAAAATGGAGAGGAGTCAGAAATGAGTAGAGAAGAGTGACCTATGGCTCATCTTAGTGGTCGTGTCCTACATTCAGTGTGTGCTCCGATACCATCTTGTAGCGACCCGACCTCAGATGGTCAAATCTCTATTTTCAGTGTCATCCCTGGATCGGTAATGCTGACACACACAGTACTCGAAGGATTTGTAACAGAGTAGCAATCACACACTTATTACATCGAATGTCTCAAAAGAAACTTATTACAATAAATATGGCTTAAGGCCATCTAAATAAGATAACAGCGGAAGGCTTGGAAGATAAAGTGAGTCCGTCAACTCAAACGGCATAGCTGAGTGCATGACAAACGACCTAGCACACCTTACTCCTCGTCTGAAAAGTCTGCAACATGATATGTTGCAGCCCGAAAATGGGTCAGCACATGGAATATGCTGGCAATATAACACAGTAGAGCAATGAATAGAAAAATACTATCACTATATGCATATATGGCTGGTGGAGGCTCTATGGTTATAATGTTTTGCGAAAAGCCAATTTTTTCCCTACAACAAAGGAATATATTTTATTTAACTATCATGGTGGTTGAAACATTGAGAATGGTACCCCCATCTCAATCCCAATTAAAAGGTGTACATTAGCAACCCAACAAATTAATTTAGAGTGATGAGATCAAGTCAATAATTCAAGTACCAGATACTCAAGTTATCCATAACCGGGCACACGGCTAACCATGATTAGTTTGTACACTCTGAAGAGGTTTGCGCACTTTTCCCCACAAGACTCGATCTCCTCTATTGTATTTCTCGCACTACATGGTGTTTGAGAAACGGATGACCGAGACACAATCTTTCAGAAGCATTAACGCTAACCCCGGGTAGACAGTACCAACCTACATCCCCTACATCTGCTAGCCTACCACTAGAAGAGGTCATGCAACATACTCAACTATGCTAGAGCCCATAATAGCTTGTGGCTGCACACAGAAGTTTCTAGTATGAATAATCTTATGATCCCTTTGAGCCTGGGTGGCGGACCATAGGAGGATCACACGGTATAACCCCGGGATCTCCTAGGACAACACTGGTATAACCCCAGGTGCCCTAAACCAACAATCCACCCAGATGTGTATTAAAGTTGCCACCTTAAGTTAAACCATTAAATAATAAATCTCACATCTGTCATGGATACACTCAAACCCAATCCACGTCTACGAGCATAGCATAGCAATATAAGCATAACGTAGAAGTAACTCCCAAGGGTTTGATAATAAAACAGGTAATAGGTTCTACCTCATCATCTACTTCCCAATACCGACAAGGTTAAACACATCCTAATCATGCAATATTTGAGGATTGTAACTAATACATAAAAATTGGGTATGAAGGGAGTATGATCAATGTGTTACTTGCCTTGCTGACGATCCGCAAAACCTAGTGACTCGTAGTAGCACGCTTCGCACTCCGGGAATTCTATTGCAAACAAACAATAGCATACATAAGCACTCAAGCAAAGATGCATGGGTAAAACTCAAATAAGAATATCTAACCATAAAGTTCAACTGAAGAACTCCGGTTCAAAAAAGAATCAAATCAAACGGAGCAAGAAAACTCAAACTACGAAAGGAACAAGATCCGTTTACTAATCTAGACTAAAGTCAAATTTTACAGTACCAAAATCTTGTTCAAGTTGATTACACAGAAAGAGGGCTTCGAGACGAAGACCTAGGCGCTTGTTTCACCTGATTTGGATAAACGAGCGAAAAGTTAAACTAAAACGAAGATCGGGGCAGAAATCGCGATAAAAATTAATCACGAAAAAACCCTAGAAAAATAAAACGAGACGAACAGGCTAACGAACGAACGTTCGCTGTCTGCGGATAACTGACGAACAGCGTTCGTTAAAACGAACATACAGACGAACGTCCGCTACTTAACTAAACCAAAGAAACCCGAACAAAAACTGATAAAAAAACTGATCTAGGGTTTTTTCCGAAAACAAAACCGACGAAGAAAACCGGCAGCGCGAACTCCGGCGGGATCCTCAGCGGCGGCGGCGGATGGCGGCGTGGGAGACGGCGTGGCGGAGGCAACGCAGGCGGCGTGCACGGCGGCGGCGGCGCGCGGCGGCTAGGTGGCGCTAGGGTTAGGCTTCGGGGCGGCGGCGGCTGGGCCTCGGGGCGCCTCGGGCTTGGGCTTATAAATCCTGAGCTCAGACGGGTCCGGCTCGGGCACGGCCCGATAGATCGGTTGACTCTTCTTTTTAAATAATCCAGACACGGAAATACTAACAAAAGAAATACTAAACCGAGTCTAAAAATCCTGAAATAAATTTTCACGGTCCTCTAATAATTTTGCAGACAAAGTGAACATTTATTCGGGCCTCTATTGCAATTTTGGAAAACGCATATTTTTCCTAATTCAAAATAAAATAGCAATAAAATCCAAATAAAATTATTTTTGATTTTAACGTTTTACCTCCAATATTTCTTTTATTTTGGAGAAGTCATATTATCTCCTATTATATATTTTAATATGAAATATTTTCGAAGAGAAAATAATTAAAACCAAAATGATCCTTGTTTTGATATTTGAGAAAATTCAAATATGAAAAATCGTGAAATCCCCAACTCTCTCCGTGGGTCCTTGAGGTTCTTAGGATTTTCAAGGATCGCAACACAAAATGCAATAAAATATGATATGCATGAATGACCTATTTATAACATTCCAATTGAAAATTTGGGATGTTACACCGGCGCTCCGCCGGAGGGGGAATCGATCACGCAGGGCTTCTACATCAACACCAGAGCCTCTCCTATGATGTGTGAGTAGTTTACCACAGACCTTCGGGTCCATAGTTATTAGCTAGATGGCTGCTTCTCTCTCTTTGGATCTCAATACAAATTTCTCCTTGATCTTCTTGGAGATCTATTCGATGTAACTCTTTTTGCGGTGTGTTTGTCGAGATCCGATGAATTGTGGGTTTATGATCAAGATTATCTATGAACAATATTTGAATCTCCTCTGAGTTCTTTTATGTATGATTTGTTATCTTTGCAAGTCTCTTCGAATTATCAGTTTGGTTTGGCCTACTAGATTGATCTTTCTTGCAATGGGAGAAGTGCTTAGCTTTGGGTTCAATCTTGCGTTGCTCGATCCCAGTGACAGAAGGGGAAACGACACGTATTGTATTGTTGCCATCGAGGATAAAAGGATCGGGTTTATATCATATTGCTTGAGTTTATCCCTCTACATCATGTCATCTTGCCTAATGCGTTACTCTGTTCTTATGAACTTAATACTCTAGATGCATGCTGGATAGCGGTCGATGTGTGGAGTAATAGTAGTAGATGCAGAATCATTTCGGTCTACTTGTCACAGACGTGATGAGTATATACATGATCATGCCTAGATATTCTCATAATTATGCACTTTTCTATCAGTTGCTCGATAGTAATTTGTGCACCCACCGTAATACTTATGCTATCTTGAAAGAAGCCACTAGTGAAACCTATGGCCCCCCGGGTCTATTTTCCATCATATAAGTATCCAATCTATTTTTACTTTGCGATCTTTACTTTTAATCTTTATCATAAAAATACCAAAAATATTATCTTATCATCTCTATCAGATCTCACTTTTGCAAGTGGTCGTGAAGGGATTGACAACCCCTTTATCGCGTTGGTTGCAAGATTCTTATTTGTTTGTGTAGGTACGAGGGACTTGCGTGTGGCCTCCTACTGGATTGATACCTTGGTTCTCAAAAACTGAGGGAAATACTTACGCTACTTTGCTGCATCACCCTTTCCTCTTCAAGGGAAAACCAACGCATGCTCAAGAGTTAGCAGGTGGCACTTTATGCCTCGTGATCGTGGGAGGTGGGCGATCCACGGTGCCGGTGCAACAAACCCTGGGTCCGTTGCCCAGACTGTGCACAGGCACATGAGCAAGATTACAGCGCCAAGACCAGGCGAAGGTACAAGAGACCAAGATCTTCAAAGGACCAAAATGCAGATCAAGAGGACCAAGGCCAAGCCAAAGAAGTAAGAAGTCACCAGGAGTAAAGCCTCCTTTGTCGAGCAGGCGAGCCTGACGAGGACGGGGTTACCCCCGGAAGAGAACCCCCGAGACATCCCGGCAAGACCTTCCGGGACTCGTCGAGGCTAAACAGCCTTGCTAAACCACCTCACCACGATGCACGTCGTCGATCAATGCGGTGTCAATTTTTCACATGGCAGGCTCTTTCTACAGGAGATACTTACAGACGACACCTTTCCTGCGACGTGTCAAGCGATCAGGCGCGAAGCTGGCAAGATAGCCCGGCAGGGCTTGCCGGACAAGCAATGATGTGACTTGAGCGGCACATTTAATGCGCTCTGTCAGCCTGCAGAGTTATGTATGATAGCACTATTTGCTATCTTATCAGTGTGTAATGACTGATTTGCCACTGTGGTGACCCCTTAGCCTATAAAAGGACGCCCATGGCAACCATAGAGAGGGTTGGACCCTGTGTTAGTGAATCCACCCCCTCATATTTCGTACGCTCATAGCTGTTTGGCCTCAAGGCTACCCTGCCGGGCAAACGCGCTACGACCACCACCATTTTCTCCACCATCAATCCACCAAAGCAGGAGTAGGGTTTTATGCCTCGCGGTGGCCCGAACCTAGGTAAAATTGCTTGTGTGATCTCTGCCGTACTACCCCACGCTCTTCTACCCTTTGTGCAACGTGACATCCCCCCTACCGAACCAGCAAGGGACCCTTGGTCCCATAGGTGGTCGTGGTTTCCCACGACATCTTTCGCACGCCAGGTAGGGGGATCACTTGCACGAACCTGAAAGCATGAGCAGCGCGTCATCTTCATCGCCATCTTCATCTTTGGTGGCGCCATCGACCATAGCGCCCAAGAAGAACTTCTTAGGGCCTACCCCGACGACACTCGGCAGCACGTTCGGGGCAGGCCCGGGGGCTTCTGTCAGTGCAACAATCCCTGGGTTTGTTGCCCAGACTGTGCACAGGCTTTGGAGCAAGATTACAGCGCCAAGACGATGCCAAGGTACAAGAGACCAAGATCTTCAAAGGACCAAAATGCAGATCAAGAGGACCAAGGCCAAGCATAAGAAGTAAGAAGTCACCAAGAGTAAAGCCTCCCTTGCCGGGCAGCCGAGCCTGACGAGGATGGGGTTATCCCCGGAAGAGAACCCCCAAGTCATCCCGGCAGGACCTGCCGGGACTCGCGGAGGCTAAACCACCTCACCATAACGAACGTCGTCGATCAGTGCGGTGTCAAGCCGCAAAGTGACTAAGTGGCAGCCATTTGCCACCTGGCAGCCTCTTTCTACATGAGATACCTAGACGACACCCATCATGTGACGTGTCAAGCGAGCAGGCGCGAAGCTGGCAAGATAGCCCGATAGGGGTTGCCGGACAAGCAACGATGTGACGTTGAGCAGTGCATTTAATGCACTCTATCAGCCTACAGAGTTAGGTATGATAGCACTATTTGCTATCTTATCAGTGCGTAATGACTGATTTGCCTGAGTGGTGACCCCTTAGCTTATAAAAGGAGGCCCATGGCAACCTTAGAGAGGGTTGGACCCCGTGTTAGCGAATCTAGCCCCTCATATTTCATACGCTAGTAGCTGTTTGGCCTCGAGGCTACCCTGCCGAGCAAATGCGCTACGACCACCACCATTTTCTCCACCATCAATCCACCAAAGCAGGAGTAGGCTTTTATGCCTCGCGGCGGCCCGAGCCTGGGTAAAATTGCTTGTGTTATCTCTGCCATGTTGCCCCATGCTCTTTTGCTCTTGGTGCAACGTGACATCCCCCCTGCCGAACCAGCAAAGGACCCTTGGTGCCATAGGTGGTTGTGGTTTCCCACGACACACGGGCCACGATCTGGATTTTCCCATAACGTTCAAGCACGACACACGGAAGAACCAGAAACTGGCCCAGGCTCAAGTTAATGAAGAAGCAAAGACGATCTCAATGGGCCAGGCACTTCCACGCCCCTGCATGTGCACTGGTTAGGGCCTACCCCGACAACGCCTAGCAGTGCGTTCGGGCCAGGCCCGGGGGCTCATGTCGGTGCAACAAACCCTGGGTCCGTTTCCCAGACTGTGCACAAGACGAGGAGCAAGATTACAACACCAGAATGAGATCAAGGCATGAAGGATCAGTTCTCTGAAAGACCAACTAGCAGATCAAGAAGACCAAGACTAGCCAGAGAGACAAGATTCCACTACGAGAAGGACATCCCTTGCCGGTCAGGTGAGCCTGGCGAGGATGGGGTTGCCCCAGGAGCGAGCCTCCAAAGATCGCCCCGGCAGGCTTGCCGAGGCTCACGGAGGCAAACCACTCCACCTCACCACCCCGCAGCGACGCACGTTGTCGATCAATGCCGTGTCAAGCTCCTAAGTGACTAAGTGGATGCTCTCTCCCACATGGCAGCCACTTACTATAGAAAATACCTCCAAGCGTCACCTGTCCTGAGATGTGTCAAGCAAGCAGATGTGGAGCTGGCAAAATAGCCCGCCAGGGCCTGCCGGGCGAGCTGTGATATGACACTGAGCAGCGCATTTAATGCGCTCTGTCAGCCTGTCGAGTTAGGTATGATAGCACTGTTTGCTATCTAATCAGTACGTAAAGACTGATTTGCCATTGTGGTGACCCCTTGATCTATAAAAGGAGGCCCATGGCAACTGTAGAAAAAGGATTCAGACCTCCTCATACTCATACGCGCGTAGCCACTCTCGCCTCGAGGCAACCTTGCCAAGTAAGAGCACTGCGATTTTCCACCATCAATCCACCAAAGCAGGAGTAGGGTTTTACGCCTCGTGGATGCCCAAACCTGGGTAAAACTGCCCGTGTGATCTCTGCCATGTTGTGTTATGCTTCTCCGCTCTTTGTGCAACGTTCCCATCCCCCTGCAAACCAAAAGGGGCTCCTTGACCCCATAGGTGGCCGTGGTTTCCCACGACACATGATGAAGACTTTTACCGCACGCCCATGATGGTGCATTAAATGCAGGACGTGGGAGTGGTAGAGCGAAACATCAACTTGGGTCGTGTACCTAAAAAGTGCAGCCACATTAAACGGTAAAGAGCCAGCCCCCGCGCCTTCCCCATTGTCGATGTCAGAACCTACGGATCTCGGGTAGGGGGTCCCGAGCTGTGGATCTTGGATCAATGGGGAACAAGGGACGAAGGACACGATGTTTATCCAGGTTCGGTCCCTCTTGATGGAGGTAAAACCATACGCCCTACTTGATTATACTGAAGCGTATAGGAGGACTACAAAGTCGATCTAGCACGAGATCAGATGAACTAAACCCTAAGCTAGTAAGATGATGGTTGTTGTTCTAGCCTCTACGGACCAAACCCTCTGGTTTATATAGACACCAGGGATATTAGGGTTACACATGGTTGGCTATAAGGAAGGAATAAACATGCTGAATCTTCTTATCGTGACTTGGAGGACACACCAAGGCACCAAAAGCTTCTTGTCTGGATACGGGGTCGTCCTCATAGTTCCTCCTAGTATTGGCAATGCAGACCAATAAGCTGGCCCACAAGGGATAGGCCAGCAAGCCGAGGACCCGTAATCCAGGACTCCCTCACCCATAAAAAGGCATCTATAGGAGCGTTGCTCAATTTACCGTTTCCTTCGCTTCCAATCCACCATGCCGCCATGTCTTCTTCTTTCTCGCGCAAGAACAGAGCCCTGCTCCACCGCGCCAGTCTGCCTTTGTTGCATCCATCCTCTCTTCTCCCGCGCCACATAAACCACACACACGCCACGACCTTCCTCCCCTGTCGTGTTCATCAATCCAATCTGCTATGCCCCCCAAGAAGGCAGCGAAGAAGCCGGTGGACAATTGATGGGGAACGTTGCATGAAAATAAAAAAATCCTATGAATCACCCAAGATCTAATCTAGGAGATGCATAGAAATGAGAGGTGAGTGTGTCTACATACCCTTGTAGACCGAAAGCGTTAGCATCGTAACGCGGTTGATGTAGTCGTATTCATCGTGATCCAATCACACTCCAATCCGATCTAGTGCCGAACGGAAGGCACATCCGAGTTTAGCACACGTACGGTACAGCGGCATCCTATCCTTCTTTATCTAGCAAGCGAGGGAGAGGAGATCTAATGGCAGTGGAACACCGACAGGGCTTCGCCAAGCGCTGACGGATCAAGGTGGAGTCTTATCAAGAGAGAGAGGAGGCTTGGGTTTGGTGTCCCCAGCCCTTGCGCCCCCTCCCACTATGTATAGGGGTGTGGGAGGGCTAGGGGCGCAGCCCTAGCCCCTCCTTCAAGGAGGGGAGGCATCCAAGGGAGGAAACTTGCCTCCCAAGGCAAGTGGACTCCCTCCCACTTTGGGTTTCTCCTTCCCGAGCGCATGAACCTTGTAAGGGCTGGTTCCCTTGGACCATTAAGGCTAGGGCACCCCCTACAGACCATTCTACTGTATGGACGTGGTGGAACCCTTCTAGGACTTCCGTACCCCTTCGGAACCTTTTAGAACCTTCCGGTGACTTCCTGGTACAATATCAAAAAAAAACTGGACTTTATCCCGGAACCCCGACAACAACTTTCCATATATAAATCTTTACCTCCGGACCACTCCGAAGCTCCTCGTGACGTCTCAGATCCCATCCAAGACTCTGAACAACCTTCGGATTTCCCACTATTAATATCTCAATGATACTACCCTAGCGCTACCGAACGTTAAGCATGCGACCCTACGGGTTCGAGAATTATGTAGACATGATCGAGACTCCTCTCCGGTCAATAACCAATAGTGGGACCTAGATGCCCATATTGGTTCTCACATATTCCACGAAGATCTTTATTGGTGGAACCAAGATGTCAAGGATTCAGTTAATCCCGTATAAAATTCACTTTGTCCAGCGATATGTTACATGCCCGAGATTCGATTGTCCGTATCTCCATGCCTAGTTCAATCTTGTTACCGTCAAGTCTCTTTACTCGTTCCTAAAAGTGCAAGAATCCTCGGGTGGTTTTGGTAATTCATAACAACATATATCTCATTGACCTAATGTCCCTTCAAGATAAACATTTCAGGATGTTCAATGATTGGCATGGCATGAACAAGACATGTGGACCCCTCAAAATGCTAAGGAAAAGGATTGGCAAAAACTCAAGACCATACATTTTTGTTTAAGTGATCTGAGATCACATTGAGTCCTTAGGAAAGCCAATACTATTAAAAGGGGATGAGGTGTTGCTTAATGATCTACTTGCTCAAGTGCTTAGTGATATTGCTCCAAACAACTCAGCCACTTTCTCTATCCAAATACGTCCAAACCCTAATTCCCAACTCGTCCCCACCGAAATTTCCCATCCGGAGCCACCGAGTTCATCTGGACTTAGCCACTGCCAAAATCCTAACAATTCGGTCCCATCGATACAGATCTCGGTCCCACCAAGATGACCTTGCCAGCTCTCTATGACTTGTTGCAATCACTTCGGTCTCACCCAGATGTTGCACTCAGTCCCACCGAAATGGCTTGACCTATTCTCTGTTGCCTTATTGCTTCACTTCGGTCCCACTAAGATGATGCAATCGGTGCCACTGAGATGAGGTTTTCCCTAAGCCCTCGCACATCGGTCCCACCGAGTTGTTCCCATCGGTCCCATAGATATTCCTAACGTTCATATTTTTGCACAGATCGGTGCCACCAAGATGTGTCAAAAGTGTGTAACTGTTAGATTTTGTGTGGAGGCTATATATACCCCTCCACCCCTTCTTCCTCATTGAAGAGATCCATCAGAATGTGCCTACACTTCCACTATTCATTTTTTTGGAGAGAACCACCTACTCATGTGTTGAGATCAAGTGCTTCCATTCCTACCATTTGAACCTTGATTTCTAGCCTTCCCCAAGTTGCTTTCCACTCAAATCCTTCTTCAACCATAGCCAAGTCTATGAGAGAGAATTGAGTGTTGGGTAGACTATCATTTGAAGCAGAAGAGCAAGGAGTTCATCATCAACACACCATCTATTAAATTTTGGAGAGTGGTGTCTCCTAGATTGGTTAGGTGTCACTTGGGAGCCCTCGACATGATGTGGAGTTGAACCAAGAAGTTTGTAAGGGCAAGGAGATAGCCTACTTCGTGAAGATCTACCCGAGTGAGGCAAGTCCTTCATGGGCGATGGCCATGGTGGGATAGACAAGGTTGCTTCTTCGTGGACCCTTCGTGGGTAGAGCTCTCCATGGGTTGAAGTCTCCATCAACGTAGACGTACGACAGCACCACCTACCGGGACCACGCCAAAAATCTTTGTGTCTCCATTTTGTTTGCCTTCTCCAAACCCTTCCCTTTACCTTCATATGTAATGTTCTACTTTCCGCTGATATACCCTTAGAGTTGCATGTGTAGGTTGATTGCTTGACTTATCCTAATTGCTAAAATTTGCCCACAACTAAAATTGGGAAAAGGAAAGATCTTTATTTGGTCAAGTAGTCTAGTCACCCTCCTCCCTCTAGACATACTTTCGATCCTACAAGTGGTAAAAGAGCTTTGGTCTCCGTAAGCCTTGATTTCCATTGCTTTGGTGATCCTAGCCTTTGTTTCACAACCTAGGAGAGTATGACATCTAGTGAGGGTAACTATCATCGTAGAGTTCCTTATTTTGATGTTAAAATTTTTGCTAGTTGGAACCATAAGATGAAAATGCCTATTCTTGGTCATAACCCTGCCGTTTGTGTTGTTGTTCGTATTGGCTTGCAAGGTGAATTCATTGAGGATGGTGGAGAACCGGGTCGTGAAGCGACGGCGGAAGAATTGAAGATGTTGCAATACAATGCTCAAGCTTGTGATATTCTCTTCAATGGATTGTGCCCTGGGGAATTCAACAAAATCAGCCTCCTTGAGAATGCAAAGGAAATTTGGGATACTTTGGATGATATGCAAGAAGGTACCGAGTCCATCAAAGAATCCAAGTTGGATGTGCTTAAAAGTCAACTTGACAAGTTCAAGATGAAGGATGGTGAAGGAGTCGCTGAAATGTACTCTAGGCTTGCTCTCATCACAAATGAGATTGCCGGCTTAGGAAGTGAAGAGATGACTGACAAATTCATCATCAAGAAGATCCTTAGAGCTTTGGATGGAAAATATGATACCGTATGCACATTGATCCAAATAATGCCCAATTACAAAGATCTCGAGCCCACGGAAGTCACTGGTAGAATTGTTTCTCATGTGATATCACTCAAGGATAAGGAAGAGCTCCACAACAAGTCAAGTGGTGCATGCAAAGCTTCAAGTGATGCTCCTACAACATCAAATGATAAGCAAGTCTCCAATGAAGAATTGAGCCTAATGGTGAAAAACTTCAACAAGTTTTACAAGAGTAGAAGCAAAGAGAGAAGCTCCAAGTCAAGGTCCTACAATGACAGAAGAACTTCTAGTCATGATCGCAATTGCTACAGTTGTGGAAGACCTGGACACTATTCCAATGAGTGTACAGCTCCCTACAAGAAGAGAAAAGACTCGCCAAAAAGGAGGAGTAGAAGAGATGAATCACCCCCGAGAGAGAGAATGAGTAGAGATGGTCGTTATGAATGAAGACCCTCTCAAAAAAGCAAGGATTCGGAAAGGAAAGACAGGTCATCAAAGAGCTACACAAGACGAAGACATCAAGCTCATGTCGGTGAATGGGTTTTCGGCTCCGACTTCGAGAACTACTCCAGGAGAAGCTATCACTCGGACTCCGAATATACTCAAGATGAAGGTGTTGCCGGTCTTTCATAGTGTCATCCAACTCCCATGACATATTTTATTCACCAAATGAAGGAATTGGAAGATGCTTCATGGATAAATGCCCCAAGGTATAACACCCCGAGTATCTTGATTTCAATAGTGATGAAGATGATTTGCTAGGTGTCGATGATTTACTTGTTGACCAAACTAATGATGAAAACTATAATGAACTTGCTAGTAATCATGCTAATCAAGATGAAACGAATGACAATGATAAGAAGGAGATTGAGCGTCTAACTAAACAACTAAACACTCTTAAGTTAGCTCATGAAACAACTCAAGAGGATCATAGAGAGCTCCTAAGGACTCATGAGAAGCTACGCTTCGAGAAGCTATATTTGGAGCAAGAGCATGAGTTTCTAAAAGCTAGGAATGATGATGTTTGAAAGAAGACTTCTTCTTACATTGCCAAACCACTCCTCTTGTCTACTTACATGCCACAAGTTAAACCTAGTAACAAGATCAAGAAAGATTCTTCTTCTAATAGTAACAATAACCATGCTAAATCCAATGTTGTAGCTTCTAGAAATTCTCTTGATTCCACTAATGATTCTCTTAGCCAAGTTACACTTGAGCAAGAAAATAGCTTATTGAAGGGAATTATAGAGAAAGGTATTTACAAGAGTCTTGCCGGAAGTAAGAAATTTGAGGAAATTGTACGCAAGCAAGGAAGACACTAGAAGAATCAAGGTGTTGGTCTTGAACGAGATTTCAATGCCAATGGAGTTGAATGGGAAGAAGATCAATACCCCAAGACAAAGTTTGTTCCTCAACAAGAGAAGTATGACCCCAGTTCTTTTGAGGGAACACAAGCTCAAGATGATCTTCCACCACAAGACCATAAGCTAAAAGGAAAGGAGAAGCTTCGAGAGGAGATTGACTCATTTGAAGAAGCTCCGAAAGCCGTGGTCAAGTGGGTTCCCAAGACTACGTCAAGCTCTACTTCATCAAGTTTAACTACAACTCCGAGGATTCCCATCAAGTTGATGTGGGTCCCAAAGAAGAAGAACTAGAGTGTTCTTGAGGGTGACACCGCCAACATACTTCACTCATATTCATTTTGGAAAAGACTTATGCAATCAACTTTCATATCTTGCACTAAGTTCATGGAGTCACAAACCCTGTTGTTGGTAAGACAAGGGACAAGGTAACCTAATGCTTTCATGGACATCATCATATGTGCAATTCACTCTATGGATACGGATATCCTTGTATGTTCCTTGTGTGACTAACCCATGTAGGTATTCAAAGTGTAGAACTCAAAAGGATTGCTCCGAACCCTTGATGATCTACATCAACATTGAGCATGCACATGTTCACTATCTACATGAAGTCATCATCGACAAAACCCAAGGTTAGTATCCCTCTTTGGGTGATATCACATCTAGGGGGGAGCTTTGCTCTAAAATTTGAGCTAAAACAACCCTAATTGTCTGAACACATTAATGCTTTATGTAAAAGTGGCAAACCCACTTGTGCTTAAACAATGAGTATGACCTATGATCAAATGTTCTCATTTGACTCCTAAGTTAATATACTCATATATAGATGACCTAGTCATCGCCAATTGCTTGATAGATGCTAGAATTGGTTGTGCACGTTTGACACATATTTCAATTGCTATTATAATGTGTGAGCATGTTGGATTGCATATTTTCTCCATTCCAGGACATCCATTTGTTGTTTTGATTGTCTTGGGTTTTGCTGGCCAAGTGGATGTACAAGAATGCCTAAGAACCTTCTCTAGCAATCTATGCTTTCTTCTCTCAAATTCTTTTCATGCTATATCACAAAAATTTAACAAGTCTTTATTGGACGCTCTAGGTGAGGAGCACTCGGAGCCAAGGTCCGACAAGGGCTGACCTCCAAAACCTTCTATATGCATTTCGGTTGGGCCAACTCACTCAAACTCGGCCAGACCGAAATCATTTAGATTGATCTAGGTTTTCATCTCAGTGCTACCGATTAGACCAACTCGGTGTCACCGATTTGTTGTAACTGCACGCAGTTGCACGTCTCGGTGCCACCGATTCATTCACTCGGTGCCACCGATAGCATACGGGTATATATATCTAGCGCGACCGTACATTGAAAATTTCTTCAAACGTCATGACCCCGCACCCTGTTGTGGTCGTCTCCATGGTCTCCGGATCATCACACCCATCTCCAGCGCGCCCTCGCGTAGGACTCCGTTGCCGCCGTAGACAATCTCCGCCAAGTTAGGGTGAGATTCGACCCCCTCGTGCTTCACCCTTTCCGATTCAATGCACAAGGGTTTTCCCATGTATCTTGCTACGAATGAAATTCTTCTATCCACCAGATTGAATCCGTAGATTAGTTTTGAGCAAAGAGTTTAGGTTTAGGTTTCCGCCGAAAGCATCTCGGACCGACAAATTAGGAATTTTCGGTTCCACCGATTTGGCGCTAGCCATTGCACTAGTACAATTCAGCGCCGCTGAGAAGTGCTAATCGGTGAGACCAAAAGTAAAATTTCAGTGAAACCCTAGCAACTCGGAGACACTGAACCACATCTCGGTCCGACCGAAATGGTGTGTTCTAGTTCTGTAGAGTGCTTTGGTATCACCGAAATGAGCAACTCGGTAGCTCCCAAATGCATTCTGTGAAAACCTAAACTAAGATTTGAACTCATTTTTTTAAATCATCTGCTTTTTGTGATAACTCATCTACTCTGCCCATACCTACCTATTCAAAGGGTTTGTTTGTAAAGATGTCAAGTGGCAATGATAGTCAGAACATGTCAGAGCAGAATGTGGATCTTAGTGAAGGATCAAGTCCAGCTGAGAGCTATGATGAAGGAAGCAGGAGCACTCCTAGCAATCTTCCTAAGGCTGCCAAAAGGACTAGGAAGAACAAGGGCTCGAAAACAGAGGATGAGGACTTCCAGCCTAAGGAAGTGAACTCAAAGAAGAAGAAGAAGAAGGTGCTTGCCAATGAGTATGGCATAGCAGCCAACACCAAGCCCTCTGGCAATGCAAAGCAGAGGTTGGCAGTGGGGAAGGTCCCAATCTCCAAGACTGACAAAGGCTCAGCTACCAAAGAAACTATGACATTCACACTTGAGGAGCCAAGTGATACAGAGGCCGATGCCAGCAAGAAGAAGAAGAGGCCAAGGAAGACTACTGCTTGTGTCATTGGCAAACCCTCCATGGTTGAAGATGATCATGAGGAGGAGGAGGAGGAACATGCACCTCCAGCAAAGACTCAAAAGCTCATGTCAGATGCTATGAAGTCTGCAACTCCCTCCAAGCCCAAGCCCAAGCCCAAAGTACCAGCTCCTAAGAGGTCTACTAGGAACATCTCTGCAAGTGAGAAGAACAAGGCCCTAGTGCCTGAGGCAGAAATTGATGATGAACCACTAGTGCTCAGGAAGCGAAAACCCAAGATTCCAGACCATGACAACTCACCCAGTAGCCTAGAACATGATGCTCAGAAAGGACAAAGGTCTGCATCAGTGGAGGATATATGATATGTACTCTGTCAGGAGAAGGACTGCTTCTGACTATCGCTTTCACACCCGAGACAAACATGATTTTTATGAGACCGTTCTACTTGACAAGAAGCCCATAGTCAGTGACATGATATGGGTGGATTGGAAGCATATTGATGCCAATGAGGACCACTTCCCCCATGTTTATGTGAGCTTAAAACTTGCTGGAGTTGATGCATTCATTGGGAAGAAGCTCACCAAATGGAATGATGAGATGATCATGCAATTCTATCCCACGGCTCATTTCTATCCAGATGGCAGGATTGCACGGATGACTGCGGGATCCAAATACCAGTCAACCATCTCTGAGTGGGCTGAAATTCTTGGTGCCCCTAAGGAAGAAGAGAATGATATTGGTGTGTATGGGAAGCCTAAGATGGACCACAACTCCATGGCTAACATGTACAAGCCAATTCCTGCCAAAGATGTTGAAAGTCATAAGCTTGGTTCAGTAAAGCATTTACTTGCTAGTTTGGCCACCACGAACACTATCTTGAGGCACACTCTTTTGTCCAAGTCTGGAGATGATAAGATGATCAGTGGCCACTCCATCAACTTGTTACATCTGTTTGACACTCCCCTGAAATTCAAGGTCATGAGTTTGATAGTTGAGACAATCAAGAGAACCGCAGCTGACCAAAAGAGATCTTGTGGATTTGCTCCTCACATTTAGTTGCTCATCAATTCCAAGATTGGAACGAGCACTTATCTACTTGATCATGGGCATCTTCCACTGTAGCCTGAGTTTAAGGACAACGTTGTAGTGATGGACCCTTCACATCCCTCATCTTCTCAAGCTCAAGAAGAGATCCAGGCAGCTGCAGCAGTAAAAGCAGCACGAGGGGCATCTGCACCAAATGCCCCCATAGCCGACCTCAAGACGAAGAATGATCAAATGGCATATCTACTTGAAGCAACACTGAGAATTGGGCAAAGTCTAGCCAACCTATCCAAGAATCAGGAAAGCTTAGAGCGGATAGTTGAGGATAAGATGTACAATATCAAGATCATTGAGGTACAATCTATAGTGGAGAAGCTCAGAGATGATGCTCACAGTGGAGATGATAGAACAACGAATGACAGGTTTCAGACAGTACCAAGGGCACCCAGATCTTCAGCCGTGCCAGTTGTAGACATGAGGACAACTCACGCTGCACCTGTTGCTACTACTACAGTGCCACCTCCAGTCTCTACTCCACCAGCCCAGCCGACGTCACATGAAGATTTTAGGGATGCACTTCTCTCCACGCCACCCACGCACACCCAAGCCACCAGCCAGAAGTCACCTTCAGAGCTGCCGAGGACCATGCCTAGGGAGACGCATAGCTCTATACCTTTTCGAACTTTTTGGTACTTGTTGCCAAAGGGGGAGAAATTGTATAGATCATTAGGCTTCGAGAGAGCGTGTCTCGCTTTTGCTCGTTTATTTCCTTGAGTTGTTGCAACTATTTTCTGTTTGATTCATGCTAATTTGTTTGTTATGTGTGTGGATTTATACGTCTCCAACGTATCTACTTTTTCTCATGCTTTTCCTCTTGTTTTGGACTCTAATTTACATGATTTGAACGAAACTAACCCCCGACCAACGTTGTTTTCAACAGAGCTACCATGGTGTTGTTTTTGTGCAGAAATAGAAGTTCTCGGAATGGAATGAAACTTTGCGAGGATTTTTTATATAATAAAAGAGAATTTATGGAGCCAAGATCCACCGGAGAGGGGCCCCTGGGTGGGCACAACCCACCAGGGCGCGCCCCCTGTCCTGGCGCGCCCAGGTGGGTTGTACCCACCTGGTGGCCCCGCAGACCTCCACCCTGACTCTATAAATTCCTATTTTTGGAGAAAAAAATCAAGGAGTAAGAATTATCGCGATCCATGAAACGGAGCCGCCGCCAAGCTCAGTTCTTCCTCGGGAGGGCAGATCTGGAGTCCGTTTGGGGCTCCGGAGAGCGGGATCTTCGTTCTTCGTTATCACCAACCCTTCTCCATCGCCAATTCCATGATGCTCCCCACCGGGAGTGAGTAATTCCTTCGTAGGCTCGCTGGTCGGTGAGGAGTTGGATGAGATTCATCATGTAATTGAGTTAGTTTTGTTAGGGCTTGATCCCTAGTATCCACTATGTTCTTAGATTGATGTTGTTATGACTTTGCCATGCTTAATGCTTGTCACCTTGGGCCTGGGTGTCATGAACTCAGATCTGAACCGTTTATGAATTCATCATTATATCCTTGTGTTAGATCCGATCTTGCAAGTTATAGTGACCTACTATGTGTTATGATACGGTAACCCCAGAGTGACAATAACCGGGACTACTTCCGGTGATTACCATAGTTTGAGGAGTTCATGTATTCACTATGTGTTAATGCTTTGTTTCGGTTCTCTATTAAAAGGAGGCCTTAATATCCATTAGTTTCCAATATGGACCCCGCTGCCACGGGAGGGTAGGACAAAAGACGTCATGCAAGTTCTTTTAATAAAGCACGTATGACTAATTATTGAATACATGCCTACATTATATCGATGAACTGGAGCTAGTGCCGAATTGCCCTAGGTTATAACTGTCACATGATGAATATCATCCAACAAGTCACCGATCCACTGCCTATGAACTTTTTTCCATATTTTTCTGCTAAGTTACTACTGCTATCATCACTGTTACACTTGCTACAAAATTACTGCTATCACTGTTACTGTTGCTGTTGTCACTACTATCAAAACTATCAAACTACTTTGCTGCTGATCACTTTGCTGCAGATAATTAATCTCCAGGTGTGGTTGAATTGACAACTCAGCTGCTAATACCTTCAAATATTCTTTGGCTCCCCTTGTCTCGAATCTATAAATTTGGGTTGAATACTCTACCCTCGAAAACTGTTGCGATCCCCTATACTTGTGGGTTATCAAGACCTTTTTCTGGCGCTGTTGCCGGGGAGCATAGCTATATTTGTTGAGTCACTTGTGATTATTATCATATTATCACTATGAAGAATCTGAAGGATCCTAAGACTAAGATATTTCCCTCAAGGACGAGGGGAGGTAAGGAACTGCCATCCAGTTCTGCTTTAGATTCACCTTCTGTTATGAATAAACTTGCAACACCACCACATGTTATTAATTCTGATATGTTGCAAGTTATTGATGATGCTACTTCTACTATGGATGATGCTTATGATGATGCTAGTACCTTGCTTGATAATGATGATGTGCCACTTGGTGAATTTCTTGATGAACAAATTGCTAGAGTAATACAACATGATGTTGTTGAATCTGATGATGAGCTTGAAACTGAAATTCCTAAAACACCTACTAGAACTAGCCCTCCTAGATATGAATTGCCTAAGGTACCGGAAGGTTATGTTATGAGTGAAGAAACAACTAGAGATATTCTTGCTTGCAATGATAGAGATGATCTAGAGAAATTACTACACAAGTATAAAGAAAAATCTCTGAATGCTAGAATGAAATGTGATCCTAAGTTTGCTACTTCACCTATTTTTATTGATGATAAGGATTATGAATTCTCTGTTTACCCAGAGTTAATTACTTTGGTTGAATTTGATCCATTCCATGGTTATGAAACTAAAACTGTTGTGGCACATCTTACTAAGTTGAATGATATAGCCACCCTTTTCACTCATGATGAGAAAACTCGCTATTACTTTATTCTCAAATTATTTCCTTTCTCACTAAAGGGTGATGCTAAAGCTTGGTACAATACTCTTGCTGCTGGTTGTGCGTAGTCCCCAGGATATGATTTATTACTTCTTTGAAAAATATTTTCCTGCTCATAAGAAAGAAGCTGCCTTACAGGAAATATTTAACTTTGTTCAAACTAAAGAAGAGAGTCTCCCACAAGCTTGGGGGAGGCTTGGCCAGTTACTTAATGCTTTGCCTGGTCATCCTCTTAAGAAAAATGAAATACTTGATATCTTCTCTAATGGACTAACCGATGCTTCTAGGGACTTCCTAGATAGTTGTGCTGGTTGTGTTTTCAGGGAACGGACTGTTGGACAAGCGGAAGAATTATTGAATAACATATTCAAAAATTATGATGATTGGACTATTCCTGAACCACCGCCTAAACCCACTCCGAAGAAGAGGGGTATATTATATCTCAGTCCTAAAGATATGCAAGAGGTAAAGAAATCTATGAAGGAAAAAGGTATTAAAGCTGAGGATGTTAAAAATTTACCTCCTATTGAAGAAATACATGGGCTTAATACACCACCGCTGCCTAAGGTGGTAGAGGTATATTCTCTTATGAAGTTCAACGGTAATGATAATCCTCACAATATGCATCCTAGACAATGCCTTTATGAGTTTGAAAACTATATTAGAAAACAAGATCACTTCAATGCAAATGTTATGAAACAATTGAAATATAATTCTGATATGATTGCTCTCTTGAGTGACTTGTTATTTAGAATATCAAATGATGTTAGAGGTGTGGGAAAACATGCTTCTATGGTTCAAACTCGGTTAGAACAAGTTGCTAAGTCACAGAGAGAACTGCTTGATGAAATGAATAATATTATGCATGACTTTGTTGTTAGAGTTGCAACTAGAGGAGGTAAAATGACTCAGGAACCACTTTATCCTGAGGGACACCCAAAAAGAATTGAACAAGATTCACAAAGAGCTAACACTAGTGCACCTAGTCCTTCTAAAAAGAAGAAGAAGAAGAAGAAAAATGATAGGACTTTGCATACTTCTAGTGAACCTGAAATAGAAAAACCTCTTGATAATGATAATGAAACTTCTATCTCTGATGCTGAAACTCAATCTGGTAATGAACACTCACCTAGTGATAATGAAAAAGATAATGCTGAGGTTCATGAAGACACTCAACCAAATAATGATATGGAACCAGATAATGATGTTGAGATAGAACCACCTGTTGATCTTGATAACCGACAACCTAAGAATAAAAGATATGATAAAAGAGACTTTGTGGCTAGGAGACACGGTAAAGAAAGAGAACCGTGGGTTCAAAAACCTATGCCTTTTCCACCCAAGTCAACTAAAAAGAAAGATGATGAAGAATTTGAACGCTTTGCTGAAATGCTGAGGCCAGTCTTTTTGTGTACTCGCTTGACTGATATCTTGAAAATGCCTCCTTATGCAAAGTATATGAAAGACATCATCACAAATAAGAGAAAAATACCGGAAGCTGAAATCTCTATTATGCTTTCTAATTACACTTTTAAAGATGGAGTACCTAAAAAACTTGGAGATCCGAGAATACTAACTATACCTTGCTCTATCAAAAAGAATTATGTGAAAACTGCTTTGTGTGACTTAGGGGCTGGTGTTAGTGTTATGCCTTTCTCTTTATATAAAAGACTTGACCTGAATAAACTCACACCTACTGAAATATCTTTGCAAATGGCTGATAAATCAACTACCATACCTATCGCTATCTGTGAGGATGTGCCCGTTGTTGCTAATTAATGTTACTACTTTGACTGACTTTGTTATACTTGAGATGCCCGAGGACGACAACATGTCGATTATCCTTGGTAGACCCTTCTTGAATACTGTAGGTGCTGTTATTGATTGCAATAAAAGCAAGGTCACTTTTCATATTAATGGCAAGGAGCATACAGTGCACTTTCCGAAGAAACAATTCCAAGTGAAAGGTATTAATGTTATTGAAAAATCTCCGACAATCACTATTGGAAGTTTTCAAATACCTCTACCTACTGTCAAAAAGAGATATGAAATACTTATTGTTGGGGAAATGCATATCCCCATTGAGGTAACTTAGTGATTTACGAAAGTTCTTCGGTTTCATGCTAATCGAAAGTGGTTGTCAATAAGACCTGATCAACCTTATTAATGGATCATTTTTGAACTGTATGAAGTTGATGAATTTAGTAAGCACTACCTTCTGTCCTTACCTTTTGTTTTCTGTTTTATTAGCTAAATAAAATAAAATGCCATGTTTTGTCTGTTTCCTGAATTTCCCGTGCAATAAAAAATGACCCAAAAGTAAAAGTTCTCAGAATGCCCTGAAAATTTTACACGATTTTTTTCTGAATTTCTGGTGCAAATAATACCAGAGCGAGGTGCACGAGGTGGGCAGTGAAGGAAATATGCCCTAGAGGCAATAATAAAAGTTATTATTTATTTCCTTATATAATGATAAATGTTTATTATTCATGCTAGAATTGTATTAACCGGAAACTTGATACATGTGTGAATACATAGACAAACAGAGTGCCACTAGTATGCCTCTACTTGACTAGCTCGTTGATCAAAGATGGTTATGTTTCCTAGCCATAGACATGAATTGTCATTTGATTAACGGGATCACATCATTAGGAGAATGATGTGATTGACTTGACCCATTCCGTTAGCTTAGCACTCGATCATTTAGTATGTTGCTATTGCTTTCTTCATGACTTATACATGTTCCTATGACTATGAGATTATGCAACTCCCGTTTAGCGGAGGAACACTTTGTGTGCTACCAAACGTCACAACGTAACTGGGTGATTATAAAGGTGCTCTACAGGTGTCTCCGAAGGTACTTGTTGGGTTGGCGTATTTCAAGATTAGGATTTGTCACTCCGATTGTCGGAGAGGTATCTCTGGGCCCACTCGGTTATGCACATCACTATAAGCCTTGCAAGCATTGCAACGAATGAGCTAGTTGCAGGATGATGTATTACGGAACGAGTAAGGAGACTTGCCGGTAACGAGATTGAACTAGGTATTGAGATACGAACGATCGAATCTCGGGCAAGTAACATACCGATGACAAAGGGAACAACGTATGTTGTTATGCGGTCTGACCGATAAAGATCTTCGTAGAATATGTGGGAGCCAATATGAGCATCCAGGTTCCGCTATTGGTTATTGACCGGAGAGGTGTCTCGGTCATGTCTACATAGTTCTCGAACCCGTAGGGTCCGCACGCTTAACGTTACGATGACGGTTATATTATGAGTTTATGTGTTTTGATGTACCGAAGGAGTTCGGAGTCCCGGATGAGATCGGGGACATGACGAGGAGTCTCGAAATGCCCGAGACGTAAAGATCGATATATTGGACGACTATATTCGGACGTCGGAAAGGTTCCGAGTGATTCGGGTATTTTTCGGAGTACCGGAGAGTTACGGGAATTCGTATTGGGCCTTAATGGGCCATACGGGAAAGGAGAGAAAGACCCCAAAGGGTGGCCGCACCCCTCCCCATGGACTAGTCCGAGTTGGACTAGGGAGGGGTCGCCCCCTTCCTTCTTTCTCGTTCTCCCTTCCCTTTTCCTACTCCAACAAGGAAAGGAGGAGTCCTACTCCCGGTGGGAGTAGGACTCCCCCCTTGGCGCGCCTCCTCCCTTGGCCGGCGGCCTCCCCCTTGCTCCTTTATATACGGGGGCAAGGGGGCACCTCTCGACACACAATTGATCATTGATCTCTTAGCCGTGTGCGGTGCCCCCCTCCACCATATTACACCTCGATAATATCGTAGCGGTGCTTAGGCGAAGCCCTGCGTCGGTAGAACATCAACATTGTCACCACGCCGTCATGCTGACGAAACTCTCCCTCAACACTCGGCTGGATCGGAGTTCGAGGGACGTCATCAAGCTGAACGTGTGCTGAACTCGGAGGTGCCGTGCGTTTGGTACTTGATCGGTCGGATCGTGAAGACGTACGACTACATCAACCGCGTTGTGTTAACGCTTCCGCTTTCGGTCTACGAGGGTACGCGGACAACACTCTCCCCTCTCGTTGCTATGCATCACCATGATCTTGCATGTGCGTAGAATTTTTTTTGAAATTACTACGTTCCCCAACAGTGGCATCCGAGCCTGGTTTTATGCGTTGATGCTATGCACGAGTAGAACTGTCACATCCCTAGTTCTGGTATGACCTAGACTAGCTAGTCATGTCTGCATCATGTTTAAATTTCATTTTAAATTGAAGTGGGGATTTGTGAAACCCTCAGAATCATTTCTGGAAATGACCCAAATAAAAATTGCTCCAAAAGGGTCCAAGAAAATGTTCATGTTGCTCTCTGAAAATATTGGACAGAGATAAAAATCAAACCAATATTTTCAGGAGCTCATATATATTTATTTTGGGCATTTGGAATTAATGCAATAACTATTTGCTTTGGATATATATTGTTATATATATAAAATATTGTCCAAAAATTATGCCATTTGTTGAGGAGTTCTGGAATAATACCACTAGCCTCTATAAAAATTGGCATAAGTAAATAAAATGGTTTAGTATTTTTATTAAACCAAACAAATGTCAGAAAATTAGAAAAGAAAAAGAAATAGGAAAAGGGAGCTTACCTGCGGCATGGCACTGTGCGGCCTGGCCTGGCCCAGCAGGGCAGCCCAGCTGACTGGCCAGCGCCAGTCGTCCCCCTCCTCGCGCCAGAGGGACAGGGCGCGTGGTCGCCGCACGCCGCGCGCATGCACGCCACGGCAGCTGCCTGCCTGCCCTCTCCCCTCTTCGACCTGGCCTCGCTAGAAGCGCCCAGCTCCCCCCTGGCCTCACTCCCTCTCTCCTGCGCCTCTCCCCTCCTCTCTCCCGCTCTCCCCCGCGACGCCCGAACGCGCCAGTCGCCGCCGTTCGCTGCCCCGCGCTCCCCGCCATCCCCTCGCACCTCCGTCGTGTCCCAGAGCTCCGCCTCCTCGCGCTGAACCCCTCTGCAGAGCCACGCAAGCCGGAACGCCCTGGAGCGCCTCCATCACCGTCGTCCTCAACTCCGGCTGCCGGAGATCGTCTTCGCGGCCCCACCGTCTCCAGTGCGTCCCCGAGCTCTCCGACGACGCCGTCGAGTCCACCGTGAGCTCCTGCCCCGTTCCCCTCTCTCCGTTTCTCCGTTCCCGCGCTGTAGCCCCGACCCCCACCATGGCCGTAGCTCCTCGCCGCCGTCCATGTCGCCGCCGTCGCTCAAGCCACTGCAGCTCGCTTCGAGCACCTCACCGTGCTCCTGGTGCTACGAGGGTGCCGCAGAGCCCCTCGGGTGGCCTCCCCGTGCACCGCAGCGCTGCGCCCGCCCTTCGCCATGCTCCCGCCGCCGCCCGAGCTCCGGCCACCCCGCGTCCTTCCGTCACCTCCCCTGGATGCGGACGAGCCCGGGCTATGCCCCGGCGCCCTCAGCTGCCGCCCCCGTGGCCTATATCGCGGACGCCGCCGCGTCCAAAGGTCGCCGGCGATGACCTCACCGGCCTGACGTGTGGGCCCGGCCTGCCGGCTAATCACCCTCTAATCTACCCCCACTGACACTGACAATGGGCCCCAGCACCCCTAGATAATTTAGATTAACTAGAAAACCCCTCGGGTTAACATTGAGTCACTGACGTGTGGACCCCACACGTCAGGTTTGACTTGGTCAGCGCCGCTAACCCGCTGACGTCATGATGACGCAGTGCTGACGCAACAAACCCTTTTCTGGATTTAAATTAAATCAGGAAATTCCAGAATATGTTCAAAACTTCTAAAATTCATAGAAATTCAACCATAGCTCAGATTTAAATAATTTATATATGAAAAATTATCAGAAAAATGCAATCTATCCATCTGTACTAGTTTCATGCATGACAAACCAACTTATACCTACTGTATAAGTGAAAACATATAAATGTCATATATAAGGACTTAAATTAGAGTTGCATTTGAACCTTTGGTTCAAATGGATCTCCTCCAAGTTGAATGCTAAATGCATTGGCTCAAAATACATCACATATTCATGCATCATATTGTTGCATATGATTGTGTTTTGACTGTCGACACCGTTCCCTCTCGATAGGTCCTGCTCCGGAGAGTGTTCCAGAGTACCTGTCTGAGGAGCAGTGCCACCCTGTTGATCTACCAGGCAAGCAAACCCCCTTTGTTCATCCCGATACAATCCTACTCTCTCGCTTCTGCTCTCTTTTACTGCATTAGGACAACAACGATTCAACTGCTACTTTATGCTGCGGTAGTTGAACCCATTCCTCTGCATGACCTGTCATTGCCACAGTAAATAGTTGAAACCCACTAGCATGTGTAGGAGTTGATTGAGCATGTTGTGTTCCTACCATGCCATGCCTGCTATTGCTTAGAGTTGTGTCAGGTCTGGTTCATTGGGAATGAATTGGAGTGTTGCGATATGTTCTGGTGCCGAGAGTTAAGCGTGTGAACACGATTTGGTAAAGGTAGCGGTGAGAGGCCATGTAGGAGTACATGGTGGGTTGTCTCACTGGAACCGCCCTTAAGCACTGAGTTCTGTGTATGTTGTCCAATGACTAGCTACTACCACACATTGGAATGCTTAAGTGCCCCTCTCGACTTATTAACCAACTTGATCTCTGTCCAGGAGTTGAACCTAGTTTCTGGTGTTTGTAGGTAGTGCTATTTTTCTACCGAGTGGCACCCGGCAGGGTGGGCTTGGGACAGACTAGGCACACGTGGCCCGGTGTACCGAGTGGCACCCGGATGGTGGGCTCAGGAACCCTGTACACATCGTTTGGAGCCGTGAGCGACACTCCGGCCGGATCTCCTTTCGGATGGAACCCGAATAGGCGATAAACCTGGACTAGAGTCTTGCGTGGTTAGTCAGGTCGTGGCCGACACCCTCGCCAGGCTTCCGCTTGAAGGTTGCCGAGGTACATGACGTGTACATGGCGGTAAGTGGCAAGAGCGTGTGTGACGCAGTACACCCCTGCAGGGTTATCATGATCTATTCGAATAGCCGTGTCCTCGGTTATGGACTTCTTGGATGCTTACGTGGTACATAGACAACTTGAAGTGGATACTCTAAAATGCTCAAGATAAGTGTGAGTGCTATGGATGGCTTCTCGTAGTGAGACGGGAATGAATCCATAGTGGTGTATTGAGGTGGTGATTAGTGGACTCGTGTGCGCCTTCTTACCTCAAAGAAGTTTCTCGTAGTCGTAGAACAGGATAGCCACTGAGTCAAAGCTGGCTTGCTGCAACTAAACCCCACACTACCTTCCTGATACAAATGCATGTATGATAGGATCTGATGTAAGTCTTGCTGAGTACCTTTGTACTCATGTTGCTTTATTTATGTTTTTGCAGCGGAGACTTCGGTCTTACTAGTAGTTCCGCTTGGACTTCGACGGGTAGCTTGTACCTCAGCTACGATCTTGCACCCTTGGGAGGGTCTTGTAGATAGTCAGGCTTCTCAGCCTTTTTCTTTTGTAGTTGTCTGTACCCAGACATGTAATGCTTCCATTGCTTGTATGCTCTGAATGATGGGCCATGTGACCCCTGTTTGTACTTAATGCTATGTGGCTCTTTTGGGCCTTTTATCTATATGAGTTTGCGTTATGTTGTGATGCCATGTTGTACAGCACATACTTGCATGTTATGCGTACGTGTAGCGTGTATTGCTATGTGTGGGATTCGACAATCTAGTTGTTTGTCCTTGGCAGCCTCTCTTATGGGGAAATGTAGTCTAGTGCCTCCTTGAGCCATAGTAGGCCGCTACAGCCCGGTTCACCGGAGTCCTGCTAGCCCAGCACTACTGCTCTGGGCACTTGACTGGCCGGCATGTGTTTCATTTCGTTCCTGTGTCTGTCCCTTCGGGGAAATGTCACGCGGTGACATCCGGAGTCCTGCCTAGACTGCTACAGCCCGGGTTCCCGGAGTCCTGTTAGCCCAGTGCTATAGCCCGGATTCACACGCTGCTGACCGACATGCTCGATGTTGATTCATGTATGCCTGTCCCCATACGTTAGTGCCGCTTTGGGTTCACGACTAGCCATGTCGGCCCGGGTTCTCTGTCAGATGGATGCTAGCGACATTGTCATATACGTGAGCCAAAAGGCGCAAACGGTCCCGGGCCATGGTAAGGCGACACCCGTGGGAATACCGTGCGTGAGGCCGCAAAGTGATATGAGGTGTTACATGCTAGATCGGTGTGACTTGGAATCAGGGTCCCGACAGCTTTGGTACCAGAGCCTGACTGCCTGTAGGATTTCCAAGCCAACCTGGTCGAAGTTGAGTCTAGAAATTCCTTAGTTATGTAAGGGAATTGATTGTGGAAGGGAACGTAAGGCTCTTTTACTCCTTTTACCTCATGCCTTCTTATCTGAGTCATCCTATCTTTCTTACGGGGTTAAGGAACTAGGCTTTCTCTTCCGTCCATCAGGATCACGTGTTACTACACCGTAGTCTCTTAGGATTGGTTGATCAGAGTCTTATCCCAGTTTGAGTACCTCCGGTGTAGCCTGTTTAGTAATATCTCAGAACCTTGAGTGATGATGTTGAGTAAGGTGCTACCCCGTCCTTTGCAGAATGTCTCATTTTGAGCATTTTACTGCCGTCATGCTGCCGGATTCGTCCTAGGAGTTTGAGAGATACTAAATTTTCTTATGCTACATGTTGCATCCTATAGTTGTTGTTGACCTCGTCCTTGGTTCCGCTTCTCAGGATGTCATCAGTTTACCGAAGTTCTGTTGCTCGTTGCCTGAACCACGGAGGTGGTAGGGATGAGGAGGATCCTCCCGACCAGCCTTCATTGGCAGAGTTTATGTTAGAGATGGAGAGGAACAAGCACGAGTCTAACCGCCTGTTAGCACGTATCGAGGAGAACACCGCACCTCAGTGCAAAGAGTCAGCGACCATCTATGATTTCATTGGATTGAAACCACCTACCTTCCATCATTCCATTGAACCACTCGATGCAGATGACTGGCTCCGTAGTATCACACACAAGCTGCGTTATGCGAACGTAGCTGAAGGTGACAAGGTCACTTATGCTGCATATCACCTGGAAGGTCCTGCTAGTCTTTGGTGGCAGAACTATGAGGCTATGCTTCCAGTTGGCCAGATACCGACCTGGAGAGATTCACTGAGGCTTTTCGCGAGCATCACATTCCCCAGGCTCTCATTGACCGCAAGAGAGAAGAGTTCTGTAGTCTCACCCAGGGTAAGGTGGCTGTTGATACTTACAGTAGAGAGTTTGAAAACCTCGCCCGCTATGCTACAGAAGAAGTGTCCACGGACGCTAAGAAGCAGGCTAGGTTCCGGAAGGGTCTCAACCCCAAGTTGCGTCGTGATCTCCACTTGCACCATTGCAGTACATTCCAGGCTCTTGTGAACAAGGCCATTAATGCAGAGACAACTCAGCTCACATACGAGGAGTCTCGTAAGCACACCCGTGATTTGGTTCCTTCCTCTGGTTCTACTTCTTAGAAGCGCCGGATTTGGGTTCCGAACTCTTCTCTTCCACCCGGTTATACCCCGAGACCATCTTATGTGCCGCCTCACTCAGTTCAGCAGTATGCTCCACCCAGGCCTATTGGTAGACCGCTTGTCAATGCGGGTCCACATCCAACTTCAGGGACTTGCTTCACATGTGGGAAGCCAGGACACTATGCACGTGACTGCTCTCAAACTAACTATGCCCCACCCCTGCCTGAGAAGTCTGTTGGCAGTGGTAAGCAATCACTCAAGATGATCAGTGTCAAGTCAGCTCCCACTGAGCGTGGACGTGTGCATCACGCCTCAGTTAAAGACGCTCATGATGATCCGGATGTCGTTCTTGGTACACTCCTTGTCAATTGCCATCCAGCTTCGGTTCTATTCGATACTGGAGCATCTCACTCCTTCATCTCTGAAGGCTATGCCCGTTTGCACGACATGTCATTTTGTGATATGCCAACTCCACTTGAAATCCAAACTCCAGGGTCTAGATGGCAAACTACCAGAATAAGCCATGGTAATGAAATCCTTGTTGACAGACTTGTATTCCTTGCCTCACTTATAGCCCTCAAGTCCACAGATATTAACATCATCTTGGGTATGGACTGGATGACAGCTCATCATGCCAAGATTGATTGTTACACCCGGTCCGTTCAGCTCACACACCCATCTGGCAAGATAGTCACTGTCTCCACCAGAGTTGCAAAGCGTCGACTCTATTCTCTTAATGCCAGTCCTCTTCCAGACCTTGAAGATATCCCGGTAGTCCGTGACTTTCCGGATGTCTTTCCAGAAGAACTGCCAGGTATTCCACCTGACAGGGATGTAGAGTTTGTCATAGATCTTATCCCAGGAACCGCCCCAATCTCTAGGAGACCTTACAAGATGGCACCTTTAGAACTAGCTGAGCTTAAGAAACAACTTGATGAGTCCTTGCAAAAGGGTTTCATCCGTCCTAGTTCTTCTCCCTGGGCTTGCCCCGTCCTCTTCGTCAAGAAGAAGGATGGTACGGACCGGATGGTTGTAGATTATCGTCCCGTTAACTTGGTCACGATAAAGAACAAGTATCCGCTCCCCAGGATCAACGACCTGTATGATCAGCTCGCTGGATCCTCAGTCTTTTCCAAGATGGATTTGAGGTTAGGCTACCACCAAATCAAGATTAGAAACGGGGACATTCCTAAGACGGCTTTTGTCACTCGTTATGGCCAGTACGAGTACACCGTCATGTCCTTTGGTCTAACCAATGCTCCAGCTACCTTGTCCCGCTTGATGAACTCGATCTTCATGGAGTACTTAGACAAGTTCGTCGTGGTTTACCTCGATGATATCCTTATCTACTCGAAGAACGAGGAAGAGCATGCCGAACATCTTAGACTTGTGTTTGAAAAACTCAGAGAGCACCGCCTTTATGCCAAGTTCTCCAAGTGCGAATTTTGGTTGCCAGAAGTGACCTACCTAGGCCACGTGATCTCTGGTAAGGGCATTGCTGTCAATCCTGAGAGAGTTCAGGCCGTTCTTGATTGGACTCCACCTAAAACAGTTAAACAAGTTAGGAGTTTCCTTGGTCTAGCCAGTTATTGTCGCCGCTTTGTTGAAAACTTCTCCAAAGTAGCCAAACCCCTCACGGAACTTCTCAAGAAGGATAAAAAGTTTGAGTGGTCCCCACAGTGTGAATACAGTTTTTAGGAACTGAAAAGACGCCTGACTTCTGCTCCCATACTGGTGCCACCGGATTTCACTAAAGACTTTGTTATCTACTGCGACGCCTCACGACAGGGACTAGGCTGCATTCTTATGCAGGATCGTCATGTGATTGCCTATGCATCTCGAAAGTTGCATCCACATGAGGAGAATTATCCTACACATGATCTAGAGCTTGCAGCCGTAGTCTATGCACTTAAGACCTGGCGACATTACCTTCTTGGTAAACGTTGCGAGATCTACACCGATCACCAGAGTCTCAAGTATATTTTCACCCAACCAGATTTGAACCTTAGGCAAAGACGTTGGTTGGAGTTGATCTCAGATTACGACTTAGGGATTACCTACACCCCAGGCAAGGGCAATGTCATGGCTGATGCGCTAAGTCGTAAGTCCTATTGCAACAATCTTATGTTGCAGCAGGGCCAACCACTTCTCCATGAGGAATTCTGTAAGCTTAACCTTCACATTGCTCCTCAAGGATTCCTTTCTACCTTGGTGGAGAAACCTACCCTTGAGGATCAGATCATTTCTGACCAGAAGTTTGATAGGGGTGTTACCCGCATCAGGAGAAACATTAAGAAGGGAGTTGGTGGATGTTTCTCTATGGATGATCGAGGTGCTGTTTTCTTTGAGAATCGCTTGGTGGTTCCCAAGAATCAACATCTGCGACAATTGATCCTTAAGGAGGCACATGAATCCCCTCTCACGATTCATCCCGGTAGTACTAAGATGTATCAGGACCTACGCCAGAGGTTCTGGTGGACTAGGATGAAGAGAGAAATTGCTGAGTTCATAGCTAACTGTGACGTTTGTCGTCGCGTTAAGGCAGAGCATCAAAGACCTGCTGGCACCCTTCAACCTTTAGCCATTCCTGAGTGGAAATGGGATAAAGTTGGTATGGACTTCATCACCGGCTTTCCCAGAACCAAGAAAGGGAATAACGCTATTTTCGTAGTCATTGATCGTCTTTCCAAAGTGGCTCACTTCCTACCTGTTCGAGAGAGTATCACAGCTAGTCAGCTCGCTGACTTATATATTTCTCGAATAGTGTCACTTCATGGTGTTCCACTAGAGATCAATTCAGACCGTGGTAGTCTCTTCACTTCTCATTTCTGGGAGAGTTTCCAAACTGCCATGGGCACCCATCTTTCCTTCAGTACCGCTTTCCACCCTCAATCAAGTGGTCAGGTGGAAAGGGTCAACCAAATTCTCGAAGACATGCTTAGGGCTTGCGTTATCTCATTCGGTATGGATTGGGAGAAATGCCTACCTTTCGCCGAGTTCGCTTATAACAATAGCTATCAATCCAGTCTTAAGAAAGCTCCTTTCGAGATTCTGTATGGACAAAGATGTCGAACACCTTTGAACTGGTCAGAAACCGGTGAAAGACAATTCTTTGGACCAGACATGATCCAGGAAGCAGAAGAGCAAGTTTGCATCATTCGTGAGAATTTGAAAACAGCCCAGTCTCGTCAAAAGAGCCAGTATGACCGTCGTCATAAGGAAGTGGCTTATGAAGTTGGCGACAAGGCTTACCTTCGGGTTACTCCTCTAAAGGGTACCCATCGTTTCGGTATCAAGGGCAAGTTGGCTCCTCGTTACATTGGTCCTTTTCGCATTCTCGCTAAACGAGGAGAGGTTGCCTACTAGTTAGAACTACCCCCACATCTTTCTCGAGTCCATGATGTCTTCCACGTCTCCCAACTCAGGTGTTGCTTCTCGGATCCCATCCGCGGAGTGGACCATGAAACGCTTGATCTCCAAGATAACCTCACATAACGAGAGTACCCTATTCGCATTCTTGATCAAGCAGAGCGTGTCACCCGACGTCAGAACATCAAGTTTCTCAAGGTTCAGTGGTCTCATCATTCTGAGAGAGAAGCTACTTGGGAGCGAGAAGATCGTCTTCGATTGGAGTACCCCACCTTCTTTCCGTCGACCCCTGAATCTCGGGACGAGATTCTTGCAAGTGGGGGCGAGTTGTCACATCCCTAGTTCTGGTATGACCTAGACTAGCTAGCCATGTGTGCATCATGTTTAAATTTCATTTTAAATTGAAGTGGGGATTTGTGAAACCCTCAGAATCATTTCTGGAAATGACCCAAATAAAAATTGCTCCAAAAGGGTCCAAGAAAATGTTCATGTTGCTCTCTGAAAATATTGGACAGAGATAAAAATCAAACCAATATTTTTAGGAGCTCATAAGTATTTATTTTGGGCATTTGGAATTAATGCAATAACTATTTGCTTTGGATATATATTGTTATATATATAAAATATTGTCCAAAAATTATGCCATTTGTTGAGGAGTTCTGGAATAATACCACTAGCCTCTATAAAAATTGGCATAAGTAAATAAAATGGTTTAGTATTTTTATTAAACCAAACAAATGTCAGAAAATTAGAAAAGAAAAAGAAATAGGAAAAGGGAGCTTACCTGCGGCCTGGCACTGTGCGGCCTGGCCTGGCCCAGCAGGCCAGCCCAGCTGACTGGCCAGTGCCAGTCGTCCCCCTCCTCGCGCTAGAGGGACAGGGCGCGTGGTCGCCGCACGCCGCGCGCATGCACGCCACGGCAGCTGCCTGCCTGCCCTCTCCCCTCTTCGACCTGGCCTCGCCGGAAGCGCCCAGCTCTCCCTGGCCTCACTCCCTCTCTCCGGCGCCTCTCCCCTCCTCTCTCCCACTCTCCCCCGCGACGCCCGAACGCGCCGGTTGCCGCCGTTCGCTGCCCCGCGCTCCCCGCCATCCCCTCGCACCTCCGTCGTGTCCCAGAGCTCCGCCTCCTCGCGCTGAACCCCTCTGCTGAGCCACGCAAGCCGGAACGCCCTGGAGCGCCTCCATCACCGTCGTCCTCAACTCCGGCCGCCGGAGATCGTCTTCGCGGCCCCACCGTCTCCAGTGTGTCCCCGAGCTCTCCGACGACGCCGTCGAGTCCACCGTGAGCTCCTGCCTCGTTCCCCTCTCTCCGTTTCTCCGTTCCTGCGCTGTAGCCCCGACCCCCACCATGGCCGTAGCTCCTCGCCGCCGTCCATGTCGCCGCCGTCGCTCAAGCCACTGCAGCTCGCCCCGAGCACCTCACCGTGCTCCTGGTGCCACGAGGGTGCCACAGAGCCCCTCGGGTGGCCTCCCCGTGCACCGCAGCGCTGCGCCCGCCCTTGGCCGTGCTCCGGCCGCCGCCCGAGCTCCGCTCCGGCGAGCTCCGGCCACCCCGCGTCCTTCCGTCACCTCCCGTGGATGCGGACGAGCCCGGGCTATGCCCCGGCGCCCTCAGCTGCCGCCCCCGTGGCCTATATCGCGGACGCCGCCGCGTCCAGAGGTCGCCGGCGATGACCTCGCCGGCCTGACGTGTGGGCCCGGCCTGCCGCCTAATCACCCTCTAATCTACCCCCACTGACACTGACAATGGGCCCCAGCACCAGCACCCCTAGATAATTTAGATTAACTAGAAAACCCCTCGGGTTAACACTAAGTCACTGACGTGTGGACCCCACACGTCAGGTTTGACTTGGTCAGCGCCGCTAACCCGCTGACGTCATGATGACGCAGTGCTGACGCAACAAACCCTTTTCTGGATTTAAATTAAATCAGGAAATTCCAGAATATGTTCAAAACTTCTAAAATTCATAGAAATTCAACCGTAGCTCAGATTTAAATAATTTATATATGAAAAATTATCAGAAAAATGCAATCTATCCATCTGTACTAGTTTCATGCATGACAAACCAACTTATACCTACTGTATAAGTGAAAACATATAAATGTCATATATAAGGACTTAAATTAGAGTTGCATTTGAACCTTTGGTTCAAATGGATCTCCTCCAAGTTGAATGCTAAATGCATTAGCTCAAAATACATCACATATTCATGCCATATTCATGCATCATATTGTTGCATATGATTGTGTTTTGACTGTCGACACCGTTCCCTCTCGATAGGTCCTGCTCCGGAGAGTGTTCCAGAGTACCTGTCTGAGGAGCAGTGCCACCCTGTTGATCTACCAGGCAAGCAAACCCCCTTTGTTCATCCCGATACAATCCTACTCTCTCGCTTCTGCTCTCTTTTACTGCATTAGGACAACAACGATTCAACTGCTACTTTATGCTGCGGTAGTTGAACCCATTCCTCTGCATGACCTGTCATTGCCACAGTAAATAGTTGAAACCCACTAGCATGTGTAGGAGTTGATTGAGCCATGTTGTGTTCCTACCATGCCATGCCTGCTATTGCTTAGAGTTGTGTCAGGTCTGGTTCATTGGGAATGAATTGGAGTGTTGCGATATGTTCTGGTGCCGAGAGTTAAGCGTGTGAACACGATTTGGTAAAGGTAGCGGTGAGAGGCCATGTAGAAGTACATGGTGGGTTGTCTCACTGGAACCGCCCTTAAGCACTGAGTTCTGTGTATGTTGTCCAATGACTAGCTACTACCACACATTGGAATGCTTAAGTGCCCCTCTCGACTTATTAACCAACTTGATCTCTGTCCAGGAGTTGCAACTAGTTTCTGGTGTTTGTAGGTAGTGCTATTTTTCTACCGAGTGGCACCCGGCAGGGTGGGCTTGGGACAGACTAGGCACACGTGGCCCGGTGTACCGAGTGGCACCCGGATGGTGGGCTCGGGAACCCTGTACACATCGTTTGGGGCCGTGAGCGACACCCCGGCAGGATCTCCTTGCGGATGGAACCCGAATAGGCGATAAACCTGGACTAGAGTCTTGCGTGGTTAGTCAGGTCGTGGCCGACACCCTCGCCAGGCTTCTGCTTGAAGGTTGTCGAGGTACATGACGTGTACATGGCGGTGAGTGGCGAGAGCGTGTGTGACGCAGTATACCCCTGCAGGGTTATCATGATCTATTCGAATAGCCGTGTCCTCGGTTATGGACTTCTTGGATGCTTACGTGGTACATAGACAACTTGAAGTGGATACTCTAAAATGCTCAAGATAAGTGTGAGTGCTATGGATGGCTTCTCGTAGTGAGACGGGAATGAATCCATAGTGGTGTATTGAGGTGGTGATTAGTGGACTCGTGTGCGCCTTCTTACCTCAAAGAAGTTTCTCGTAGTCGTAGAACAGGATAGCCACTGAGTCAAAGCTGGCTTGCTGCAACTAAATCCCACACTACCTTCCTGATACAAATGCATGTATGATAGGATCTGATGTAAGTCTTGCTGAGTACCATTGTACTCATGTTGCTTTATTTATGTTTTTGCAGCGGAGACTTCGGTCTTACTAGTAGTTCCGCTTGGACTTCGACGGGTAGCTTGTACCTCAGCTACGATCTTGCACCCTTGGGAGGGTCTTGTAGATAGTCAGGCTTCTCAGCCTTTTTCTTTTGTAGTTGTCTATACCCAGACATGTAATGCTTCCGTTGCTTGTATGCTCTGAATGATGGGTCATGTGACCCCTGTTTGTACTTAATGCTATGTGGCTCCTTTGGGCCTTTTATCTATATGAGTTTGCGTTATATTGTGATGCCATGTTGTATAGCACATACTTGCATGTTATGCGTACGTGTAGCGTGTATTGCTATGTGTGGGATCCGAAAATCTAGTTGTTTGTCCTTGGCAGCCTCTCTTATGGGGAAATGTAGTCTAGTGCCTCCTTGAGCCATAGTAGTCCGCTATAGCCCGGTTCACCGGAGTCCTGCTAGCCCAGCACTACTGCTCTGGGCACTTGACTGGCCGGCATGTGTTTCATTTCGTTCCTGTGTCTGTCCCTTCGGGGAAATGTCACGCGGTGACATCCGGAGTCCTGCCTAGCCTGCTACAGCCCGGGTTCCCGGAGTCCTGTTAGCCCAGTGCTACAGCCCGGATTCACACGCTGCTGACCGACACGCTCGATGTTGATTCATGTATGCCTGTCCCCATACGTTAGTGCCGCTTTGGGTTCACGACTAGCCATGTCGGCCCGGGTTCTCTGTCATATGGATGCTAGCGACATTGTCATATACGTGAGCCAAAAGGCGCAAACGGTCCCGGGCCATGGTAAGGCGACACCCGTGGGAATACCGTGCGTGAGGCCGCAAAGTGATATGAGGTGTTACATGCTAGATCGGTGTGACTTGGAATCGGGGTCCCGACAAGAACACAAGTGAGTTGTGCGCGATATAAGTCATACTGCTTACCACCATGTCATACTTTGGTTCGCCGGTATTGTGAGATGAAGCGGCCCGGACCGACATTATGCGTACGCTTACGCGAGACTAGGTTCACCGTTGTGAGCACTAGTTGCTTAAAGGTGACTGGCGGGTGTCAATCTCTCTCACTTTAGTTGAACCGAGTGTGGCTACGCCCGGTCCTTGCGAAGGTTAAAACAGCACCAACTTGACAAACTATCATTGTGGTTATGATGCATAGGTAAGAACGGTTCTTGCTAAGCCCGTAGCAGCCACGTAAAACTTGCAACAACAAAGTAGAGGACGTCTAACTTGTTTTTGCTGGGCATGTTGTGATGTGATATGGTCAAGACATGATGCTATATTTTATTGTATGAGATGATCATGTTTTGTAACCGAGTTATCGGCAACTGGCAGGAGCCATATGGTTGTCGCTTTATTGTATGCAATGCAATCGCCATGTAATTGTTTTACTTTATCACTAAGCGGTAGCGATAGTCGTAAAAGCAATAGTTGGTGAGACGACAACGATACTACGATGGAGATCAAGGTGTCACGCCGGTGACGATGGTGATCATGACAGTGCTTCGGAGATGGAGATCACAAGCACAAGATGATGATGGCCATATCATATCACTTATATTGATTGCATGTGATGTTTATCTTTTATGCATCTTATCTTGCTTTGATTGACGGTAGCATTATAAGATGATCTCTCACTAAAATTTCAAGATAAAAGTGTTCTCCCTGAGTATGCACCATTGCGAAAGTTCTTTGTGCTGAGACACCACGTGATGATCGGGTGTGATAGGCTCTACGTTCAAATACAACGGGTGCAAAACAGTTGCACACGCGAATACTCAGGTTAAACTTGACGAGCCTAGCATATGCAGATATGGCCTCGGAACACGGAGACCGAAAGGTCGAGCGTGAATCATATAGTAGATATGATCAACATAGTGATGTTCACCATTGAAACTACTCCATCTCACGTGATGATCGGACATGGTTTAGTTGATTTGGATCACGTAATCACTTAGATGATTAGAGGGATGTCTATCTAAGTGGGAGTTCTTAAGTAATATGATTAATTGAACTTAAATTTATCATGAACTTAGTCCTGATAGTATTTTGCAAATTATGTTGTAGATCAATAGCTCGCATTGTTGCTTCTCTGTGTTTATTTTTGATATGTTCCTAGAGAAAAATTATGTTGAAAGATGTTAGTGGCAAAGATGCGGATTGGATCCGTGATCTGAGGATTATCCTCATTGCTGCACAGAAAAATTATGTCCTTGATGCACCGCTAGGTGACAGACCTATTGCAGGAGCAGATGCAGACGTTATGAACGTTTGGCTAGCTCAATATGATGACTACTTGATAGTTTAGGGCACCATGCTTAACGGCTTAGAATCGGGACTTCAAAGACGTTTTGAACGTCATGGACCATATGAGATGTTCCAGGAGTTGAAGTTAATATTTCAAGCAAATACCCGAGTTGAGAGATATGAAGTCTGCAACAAGTTCTATAGCTAAAAGATGGAGGAGAATAGCTCAAGCAGTGAGCATGTGCTCAGATTGTCTGGGTACTACAATCGCTTGAATCAAGTGGGAGTTAATCTTCCAGATAAAATAGTGATTGACAGAATTCTCTAGTCACCATCACCAAGTTAGTAGAACTTCGTGATGAACTATAGTATGCAAGGGATGACGAAAGTAATTCCCGAGCTCTTCGTGATGCTGAAATCGACGAAGGTAGAAATCAAGAAAAACATCAAGTGTTGATGGTTGACGAGATCACTAGTTTCAAGAAAAGGGCAAAGGGAAGAAGGGGAACTTCAAGAAGAACGGCAAGCAAGTTGCTGCTCAAGTGAAAAAGCCTAAGTCTGGTCCTAAGCCTGAGACTAAGTGCTTCTACTACAAAGGGACTGGCACTGGAAGCAGAACTACCCCAACTATTTGGTGGATAAGAAGGATGGCAAAGTGAACAAAGGTATATTGGATATACATGTTATTGATGTGTACTTTACTAGTGTTTATAGCAACCCCTCGGTATTTGATACTGGTTCAGTTGCTAAGAGTAGTAACTCGAAACGCGAGTTGCAGAATAAACAGAAACTAGTAAAAGGCGAGGTTACGATGTGTGTTGGAAGTAGTTCCAAGATTGATATGATCATCATCGCACACTCCCTATACTTTCGGGATTAGTGTTGAAACTAAATAAGTGTTATTTGGTGTTTGCGTTGAGCATGAATATGATTTGATCATGTTTGTTGCAATACGGTTATTCATTTAAATTAGAGAATAATTGTTGTTCTGTTTACATGAATAAAACCTTCTATGGTCATACACCCAATAAAATGGTTTGTTGGATCTCGATCGTAGTGATACACATATTCATAATAATGAAGCCAAAAGATGCAAAGTTAATAATGATAGTGCAACTTATTTGTGGCACTGCCGTTTAGGTCATATTGGTGTAAAGCGCATGAAGAAACTCCATACTGATGGGATTTTGGAATCACTTGATGCTTGCGAACCGTGCCTCATGGGCAAGATGACTAAAACGCCATTCTCTGGAACTATGGAGAGAGCAACAGATTTGTTGGAAATCATACATACAGATGTATGTGGTCCGATGAATATTGAGGCTCGTAGCAGGTATCATTATTTTCTGACCTTCACAGATGATTTGAGCAGATATGGGTATATCTACTTAATGAAACAGAAGTCTGAAACATTTGAAAAGTTCATAAAATTTCAGAGTGAAGTGGAAAATCATCGTAACAAGAAAATAAAGTTTCTACGATCTGATCGTGGAGGAGAATATTTGAGTTACGAGTTTGGTCTTCATTTGAAACAATGCGGAATAGTTTCGCAACTCACGCCACCTGGAACACCACAACGTAATGGTGTGTCTGGACGTCATAACCAACTTTATTAGATATGGTGCGATCTATGATGTTTCTTACTGATTTACCACTATAGTTTTGGGGTTATGCATTAGAGACAGCTGCATTCACGTAAAAAAGGGCACCATCTAAATCCGTTTGAGACGACACCGTATGAACTGTGGTTTGGCAAGAAACCAAAGTTTTCGTTTCTTAAAGTTTGGGGTTGCGATGCTTATGTGAAAAAGGTTTCATCCTGATAAGCTCAAACCCAAATCGGAGAAATGTATCTTCATAGGATACCCAAAGGAGACAGTTGGGTACACCTTCTATCACAGATCCGAAGGCAAGACATTCATTGCTAATAATGGATCCTTTCTAGAGAAGGAGTTTCTCTCGAAAGAAGTGAGTGGGAGGAAAGTAGAACTTGATGAGGTAACTGTACCTGCTCCCTTATTGGAAAGTAGTTCATCACAGAAATATGTTCCTGTGACTCCTACACAAATTAGTGAGGAAGTTAATGATGATGATCATGTAACTTCAGATCAAGTTACTACCAAACCTCGTAGGTAAACCAGAGTGGGATCCACACCAGAGTGGTACGGTAATCCCGTTCTGGAGGTCATGTTATTTGACCATGACGAACCTACGAACTATGAGGAAGCGATGATGAGCCCAGATTCCGCGAAATGGCTTCAGGCCATGAAATCTGAGATAAGATCCATATATGAGAACAAAGTATGGACTTTGATTGACTTGCCCAATGATCGGCGAGCCATTGAGATTAAATGGATCTTCAAGAGGAAGACAGATAGTGATAGTAGTGTTACTGTCTACAAAGCTAGAATTGTCGCAAAAAGGTTTTCGACAAGTTCAAGGTGTTGAATACGCTGAGAGTTTCTCACTCGTATCTATGCTTAAGTCTGTCTGAATCATGTTAGCAATTGCCGCATTTTATGAAATATGGCAAATGGATAAACAAAACTGCATTCCTTAATGGATTTATTAAAGAAGAGTTGTATATGATGCAACCAGGAGGTTTTGTCAATCCTAAAAGTGCTAACAAAATATGCAAGCTCCAACGATCCATCTATGGACTGGTGCAAGCATCTCGGAGTTGGAATATACGCTTTGATAAGTTGATCAAAGGATATAGTTTTATACAGACTTGCGGTAAAGCCTGTATTTACAAGAAAGTGAGTGGGAGCACTACAGCATTTCTGATAAGTATATGTGAATGACATATTGTTGATCAGAAATAATGTAGAATTATTCTGCAAAGCATAAAGGAGTGTTTGAAAGGAGTTTTTCAAAGAAAGACCTTGGTGAAGCTGCTTACATATTGAGCATCAAAATCTATAGAGATAGATCAAGACACTTGATAAGTTTTTTCAATGAGTACATACCTTAACAAGATTTTGAAGTAGTTCAAAATAGAACAGTCAAAGAAAGAGTTCTTGCATGTGTTACAAGGTGTGAAATTGAGTAAGACTCAAAGCCCGACCACGGCAGAAGATAGAAAGAGAATGAAAGTCATTCCCTATGCCTTGGACATAGGTTCTATAAAGTATGCCATGCTGTGTACCAGATCTATTGTATACCCTACACTGATTTTGCCAAGGGAATACAATAGTGATCTAGGAGTAGATCACTGGACAGCGGTCAAAATTATCCTTAGTGGAATAAGGATATGTTTCTCGATTATGGAAGTGACAAAAGGTTCATCGTAAAGGGTTACGTCGATGCAAGTTTTGACACTAATCTAGATGACTCTAAGTCTCGGTCTAGATACATATTGAAAGTGGGAGCAATTAGCTAGAGTAGCTCCGTGCGGAGCATTGTAGACATAGAAATTTGCAAAATACTTACGGATCTGAATGTGACAGACCTGTTGACTAAAATTATCTCACAAGCAAAACATAATCACACCTTAGTACTCTTTGGGTGATAATCACATAGCGATGTGAACTAGATTACTGACTCTAGTAAACCCTTTGGGTGTTGGTCACATGACGATGTGGACTATGGGTGTTAATCACATGGTGATGTGAACTATTGATGTTAAATCACATGGCGATGTGAACTAGATTATTGACTCTAGTGCAAGTGGGAGACTGAAGGAAATATGCCCTAGAGGCAATAATAAAAGTTATTATTTTATTTCCTTATATCATGATAAATGTTTATTATTCATGCTAGAATTGTATTAACCGGAAACTTGATACATGTGTGAATACATAGACAAACAGAGTGTCACTAGTATGCCTCTACTTGACTAGCTCGTTGATCAAAGATGGTTATGTTTCCTAGCCATAGACATGAGTTGTCATTTGATTAACGGGATCACATCATTAGGAGAATGATGTGATTGACTTGACCCATTCCGTTAGCTTAGCACTCGATCGTTGAGTATGTTGCTATTGCTTTCTTCATGACTTATACATGTTCCTATGACTATGAGATTATGCAACTCCCATTTACCGGAGGAACACTTTGTGTGCTACCAAACGTCAGAACGTAACTAGGTGATTATAAATGTGCTCTACAGGTGTCTTCGAAGGTACTTGTTGGGTTGGCGTATTTCGAGATTAGGATTTGTCACTCCGATTGTCGGAGAGGTATCTCTGGGCCCACTCGGTTATGCACATCACTATAAGCCTTGCAAGCATTGCAAATAATGAGCTAGTTGCGGGATGATGTATTACGGAACGAGTAAAGAGACTTGTCGGTAACGAGATTGAACTAGGTATGGAGATACGGACGATCGAATCTCGGGCAAGTAACATACCGATGAGAAAGGGAACAACGTATGTTCTAATGCGGTCTGACCGATAAAGATCTTCGTAGAATATGTGGGAGCCAATATGAGCATCCAGGTTCCGCTATTGGTTATTGACCGGAGAGGTGTCTCGGTCATGTCTACATAGTTCTCGAACTCGTAGGGTCCGCACGCTTAACGTTACGATGACGGTTATATTATGAGTTTATGTGTTTTGATGTACCGAAGGAGTTCGGAGTCCCGGATGAGATCGGGGACATGACGAGGAGTCTCGAAATGGCCGAGACGTAAAGATCGATATATTGGACGACTATATTCGGACTTCGGAAAGGTTCCGAGTGATTCGGGTATTTTTCGGAGTACCGGAGAGTTACGGGAATTCGTATTGGGCCTTAATGGGCCATACGGGAAAGGAGAGAAAGACCCCAAAGGGTGGCCACACCCCTCCCCATGGACTAGTCCGAATTGGACTAGGGAGGGGGGCGCCCCCTTCCTTCTTTCTCCTTCTCCCTTCCCTTTTCCTACTCCAACAAGGAAAGGAGGAGTCCTACTCCCGGTGGGAGTAGGACTCCCCCCTTGGCGCGCCTCCTCCCTTGGCCGGCGGCCTCCCCCTTGCTCCTTTATATACGGGGGCAGGGGGGCACCTCTCGACACACAATTGATCATTGATTTCTTAGCCGTGTGCGGTGCCCCCTCCACCATATTACACCTCGATAATATCGTAGCGGTGCTTAGGTGAAGCCCTGCGTCGGTAGAACATCAACATTCTCACCACGCCGTCATGCTGACGAAACTCTCCCTCAACACTCGGCTGGATCGGAGTTCGAGGGACGTCATCGAGCTGAACGTGTGCTGAACTCGGAGGTGCCGTGCGTTCGGTACTTGATCGGTCGGATCGTGAAGACGTACGACTACATCAACCGCGTTGTGTTAACGCTTCCGCTTTCGGTCTACGAGGGTACGTGCACAACACTCTCCCCTCTCGTTGCTATGCATCACCATGATCTTGCATGTGCGTAGAATTTTTTTGAAATTACTATGTTGCCCAACAGGCACAACCCACCTGGGCGCGCCAGGACCCCCAGGCGTGCCCTGGTGGGTTGTGGTCCCCACGTGGGCCCCTTCACTTACCTCTTCATCCCACTTCATCACTTACCTCCAGAAAAAATTCCCCATTGCTCTCTTTCCCGTGTGCTTGAGCTCAAACCCATGGATTTCGATCTCTTTGCTCGAAACTCCGTTTCCGAAACTGTTTCGGGGGATTGTTGCTCGGTATGTGACTCCACCATTTGTCTAATTAGTTTTTTCTTTAGTGGTTTATACTTTGAATAATTAGCTACTCTTGGTGCTGCTGTAGATGTGCTTGCATGTTGAATTCTTAGTGTTCTAAGTAGTTTAAATGCTTGCTATGGCCTCTATGTATCCCTATGAGTAGTTGTTATCAATTATGTGAAGTTTTGTTGAGAAAATTTTGTGAACTAAAAATTCAGATTTTTGTTCATAGGAAAAATTGTACGCGGACATGATGAACCTATTTGGAAGGAGTTCTTCGAGGAGACGATCCTTGGGGACATCTTCTAGTGATAGTTCTGCTCGCCGGTCTTATGTTGAACCAAGTGAAAGTTCCACGCTACCAAAACATGCTTATGGCCTTGCGATGAGTATATGATGCTAGTGGACATTAAAGAGGAATTTGAGCAATATGTTCACAATGCCGGTCTCGGTCCCTACCTTTCAGATAAGTGCGAAAAACACCAACTTCTCACTGAATCATTTGTCAAAGGATTTAAATATTTTCGATGTGAGTCTAGGGTGTCGTTTATGCTTTATGATAATCCATTTACTATTCCACTAGAGAATTTTGCTTACCATTGCAAACTTCCTTTTTGGGGTTCGCTTGATGAGCCACCAATGGCTGAGTCCGAGTCTTTCTTGACTAGCCTTTGTTACGGTGAAAATAGGGGAGTGAGACAAGGAAGAATAAAGAGCATTCACTTTCCCGCAATTCAGTATTTCGCATTATTTAATGGGAAATGCATAGTAGGCAAGCAAGACTGTATACTTTGTGCGCCAGACTTGAGCCTCATTCACACTGCTCTCACTAGTGAAAGGAATAATAACCTTGGAGCGATTGTTGCACGTAGACTTCAGCACAATGCTAACAGTGGTTGGTTCTACGGTGGAATTTATGCCACGCGTTTAGAACGAGAGCTGGGTGTTTCTCCTTTGCCCTTTGATCCTATCCTACCCACGCGGTATTTAGATTTTTACACTTTGAAAGAACACAAGATCCTTAAGGGAAAGGTTGATAATTTCACTTACAATCAAATGTTTAACCAAAAATCTATCGTGGACACAAATTTGCCTGCGCCTGCGCCTGCTCTTTTTTATTATAACTGCAAGGGAAGATATTTTGTTCTTGAGAGCAAGGCCCGAGCTCATAACGCAGCAGTGGTGGCGCCACGGCGTGCTGAGGCATCCGCACCGAGAGCCTCCGTGAGCTACGACGCCGACTACTACCCTCCAGGCTACTGATCGACTACCCACTTAGGCCAAAAGCCTAAGCTTGGGGGAGTACGTGTTTCTCACGGACATTACATTCATGTCTACTTATCATTCTATTTGTCAGTGGTCACACTTTTTCATTGTATCATCCATGCTTAGATTTATTTTCTTGCTTTCTTCTTGTGTGTTTGAAAAACTTTAGAAAAACCAAAAAAATTAGTTGTAGTTAATTTACTTTATATGCATGCTTAGTAGTAATATTAAAAAGAAAACCCAAAAAGATTTCCTTGTTCTTCTTCTTCTTGTTGGGAGCTTGCCCGTGTAAATAGTTTTTCTCATTTTTGCTTTTCCCTTTTAATTGCTTGTTCAAGAAAACCAAAAACTCCAAAAATATTTCGGTGTGTTTCTCTGAATTTATTTTCCTTTTATTCGAGTTGTACCGAGGAGAAGACCACGATGAAAATGTTGAGTGGCTCTCATATGAATAATTTTTGAACTAATAAAGAGCCCATTTTACCTTGTCTTCTCATGTTGAATAAAATGTTTACAGATTCCAGCTTAGTCCACGGCATTCTTGCACTATTATTATTTTCATATCATTCGGTCGTGCAAGTGAAAGGCAATAACGACGACATTCGATGAACTGGCCGTGGCAAAGAGAAACTGGTATGAACTCGACTTGTTCTGTTTATGTAAATATGTTTAACCTAGTATCCAGGCTTCAGCCCATTATGATTAAACATGTTTGCAATGACAATTAGAGATTATAGTTTCTCATGCCATGCATAAGTAGCTAAGAGTGGATAATGATTTATCTTGGATATCACCATAGCGTTAAAATGATTGTGATGTAGTATGATGATATGGTATCCTCCTCTGAATGTTCGAGTAGCTTGACTTGGCACATGTTTATGCATGTAGTTGAATCAAAACCAACATAGCCTCTATGATATTTATGTTCATGGTGTTCATATCCTACTCATGCTAGTCTCCAATGTTACTTATGCATAATGCATGGTTATGATCGTTGTTGCTCTCTAGCTGGCCGCTTCTCAATCTTAATTGCTAGCCTTCACCTGTACTAAGCGTGGGAATTCTGCTTGTACATCAAAAACCTTGAACCCAAAGTTATTCCAGATGAGTCCACCATACCTACCTATATACGGTATTACCCTGCTGTCCTAAGTAAATTTGCATGTGCCACCTCTAAAAACTTCTAAAAATTATCCTTTTTGTGTGTGTGGATCGTTCATGGACCGATAGGAGGTGGTCGATATCCTCCATGCTAAGCGCGTTATTCTCAGGTCGAGTGTTTATTTACTCGCCATCGCACGAGAAAATGGGTGGTAATAGGGATTCCCAGTCCCGACCATAAAAATGCAAATAATTAAACAAAACTCCCCCGGGACTGATGTTGGTATGGACAACACCCGTTGTTTCGGACAAGCTGTGGAGGGGGAGTAAACCTTTACTTTTATCGCTTGGGAACCACCACTAGCGTGCTTAGCATGGATGATGTTGATAACCGATGGTCGTGAAGTGAACAAAAAGGGTGCATGTCTCAAAATAGCATTTACCTCTGTTATAAAAATTGAGCTCTGGCACTTTGCAAATCACTGCTTCCCTCTGCGAAGGGACTATCTATTTACTTTTATGTTGTGTCACCACCTTCTAGAAAGAAGCGCCAGAAACTGAGCAGAGCACAGCTGTCATGATTTATGCATTGTGTGTAGCTAATGTTGGGTGCATCATGATTGGATCTTTTGTACCATGAATTACAATGTTTGGTCGCTGCTTGAACTTTGTAGGTGCTCTGCATTTATGTTTTGCGGTCTCAAGAAGGGCTAGCGAGATACCACTATTGTCATATTATATCATGGTTGTTTTGACAACGTGTTGCCATTTGAGATATCTTATTATTGCTCGCTAGCTGATTATGTCATTGATATGAGTCATTATAATCTTTAAGAGCTATTGTTAATATGATTACTTATAATGTTGGCTGAAAACCTGTGTGTTGTTTAAGCTTATTTATGCAAACAAGAGCAAAAGAGCTCGTAAAAGTTTTTCTTTCTCACTTTTAGTTTATCAACTGAATTGCTTGAGGACAAGCAAAGGTTTAAGCTTGGGGGAGTTAATACGTCTCCAACGTATCTACTTTTTCTCACGTTTTTCCTCTTGTTTTGGACTCTAATTTGCATGATTTGAATGAAACTAACCCCGGACTGACACTGTTTTTGGCAGAACTACCATGGTGTTGTTTTTGTGCAGAAATAAAATTTCTCGGAATGCAACAAAACTTTGCGAGGATTTTTTGTATAATAAAAGAGAATTTCTGGAGCCAAGATCCACCGAAGAGGGGCCCCTGGGTGGGCACAACCCACCAGGGGACGTCCCCCTCTCCTGGCGCGCCCAGGTGGGTTGTACCCACCTGGTGGCCCCACAGACCTCAACCCTGACACTATAAATTCCTCTTTTCGGAGAAAAAAATCAGGGAGAAAGAATTATCGCGATCCACGAAACGGAGCCGCCGCCAAGCCCTGTTCTTCCTCGAGAGGGCATATCTGGAGTCCATTTGGGGCTCCTAAGAGGGAGATCTTCGTTCTTCGTCATCACCAACCCTTCTCCATCGCCAATTCCATGATGCTCCCCACTGGGAGTGAGTAATTCCTTCGTAGGCTCGCTGGTCGGTGAGGAGTTGGATGAGATTCATCATGTAATTGAGTTAGTTTTGTTAGGGCTTGATCCCTAGTATCCATTATGTTCTTAGATTGATGTTGCTATGACTTTGCCATGCTTAATGCTTGTCACTTTGGACCCGGGTGCCATGAACTCAGATCTGAATCGTTTATGAATTCATCATTATATCCATGTGTTAGATCCGATCTTGCAAGTTATAGTCACCTACTACGTGTTATGATCCGGTAACCCTGGAGTGACAATAAGCGGGGCTTCTTCCGGTGATTACCGTAGTTTCAGGAGTTCATGTATTCACTATGTGTTAATGCTTTGTTCCGGTTCTCTATTAAAAGGAGGCCTTAATATCCCTTAGTTTCCAATATGGACCCCGCTGCCACGGGAGGGTAGGACAAAAGACGTCATGCAAGTTATTTTAATAAAGCACGTATGACTAATTATGGAATACATTCCTACATTATATCGATGAACTGGAGCTAGTGCCGAATCGCCCTAGGTTATAACTGTCACATGATGAATATCATCCTACAAGTCATCGATCCAATGCCTATGAACTTTTTCATATTGTTTCTGCTAAGTTACTGCTGCTATCATCACTGTTACACTTGCTACAAAATTACTGCTATCACTGTTACTGTTACTATTGTTGTTGTCACTACTATCAAAGCGATCAAACTACTTTGCTACTGATCACTTTGCTGCAGATTATCAATCTCCAGGTGTGGTTGAATTGACAACTCAGCTAGTAATACCTTCAAATATTCTTTGGCTCCCCTTGTGTCGAATCTTGAATTTGGGTTGAATACTCTACCCTCGAAAACTGTTGTGATCCCCTATACTTGTGGGTTATCAGAGATACGATGTTTGTTTTGTGTGATTGATCATACTATGCTTCATGTGATGCTTAATGCCTATCCCTATCATTATTTGTGTATGATCATTCACATATGTTTTTGGTGATGCGTGCTTACTATTTCACTCATATCATTTTGTGCGCTCCACCAAGTTGTATGTGACATGGAATGGCTTGACCTATTCTCTGTTGCCTTATTGCTTAACTTCGGTCCCACCGAGATGATGCAATCGGTACCACCAAGATGAGGTTTGCCCTAAGCCCTAGCACATCGGTCCCACCGAGTTGTTCCCGTCGGTCCCACCGAGATTCCTAACATTCATATTTTTGCACAGATCGGTGCCACCGAGATGGGTCCAAAGTGTGTAACGGTTGGATTTTTTGTGGAGGCTATATATACCCCTCCACCCCTTCTTCCTCATTGAGGAGAGCCATCAGAACGTGCCTACACTTCCACCATTCATTTTCTAAGAGAGAACCACCTACTCATGTGTTGAGATCAGGTGCTTCCATTCCTACCATTTGAACCTTGATTTCTAGCCTTCCCCAAGTTGCTTTCCACTCAAATCCTTCATCCAACATAGCCAAATCTGTGAGAGAGAGTTGAGTGTTGGGGAGACTATCATTTGAAGCACACGAGCAAAGAGTTCATCATCAACACACCGTTTATTACCTTATGGAGAGTGGTGCCTCCTAGGTTGGTTAGGTGTCGCTCGGGAGCCTCCTACATGATGTGGAGTTGAACCAAGAAGTTTGTAAGGGCAAGGAGATCACCTACTTCGTGAAGATCTACCCGAGTGAGGCAAGTCCTTCATGGGCGATGGCCATGGTGGGATAGACAAGGTTGCTTCTTTGTGTACCCTTCATGGGTGGAGGCCCCCGTGGACTCGCGCAGTCGTTACCCATCGTGGGTTGAAGTCTCCATCAACGTGGGCATACGATAGCACCACCTATCGGAACCACGCCAAAAATCTTTGTGTCTCCATTGTGTTTGCCTTCTCCAAACCCTTCCCTTTACCTTCATATGCAATGTTTTACTTTCCGTTGCTTTACTCTTAGAATTGCATGTGTAGGTTGATTGTTTGACTTGTCATAATTGCTAAAATCTGCCCAAAACTAAAATTGGGAAAAGGAAAGACTTTTATTTGGTCAAGTAGTCTAATCACCCCCTATAGACATACTTTTGATCATACAGTTCTATAATACAAGATCCTGTGACTAAACTCATTAGTAACATGCTTGCAAGCTTCTTGTGATGTTGTATTACCAAGAGGGCCCAGAGATATCTCTCCGTCACACGGAGCGACAAATCCCAGTCTCGATCCGTGCCAACCCAACAAACACCTTCAGAGATACCTGTAGAGCACACCTTTATGATCACCCAGTTACAAAGTGACGTTTGGATACACACTAAGTATTCCTCCGGTGTCTGGGAGTTCCACGATCTCATGGTCTAAGGAACATATACTTGACATGATGAAAGTTGTAGCAAATAATTAAATGATCTGATGCTAAGCTTACGGTTGGGTCTATCCATCACATCATTCTCCTAATGATGTGACCCCGTTATCAAATGACAACTCATGTCTATGGTTAGGAAACCATAACCATCTTCGATCAACGAGCTGGTCTAGTAGAGGCGTACTAGGGACACGCTGTAGTTTATGTATTCACAAATGTATTTAAGTTTCCGGTTAATACAATTCTAGCATGAGTAATAAACATTTATCATGTACTGCGAAATATGATAATAACCAATCTATTATTGTCTCTAGGGCATATTTCCAACAACAATGAGGCGGAGAGGCGGAACGCCACCCTGGCGAAGATACAGAGGGAAAATGTCACCTTTCCGCACCAAGCTAAATGTCGTGGACCTCACCAACCAGTACTCGTACATGTGGGGAAGAAAGACCAAGGATAATGAAGGCGTCGAGTTTTGCCAGGGAGTGTCGCCCCTACGGATGATAAGTACATGTTCTTCGCATATTACTTTTACTGCAGATTAGTTCCCCCATTCTCAGCTTTCTTTGATGAGGTGATGCGGAAATATGTGTTTTGGCTTTTGAATTTTGCTCCAAATGTTGTCACTTGTATGTCTGTTTTTGCCCATCTGTGTGAGAATTTCGTGGGGGTAGAACCAAATGTAGAACTGTTCATCACTTCTATGCGTCGTGGATTGAGGGTGATGCCCTTTCCGGCAGCGTGACTTGGATCTCCCGGATGGGGATGAAGGAGCAGTACCTTCCTGACAAGCTGCATATTAAGTGGGTTGAATGGAAAGCATACTAGTGTTGGATCAAGCAGGAGGACTTCCCGGACTACTTCACCCTACAACCAAGAAAATCAAGAGGGAACCACATTGGGCTGACTTGGGGCCCAATGATGACAATCTGCATCTGGCTCTGGAACGGATCCTAAGCCTGTGAGCCCAGGGTTTGAACATCGACATGGTGGGTGCAGACTTCTTGTGGCGCCAGATTGTGCCACTGCAGATGAGGGACCAGAGAGCCTGGCCATACCATAACGTTGCTGATACAATGCGGCTCGATCCTAGCCTATTCAACAAATTGACAGTGCTCGAGCTTGCTGTGCTTTTCAAGTGACTCTTCAACAAAGGAGCTCTGGAGAAGTTGCCAGAGAATGTGATTCCACTGTGCAACAACACTGCCAAAGATTCAATATTGGCAATGATGCCCGCATGCACTGCCCAAGGCGTGGAGAGCACTTGGAAGCAACTTGACCAGGCCACAGTTGAAGAATGGTTCAACAATTTGGCAGAGACACCCAGAAGGAAGGAGACCAATCTTATCCATGACACCAAGAAGCATGAGCTTGAGCTTATAGCCAAAAGGGGCGAGGAAGCTAGAGGCGTGGAGCTTCTTGAGGCCATGAATGATTGCTCCGACAAAGACGAGGAGGAGGATGATGAGGCCTTTGAGTCCAAAGAAGAGGAGGAAGAGGAGCCCCCCTACTCCTCAAGTCGCATCTCCATGAAGAGGAGACGCATGATCCAGTACTTCAAGGAGGTGCATGATCCAGTACTTCAAGCAGGCTTGTGCAGAGGAGGCCAGCAAACTCTGGACCGACAAGAGGTGGCACTGCCAGCATGGATGCCGGCACCAGGTTTCTCGGTAGCAACCTTCCTGGCAACCATCTTCCCGGGGACGGGCTTCTCAGGAACAGGTTCCTTGGAGACAATCTTCCCGGCGGCAGACTCCACCCGCCGTAGAGGAAGCGAGAACTTCTCAGCCTCTAAGTTCTTCAACGACGAAGTGTCATGAACCACGACTATAGGGGATCAATCATAGTCCTTTCGATAAGTAAGAGTGTCGAACCCAACGAGGAGCAGAAGGAAAAGATAAGTGGTTTTCAGCAAGGTATTCTCTGCAAGTGTTGTAAGAAACAGTGATAGATAGTTTTGTAGAAAGATAATTGGTAACAAGTAACAAGTAAAAATAGTAGCAAAGGTGCAGCAAGCTGGCCCAATCTTTTTTATAGCAAAGGACAAGCCGGAAAGTTCTCTTATATAAAGCAAAATGCTCTCGAGGACACATTGGAATTGTCATCTAGTCATGTTCATCATGTTTAGTTGATTCGCTTTCGCTACTTTGATAATTTGATCTGTGGGTGGACCGGTGCTTGGGAGCTGCTCTTACTTGAACAAGCAACCCACTTATGATTAACCCCTCTCGCAAGCTTCCGCAACTATGAAAAAATAATTAAGATAAATCAAACCATAGCATGAAACACATGGATCCAAATCAGCCCCTTACGAAATAATGCATAAACTAGGGTTTAAGCTTCTCTCACTCTAGCAGCCCATCATCTACTTATTACTCCACAATACCTTCCCTTAGGCCCAAATATGGTGAGGTGTCATGTAGTCAACGTTCACATGAAAGCACTAAAGGAAACAACATACATATTATCAAAATATCAAACAAATACCAACATCACATGATTACTTATGACAAGGCTTCTCCCATGTCCTCAAGAACAATAGTAACTACTCACAAATCATATTCATGTACAAGATCAGAAGTGTATTGATTATTCTTGAGGATCTGAACATTTAATCTTCCACCAAATAAATCAACTAGCATCAATTGCATGATGTAATCAACACTACTAGCAACCCACGGGTACCAACCTGAGGTTTTGGGACAAAGATTGAATATAATAGATCAACAAGGGTTTGAGAGGAGATGGTGCTGGTGAAGACGTTGATGAAGATTGGTCCTCCCATGATGAGAGGATCGTTGGTGATGTCGATGGCCTCGATTTTCCCCTCCTAGAGCGAAGTTTCCCCGAAGGAATCCCTCTCCCACAGAGCAAAAATGTTCCTGCCCAGGTTTCGCCTCGAGACGGCGGCGCTTCATCCCAAAAGTTTTCTCTTATTTTTTATGGAAAATGGCTTCATATAGCAGAAGATGGGCACCAGAGGCCTGTCAGGGGGCCCACAAGCTCGGGGGCGCCCCCCAGGCTTGTCTCTTCCTGATGGATCCCCTCCTGGTGTTTCTTCCGCCAATTTTTTTTATATATTCCAAAACAATTCTCTGTAAATTTTTAGCTCATTTGGAGTTGTGTAGAATAGCTCTCTCTGTTGTATCCCTTTTCGGTCCAGAATTCCAGCTGCCGGCAATCTCCCTCTTCATGTGAAACTTGCAAATAAGAGAGGAAAGGCACAAGAATTGCATCATAAAGTGAAATAACAATCCAAAACACAAAAATAATAGTGGGAAAACATGATGCAAAATGGACATATCAAAGCACGCCAGATCACCTTCAGCTCCGCCTCCGGACACTGAGGAGCAGCCACACTGGGGTCTTTCCATCCTTCCCGAGGAGGAAAAGGAGTAAATACTTGCCTCTTATTCTACTCATTACTCTCATTGATTATTCTCCATTATTGACATAATGGTTTCTTTGTTTTGTTTTGATCTTGCAGGGACGATGCACCTCTGAGGTAGAGGTCCCATAAGAGGGTGATAACCGCCGAGGAGGGCAACCCAGCAAAAACCACTAGCCAAAGCTCAACATCCCTGGACGTTGTTGTTATCAGCCCCCTGCGGGAGGAGATCAGCCAAGTCTAGCCAGTGAGCACCACCACTGATGCCCCCATTATTGAGGCACACAAGGAAACAGAGGAAGGTCGTCATGAAGTGGAGTGCCAAGAAGCGGATCCCTTGGTGACACCTTCAACGACCATGCTTCCGGAGAGTAGCTCGCCGGAAAGGATCACTGCAGATGAGCATGTCTGCACTGAGGACACACCGGATACCGATGTTGCCGGAAGTCATGTGGCGACAAAAAATCTTGCCGGAGGAGAAGTTATTCCTCCTCAACAAACCCATACAGGTAATCAACTTTCCATTGAGCATTCCTCTATTACTGCCAATTTGTCTCAATTTATTGGATTGCATTTGAATAGCTTTCTTCTTTCCTCCTTCCTCTTTGCAGAATCGACTCCTCCTGAAGAGATGGAGAACACTGATGATGTGGAAACATTCACAAAGAGTGTCGGGGAAGAGGCCACTAGAATCGCCGCAAGCGAAGCCGCCAACACTTCTATGGAAGAAGCCGCCAGAGGTGCCACAAATGAAGAAACAAGAACAACAACAACAATGGCTAACAAAGAGAATGCCGGTGTTGCCAGCAACATTCCTACTTCACCGGCAGTGGACGTGGAGATGGAAGCAGCCAGCGGTGTTGTGCCAGCTGCTGACGGCCACCCAGCTATTTCCCGCAACCCTTCCGACAAGGAGGTGAAATTGCTAGTTATCGACAAGAGGGGGGTGAATAGGCGATTTTTATGAAAGTCTTCAAAACACGGGGGCTTTGAACACAAACAGTAGAAATGAACCTATTGATATGCAGCGGAAGGTAGACTACACTAGACCAGCCATAGTCAAAGAAGCAATGAAGTGAAAGCACGAAGACTATTAGCAGCTAGGTAGTATGGATCAGGATGGAAGATAGTATGAAGCCAAACAACAAACAGTCTTCAAACAGTGAAGCCAATCGGTTCATGCAGACAAGCAATGACTTCATGAAGACAAACTGTAAAGTAAAGAGATGGGAAGGATAGAACCAGTTGCTTGGAGAGGACACGGTTTTGGAAGACCAGTTCCAGTTGCTGTGACAACTGTACGTCTGGTTAGGGAGGCTGAGATTAAACTCAGAAGACCGCGTCTTCACCTTATTCCCCTTGAGCTAAGAACACACAGTCCTCGCCCAATCACTCTGGTAAGTCTTCAAGGTAGACTTCCAAACCTTCACAGACTTCGTTCACTGGCAATCCACAATGGCTCTTGGATGCTCAGAACGTGACGCCTAACCGGCTGGAGGATTCACAGTCCTCAAGTGTAACAAGTCTTCAAATCACGCGGATAGAAAGACTTCAGTGATGCCTAACACACTTTGGCTCTAGGTGTTTTGGGCTTTGTCCTCGCAAGGATCTCCCTCTCAAATGCTTCGGAGGTGGGTTGCTCTCAAACGACAAAAGTCGTGCACTAACTCTAAGCAACCACCAATTTATGGTGTAGGGGGTTGGCTATTTATAGCCAGGAGGCAACCCGACCTGATTTGTCCGAAATGACCCTGGGTCACTAAGGAAATGACACGTGTCCAACGATCAGATTTCAAACACACGCGGCGGCTTGACTTGGGCTACAAGTAAAGCTGACTCATCCAGCTTTGGATAAGATTTGCTCTCATTGTCTTCACTCGAAGACATAGGATTTGGTTGAGCATCACATCAATCACTCTGACTTTGTTCACTTGGACCCCACTTAATAGTACGGTGGTTCCTATGACTCAACAAAGAAGAAAAGGAAACTACGAAACAACTATGTCTTCATACTCCATAGTCTTCACGCGATGTCTTCTCATCTCATAATCTTCAGTGTGAATATCTTCACAGACCACCATTGTCTTCAATGTCTTCACACATTTTTAGGGGTCATCTCTGGTAGGTAAACTGAATCAATATGGGATTACTACCTGTGTTATCCAGCAATTCTCACAAACACATTAGTCCCTTAACCAAGTTTGTCATCAATACTCCAAAACCAACTAGGGGTGGCACTAGATGCACTTACAATCTCCCCCTTTTTGGTGATTGGTGACAAACTGGTTGAATTTTTCAATGAGGATAAAAGTATGTGAAAGTTAAGGATTTAGACATTGTCTTCATATGTACCAAAAGGCTCCCCCTGAAGATGAGCATATAGGTAGTTTTCTTTTGAATGCAAATGCACATGGCAGGTTTTACTTTGTGGTGATCCTCTTCAACTTATGAAGACAATTCATCATGCAGATAAAGAGATAATGAAGATAATGACATGCATAATGAAAAATGGACGTCTACGGAATGACTTCATGTGGGATTTATCATCGCATCATAAAGTGGCAGAAAAAGTAGCAGAACACCCATCGAGTTTAAGTGTTACAACTCAGAGAACCAAATGTTTCAAAAGACGAGAGTTGTAAAAACTTAGCAAAAAATAATGCAACCACCCATAAGGACCCGCTTGAAGACTATCAACTCATAAGCTTCTCCCCCTTTTGTCAGTAATGACCAAAAAGGTTTGAAGACATAGAGTATCTACTCATTCCCATCAGGAGTAGATGAAGGAGCAGGGTCGACGTTGGAGTTCGGTGGTGCAGAGGGGCCTGGTGCAGTGTCGAGATGTAGTGAAGCCATGGTTGGTGAAGTGGCATCGTCTTCTTCATCGACGACTCTCGCAACAACAGTTGCAGCCGAAGATGAACGCTTAGAATCTTCAATTGAGGGAGTGCGACACCAGCTTGCATTTTGTGGAGGCCTGGAATCAAACTTGAAGTCCTTAGTGAAGCCATCTTCGCGAAGATCAGCTTCAGGACAGAGTAGTGTGAGACTCTTACAGGACCGCCGACAGGCTTCATGGGCAACAAAGGAGTTCTTGGTGGCCAAGTTTCGAATGCGATTGACATCCACCAAGATACTCTACATCCGACGCTTGAGCCAGTCATGATGCTTGTCCTGCTTCTGATGCAAGGCCACAAGAAGCTCTCGGTCATTGAGTACATGAGAACGCTTCCGAGGCCTTTGGGCAATCGTACTGTCAGTGGCTTCGGTGCTTGCACGATGGGGCACATGCATATTGGCAGCCAGAGGATAAGAGGGAGTTGCAGCATTGGGGACAAGAATTCCCTCCATTGGTTGCGTGAAGCTTTGATGATCAGCATTATGAAGATATAGAGGCTTCTTGGCAGGCTCGGGGTAGATGGCTTCAATGGAAGATCAACCTCAGGCAAAAAGACAAGATGTTTGCGCGCTGAGGGCAGATAGTCAACAGAGGAATGGAGTTTGATCAGGCGCATCACCCATGGAGGATAAAACTTCAAGCCAAACAGATCAATCCCAGATGCAGCAAGTTGTCTGATGAAGAAATCCTGGGTGTTGAATTTGATGCCATTGATGATATAAAATACCAAAGTCTTCATGGCTCCTTCAAGTTTGGCTTCAGAAGAGTGTCCCTTGATCAGCCATAGAGTACGCCTCAGAATATGATAAACTGTGCGGGGCAAGTACTCGAGGTCTTTCACGAAGAACTCTTTGGGGTATTCAGCATCTTGGGGCAGTGGCTTCATCATGCTGAGCATCTCACTCATATTTGGCTCAGGCCTCTTAAAAATACTCTGCAGTTCATTTCTGTGAAGCTGACAACCAGGCTCATACAACTCACCTGGAGTGGGTAGGGAAGTAAGCTCGATGATGTCTTGAGCTTTGGCTTCATGATGCACATCACCTGACATCCACTCAAGGATCCTTGTCTTCGGATCCCTGTTGTAGCCACGAATATGGAGTGTGGCATAAAACTGCAGCAGAAGCTCTTCATTCCAGTGCTATTTTTCTGTTACGAACTGCAGAAGACCAACTTTCCTGAAGTAGTCAAGAGCTTCTTCAAGACAGGGCAGCCCAGCAATAGCTTCACAATCAAGACGCATGTGTGGAAAGATTCGCTCTTGATTGTATAGAATGCAGGAGTAATAGTTGCATTGCTGATAGCTCCAAAATCGATTGGAAGAGATCTTTGGCTTTGAGTATGGATTCTTGGCGCTGTCGAAGAAGGTGTTGTGTGCTCTGAAGCTGTTCACGCTGAAAGATCATGGTGATGTTACAGCACCTGGAAGCCTTGGCAGCCTTGGCTTCAGCTTCTGAACTTGAGGCCTCTGCTCCACATGGTAGTCATACTGTGGTCCGGGAGCTGTGGGAGGAACCAAAATAGGCCATCTCACAGTGACAAGCTAGCCGCAATTGTAGGCCTGTTCAATGGTGTGAGGCCTTGGAGGTGGAACGGTGGTTTCAGCATTTACATTGGCTTCAGGCACTTCATGAGCTTCAGGCTCCACATTTTCTTCAGCCATGACAATGTCATTGGCTTCAGTAGCATTGTTTGTGGCAGCCTCAGTGGTTTCAACCTCCGTTTATTCAATAACAGGAGGGTCGGGCACAGTCACATTCTCCTCGAGAATGACTTGATCTGTAGCTGGGGGTATGGCAACTCTTTCTTCTTCTCTTTCTCCTTGATCTTCATCAGCTGATGTAGCCGGAATGTCTTCAGCAGCTTTAGCTTCAGACTCAGAGACATTCGCAGTAGGGGCGGCTTCAGGAAACACTTGACATGCTGCTGAGCTTTGGTGCACTTCCCCTTCTGGAATGCTTGACATGGTGACCTGTGGCCTGGGGCCTTTGCAAATCTTGGGAAATGCGGGCAACGCCTTTGGTGAGGGAGTGGTATGCACCATGTAGTTGTCGTCGTCAAGTACCGGAGTGGTGACTTGAGGTGGTGGAGTTCTGGGTGTCTCATCATGACTGGGGATGTCTTGCTGTGGTCGCTCGTCCCATGAGTCATCCTGAGCAATTGGCATCAATGGACGACCAATGCTGATTAGTTCACTGCTCGTTGGAGCAGGCGATGATACCGACTGGGGCTCGAGCTGAGGAAGGACTACATCATCTTCAACATTGTCTTCATGACCAATGTCTTCAGCTGTGATGGGGTTAACAGCTGGAACTTCTTCATCTTCAGGAGCCTCTGTGGAAGCAGGCTCATGGATCACAAGTCTATGCTCTTGATTAGTTGAGGCTGGAAGTGCAACAGAGATGGGTTCAACAATAAGGGGCGCAGAGGCCGCAGCAAGCTCTTTCTTTGAAGACTTTGTCTTCAATTTCTTCTTGGATAGGGCATTATCAAAAACATCCTTGTGCTTGCGCTTCCTGGCTTCGGCTTCAGCTGCCCTTGTCTTCTTTAGCTCTGAAGCTGCTGAGGTGACCTTAGGCTTCGAGCCTGTCATGCTGGCAGGGAAGACAATGCAAGGTTCTTCCTGCCTTGGTGCTTCAGTTTGGGTCACAGCAGACTTCTTCTTTTGCTTGGCAGCCATCTTGGGATCGATGCCAGGACGCCCAAGAGCTTTGCGCTTTTCAGCTTCATTGTGTGCTTGAACACATTTCTGTGTGAAGTACTTCATGCGCTCTCCTGAACCTTTAGCTTCATTGCACTTCTTGTGAAACTCTTCCTTGAGGTCATGCAGTATTTTCTTGAAGATTTGAACATCTGCCACGCTGAGCTTGGCCATGTTCTTCTTGAAGTGAGCCTTCTCACAATCAATTTTGTTCTTGATTTCAACAATTTTCTGAGCTAGAGCCACTTCATTGTCAATGGCTCCGTGAAACATGACGCTAATGCCCACGGGCAGCTGAAGATCATCAATACTGATGCTTTCGTCATCGAACCACTCATCGATGAAGTTGTTCAAAATGTCAACATCAAAAGAGGGGCAGATCGTTGAAGATCTCCGCCTCTTGCTTGCTCTTGAGCAGCATCTCAAGGGCATCATCACCAAGATCTTCATCACTGGACAGATCAATGGTGTCATCCTCATTGCGCAGAACGGCAGCAGGAGTCAGTTCATGCCTAGAAATCTTCTTGGGCTTCTTGGTTTTCTTAGACTTCTCGGTCTTCTTGGAGACATGAGACAAATCTTCAGACTGCACACTGGGTTCAGGAGGTGCAGTGGCCAATGGCTTCACAGTCGAAGCTTTTGGTGTGGCAGAGGGCTCTGAAGCTTTTGATTTCTTCTTCTTCTGCTTCGGTGGTGCTGGCGCATCTTCAGAATCTGCGTCGTTAGCTGATTGCTCCATAGTGGCCCTCTGTGCAGCTATATGAGAGAGGAGGCCATTGAAGTTGTTGAAGGGGCCAATGACACTTGGATTGGCATCGCGTGTGCCATCAACCCTTGGAGCAGATGGACCAGGGTTGAAGTTGAGTCCAAGCTCCTTCTTGTTCTTCATAGCTGAATCCTTAGAAAATTGATAGTTGCGCTTAAAGAGATTGTCTTTGAGACACCATAACATCGATGATGGGTCAGCATTCTCTGGCTTCAGTCCTCGGACCATGCATGGGTAGAAGCCTTCAGCAATGGCTTCAGACTTTGACTTGGGCTGAAGATTTCGGTACAGAATATCTCCCCATGGGCGCTTAATAGCATTCTTTTATGCATATTCAGGGGTTATGAAATTATACTGGAACCACTACTCTGCCCAATATCTTTGAATCCATTGGATTCGGGTCTTGTGCTGGCCATAGCTTTCCTCTGGATCTGACTTGTACAGTTTAAACAGATCTGGAGGTAAATCCTTAGATGTATCTCCACGGTGCTGCCTGCCACCTTTTCTTGCTGATTTCTCAGTTTCCATTATATTCAGACTGAATGGCTTCAGAACAGCGAATGGCTTCCTTCTGCTAGTCAGACAAGAGCTGGCTTCAGGGGAGTGTATATGATGCTATAAGAACTCTGCAAATGAATGCAGACTATGAGAACCAAGGGATTCTCCCATGGCCATGTACCTGTGACAGCATTAGAGATGCGAGGGAAGGGGAAGAGGTCATATGCATTCTTAGCAGATTTTGATGAAAAATCGGTTTGAAGACATTGACCTCATAGAGCGAAGACATTCACTTATTTGAAGAGAGTTGGTTCCATATTTGTACGAATCCATGAATAAGTACAAGTGCGGAATCTAACTAGTTATGAAGCATAAGTGAATATTCTTAGCATGATATGAGATGCAGATAAGAATAGATCCTTACTTGGAAGTGAAGAAACCACTTTTGGTTAAAAGTGGATGGATTGGATGGATCAAAACGGCAGTAAAAAGTAAGATTTAATTACCACTGACGAACTGCTAGACGAGGCAGAGTTAGAGGCCGAGCAGTTCAATCTCCCGCGCCCTAACTTGGCGGAGGAAGACACCTACAGCGGCGGCGGAGAGGACAAGGTCCACGGCCGGCGTGAGGACGGCGTCGAAGAAGTCGCGGCAGCTAAGCGCTTCGTCTCCGGCATCTACGTGAGCTAGCGGAGGCGCTAGGGTTTGAGCGAGGCAGCGGGGTGGAAGAAGAGATAATGACCGTGGTGAGTGTGTATTTATAAGGAAAGGGACTACACAGCGTAATTACGCAGGTGCCCCTGGCGGTTCACATCTGAAGGACACGTGGCTTGCATGCAACTTGTTGAAAGTTGTTCCATGTTCCCACGCACGCCTGGATTGTCGGGTGGTCGTTCCGGCTTCTTCGGTATTCAGGCAAAAATGATATAGCATTAAAAATAGATTTAAACGTTTATCTCTTTGTCTTCTGCTGACAAGGACTCAGAGAAGACAATTTGACAGGTTTCAATAGAGTGCATATAACTTGGATAGATAGAATTTGAGGTAGAAGCACAGAATGGGGGTTAGGGTCCGATCACATTCACTTATATAAGAATCAAGTATGAAGACATAGCTATAAGTGAATGCTTTAGAGGACAGAATATGCATATATATATTTATATATCAGGCCAACTCAACATAGAGAAGACAAACCTCGAAGTCAAATTAATATTGAAGACAAACCAAATGCAAGGACTATGCAATTATGATGCCAAAAGAAACACTCCAATAAGAATTTGGTGGTGGCGTTACCCACCGTATAGGAAGTATTAGACCCAGACACGGTGCACAATTATCGTGGCGCTCTGAAGTCAAATTCCACGTTAATGTATTCACACTTAGAGTGTATGTCTTCATTGATTGAAGATATACGTTACTTCGTGTGTTGTACATCTAAGTCATCAACATGCATAAGAGTTAGGATGTGTGTCCAATTACAGGACATTTGAGGATTCTAAGATATTTAGCTCACACCGCAACTTGCAAAACCTTTTCTCATCCAAGGGCTTTGTGAAGATATCTGCCAATTTCTCTTCAGTGTTGACGTGAATGATATCAATATCTTCCTTCATGACATGATCTCTGAGAAAGTGATGACGGATCTGAATGTGCTTTGTCTTCGAGTGCTGCACTGGGTTGTTGGCAATCTTGATCGCGCTTTCATTGTTGCAGTAGAGTGGCACATGCTTCAGGTGGATGCCATAGTCCTTGAGAGTTTGCTTCATCCATAGAAGCTGAGTGCAGCAAGATCCAGCAGCAATGTATTTGGATTCAGCGGTGGAGAGGGATACACAGTTCTGCTTCTTTGAAGACCAATAGACAAGAGATCATCCAAGAAAGTGACATGTGCCTGATATGGACTTGCGATCAAATTTGTCACCAGCATAATCAGCGTCTGAGAATCCAACTAGATCAAACTCTAAGCCCTTTGGATACCATAATCCTAGTGTTGGGGTGTAAGCCAAATATCAAAGAATTCGCTTCATAGCTAAGTGATGTGATTCCTTTGGTGCCGCCTGGAATCGGGCACACATGCAAACGCTAAGCATTATATCTGGCCTAGATGCACATAAATAGAGTAAAGAACCAATCATGGAGCGGTATACCTTTTCATCGAACTCTTTACCATTGTTGCCGGGACCCAATTGACCTTTGGTTAGCATTGGCGTCATGTATCCTTTGCAATCTTGCATTCCAAACTTGTATACCATGTCAGGATGTTTTGGATCTTCAAAGCCAGGTGGTTGTGCAACATACACTTCTTCTTCTTCAATCTTGCCATTGAGAAAGGCACTCTTCACATCCATTTGGTATAGAAGAATGTTGTGATGGTTGGCATAGGCTAGCAGTGCAAATGGCTTCAAGCCTAGCCACTGGAGCAAAAGTTTCATCGAAGTCAATCCCTTCAACTTGAGTGTAACCTTGAGCAACGAGACGAGCCTTGTTTCTGACAACTTGACCGTGCTCATCTTGTTTGTTGTGATAGATCCATTTGGTGCCAATGATATTATGCTTATGAGGATCAGGACGCTTAACCAATTCCCACACATTGTTCAGCTTGAACTGTTGAAGCTCTTCTTGCATCGCTTGAATCCATTCTGGTTCCATGAAGGCTTCAGCAACTTTCTTGGGTTCAGATATAGAGACAAATGCAAAGTGCCCACAGAAATTTGCTAGGTGTGTTGCTCTTGAACGAGTGAGTGGACCAGGTGCATTGATGCTAACGATTATCTTCTCAATTTGTACTTCATTTGCAACACGAGGATGAACTGGACGAATATTTTGCCCTTGCAGATCATTGTCTTCAGCTTCAGCATCGACTTCAGGCTGAGCATTGTCTTCGGGTTGGTTAGGTGCAGAGATGATGATTTCTTCTTCAGTCTGAGCCTCTGAAGGTATGATTTCTATAGTACCCATAAGCTTGATAGATTCACTCGGTGAGGCTTCATCTAGCACATTCGGCAGGTGCTCTCTTTGTGAGCCGTTAGTCTCATCAAACCGCACATCCACAGTTTCAACCACTTTATAGTGCAAGAGGTTGAAGACTCTATAGGAGTGCGAATCCTTTCCATAGCCAAGCATAAAACCTTCATGTGCTTTCGGTGCAAATTTTGAAGTGTGATATGGATCCTTGATCCAGCACCTAGCACCAAATACTCTGAAGTAACTGACGTTTGGCTTCTTACCAGTTAGTAGCTCATATGATGTCTTCTTTAGAAGCTTGTCAAGATAAACACGGTTGATGACGTGACACGTTGTGTCAATGGCTTCAGGCCAGAATTTCCTGGGAGTCTTGTACTCATCGAGCATCGTCTGTGCCATCTCAATGAGGGTTCTGTTCTTGCGCTCCACAATGCCATTCTGCTGAGGTGTGTATGGAGCTGAGAACTCATGAGTGGTGCCCAGTGTATCAAGATAAGTGTCGAGGCCGGTGTTCTTGAATTCTATGCCGTTGTCACTTCTGATGTGCTTGATCTTGATGCCATAGTTCGTCATGGCACGATTGGCGAATCTTTTGAAGACATCCTGCACTTCATTCTTGTAGAGGATTATGTGCACCCACGTGTATCTTGAGTAACTATCAACAATGACGAAGCCATAGAGGCAAGCAGTGGTAGTAAGAGTAGAGTAGTGAGTAGGGCCAAATAAGTCCATGTGAAGCAGCTCGAAGGGACATGATGTCGTCATGATTGTCTTCGAGGGATGCTTGGCCCTAGTCATCTTTCCAGCTTCGCAAGCACCACATAGATGATCCTTCTTGAACTTGACGCCCTCGATGCCTATGGCATGCTTCTTCGCGAGAGTGTACAAGTTCCTCATGCCAGCATGCCCTAGCCTCCGATGCCAGAGCCAGCACTCTGAAGCTTTTGCTAGAAGACATACGGCCAACTGTGGTCCTGCTGAGAAATCTACCATGTACAGATCGTCTTTTCGATACCCTTCAAAGACTAGAGACTTGTCGGATTCCATAAGCACAGGGCAACGATATTTTCCAAATACACAATCAAGTTTAGATCACAAAGCATTGAGACAGACATTAATTTGAAACCAAGGGATTCAACAAGCATCACTTTATCCATGTGCTGATCCTTTGAGATTGCAACTCTACCTAGACCCATTACCTTGCTTTTACCAGTTTCAGCAAATGTGATGTGACTCTTGTCAGATGGACGTAAGGTTGAGTCCATGAGAAGACTTCGATCACCAGTCATGTGGTTAGTGCATCCATTGTCCATAATCCACTCAGAAACCTTTGGTGTCGTACCCTACAGTGCAGTTAGGGGGATAAGCTTCACCAAGGGAAATTTGAAGCATAAACATTTGACGAACAAGCATATTATCAAAGTTTAGATCCTGGTTAGGGTAGATAGGATGTTTGTCAAGCAATCCTGGGATGAAATACATAGTAAGACCATTTGGACATTTTATCTTGCGTCCCACAAGATGTTTTATGTCCCCAGCATAAGCATCAGACGCCTTTGACCGGCTGGAGACCTTTCCCTGCAAAGAGAGTTAATTTTTCTTAACCACCCACATTTTCAGGGGTGGCTTAGAAGCAATGAGTCTAAGTGCAGCATCTGAGAACTTTGGCTTTGGAGCCCTAGCAACTAGCCTTGCAGGAGGTGAATAATACTCATAAGAATAAGCAGAAAAGTTATTGGTCTTATGAACATAGCGGTTTGACGAAACACGCTCATATTCATAAGTCTGAGTAGGGTTTCCGTGCAAAACATTCGCGTTAGGGTGACTCTGGTGAGTCCTGTGTCTGTATGAAGCCTTTGGACCATATGAAGCCTTTGGTCTGGGGTTTGTCTTCTTCCCAGGTGGTGTCATGATAACATTCACAGGAAGATTCTCAAGACAACTATTGGGTACTCAGATCTTCTTCAAAGGTGGTCCATTCCTACAGTTAGTACCAATATACCTGGCAAACACTTCACCATTCTAATTCTTCAACAGTTTATAGTTTGCATCAAAGGATTCATCAATGATAATCGGGTTAGCACAAGTGAAGCCAGATAAGGTAGATTGATCCACTGAGGGTCCCTTTGCAGCAACCCATGTGGTTTTGGGGTACTGCTAGGTCATCGCTTTTGTCTAGCAACTTTTGAATATGTTCCATAGCATTCTGTTGTTCAGTTGCAATTTTAGCAAGTGTTTTGTAGCTTGGTTTAGATTCACATTCAGGGCCATCTTCACTTGATGTTTGAAAGTAAGCATCGCGTGAGTTTACCTTGGCACCGCGTGCCATGAAGCGGTAGGTGGGAGCAGAGTCATCCCATCATTAGCATCACCGTTAGTGACGGGGCCATTGTCTTCAGTGTTGAAGATGGACTTGGTGACAAACGCTGAAGCTAGAGCCAGGTTTGCCACGCCTGAATCAGATTCCTCTTCAGAGTCCACCTATGCCTCCTCAGATGCAGACTCCTCCTCTGAATCCATCTCCTTGCCAACAAACGCACGAGCCTTGCTAGATGAGCTCTTCTTGTGTGATGAAGACTTCGACGAAGAATTGGAAGAAGACTTTGAGGATTTCTTCTTCTTCTTGTCATCAGAATCATATTCCTTGCTCTTCTTCTTCTTCTTCTTCTTGGTCGCATTGTCCCACTGTGGACACTCAGAGATGTAGTGACCAGGTTTCTTGCACTTGTGGCATGTTCTCTTCTTGTGATCACGAGTGGAAGCTTCATCATTCCTTGAGCTGGATCTTGAAGACTTTCTGAAGCCTTTCTTCTTGGTGAACTTCTGGAACTTCTTCACAAGCATAGCAAGCTCCTTTCCAATGTCTTCAGGATCCTCAGAACTGTAGTCAGATTCCTCTTCAGATGAGGAAACAACCTTTGCCTTCAAAGCGCGAGTTCGGCCATAGTTGGGACCATAGATATCTCTTTTCTTAGATAACTGGAACTCATGTGTGTTGAGCCTCTCAAGTATGTCAGACGGATCGAGAGTCTTGAAGCCAGGGCATTCTTGAATCATCAGGGCCAGGCTGTCGAATGAGCTGTCAAGTGATCTCAGAAGCTTCTTGACGATTTGGTGCTTGGTGATCTTAGTGGCGCCGAGTGCGCGAAGCTCATTTGTGATATCAGTGAGGCGATCAAACATGAGCTGGACATTCTCATTGTCATTTCTCTTGAATCAGTTGAAGAGGTTGCGAAGAACATCAATCCTTGAGTCTCTCTGGGTTGAGACGCCTTCGTTGACCTTGGAAAGCTAGTTCCAGACTAGCTGCGCAGTTTCCACAGCACTCACACGGCCATACTGTCCTTTGGTCAGATGACCACATCAGCAGCGGTGACACCTTCACCGACCTTGGGAACGCCATTCTTGACGACATAACAGAGGTCGACGTCAATGGCTTCAAGATGCATACACATCTTATTCTTCCAGTAGGGGTAATCAGTGCCATTGAAGATGGGGCACGCAACGGAGACCTTGATTATCCCTGCAGCCGACATAGCTAAAACTCCAGGTGGTTAAACTGAATCACGCAGAACAAGGGAGCACCAGGCTCTGATACCAATTGAAAGTGCTAGTTATCGACTAGAGGGGGGTGAATAGGCGATTTTTATGAAAGTCTCCAAAACACGGGGGCTTTGAAGACAAATAGTAGAAATGAACCTATTGATATGCAGCGGAAGGTAGACTACACTAGACCAGCCATAGTCGAGTAAGAAATGAAGTGAAAGCATGAAGACTATCAGCAGCTAGGTAGTATGGATCAGGATGGAAGATAGTATGAAGCCAATCAGCAAACAGTCTTCAAATAGTGAAGCCAATCAGTTCATGCAAGCAGGCAATGACTTCACGAAGATAAACTGTATAGTAAAGAGATGGGAAGGATAGAACCAGTTGCTTGGAGAGGACACGGATTTGGTAGACCAGTTCCAGTTGTCGTGACAACTGTATGTATGGTTAGGGAGGCTGATATTCAACTCAGAAGACCGCGTCTTTACCTTATTCCCCTTGAGCTAAGAACACACAGTCCTCGCCCAATCACTCTGGTAAGTCTTCAAGGTAGACTTCCAAACCTTCACAGACTTCGTTCACTGGCAATCCACAATGGCTCTTGGATGCTTAGAATGCGACGCCTAACCAGCTGGAGGATTCACAGTCCTCAAGTGTAACAAGTCGTCAAATCACGCGGACAGAAAGACTTCAGTGATGCCTAACACTCTTTGGCTCTGGGTGTTTTAGGCTTTGTCCTCGCAAGGATCTCTCTCTCAAATGCTTCGGAGGTGGATTGCTCTCAAACAACAAAAGCCATGCACTAACTCTAAGCAACCACCAATTTCTGGTGTAGGGGGTGGGCTATTTATAGCTAGGAGGCAACCCGACCTGATTTGTCTGAAATGACCCTGGGTCACTAAGGAACTGACACGTGTACAACGGTCAGATTTCAAACACGCGGCAGCTTGACTTGGGCTACAAGTAAAGCTGACTCATCCAGCTCTGTATAAGATTTGCTCTCATTGTCTTCACTCGAAGACATAGGATTTGGTTGAGCATCACATCAGTCACTCTGACTTTGTTCACTTGGATCCCACTTAACAGTACAGTGGTTCCTATGACTCAACAAAGAAGAAAAGGAAACTACGAAACAACTATGTCTTCATACTCCATAGTCTTCATGTGATGTCTTCTCATGTCATAATCTTCAGTGTGAATATCTTCACAGACCACCATTGTCTTCAATGTCTTCACACATTTTTAGGGGTCATCTCTGGTAGGTAAACCGAATTAATATGGGACTACTACCTGTGTTATCCTGCAATTCTCACAAACACATTAGTCCCTCGACCAAGTTTGTCGTCAATACTCCAAAACCAACAAGGGGTGGCACTAGATGCACTTACAGGAGGTCTTGGAGATTTGCCACTGTGCCATGGAGGGACAATATTCCTAGCTCATCTGGCACCGGCACAAGTGCAACTGAAGAGGTGGAAGTGGTGGAAGAAGTTGCTATTCGTCCATCCCAAACCACTGATGAGGAGCGCGACCTTGATGATGAAGTTGCTGATTACTTCTTTCTGCAAGATATGAGTGATGGCTTCAAGGCGGTGCAGAAACGCTTCAGCCGGCGTTGGCACAAACTTCAACTTTGCAAACAGCTTGTTGAAGGAGTTGGGCAAGGGCATTCATCAAGCACAAGATTGGTATCGACTATCATGAAGAAGATCTTGCCGCCAGAGAGAAGAAGTTGGTTGCCATTCTTCTAGCCAAAGACAATGAAATCCAGGCCCTCCTGACCAGGCGCATCGAGGAGCTAGAGCAGACGCACAAGGAAGCACTCAAAGCCCAAGCATTGGAGCATGCCTGAAAGCTCAAAGAGGCCCTTCATGTTGTCAACACTGCTGAAGCTGCCAAGGTGGTCCTTGAACCTAAGATCAAAGCACTTGAAGAAGACCTTGTCATCAAAGATGAAGAAATTTCTGCTCTTAAGGACTCAGCTCGGAAGAAGACCTTGTCATCAAAGATGAAGAAATTTCTGCTCTTAAGGACTCAGCTCGGAAGAAGATCCACACGTTGGTAGAGCTCCAAGCCTCACCATCGTCAAAGAACAACGAACTTCAGACCGCCTCTGAAGCCAAGCTAGACCTGTAGACCAAGATTCCTGGCTTGGAAGACTCTCTCATCGCCGCCAACGCCAAAAACCAGCTCCTGATAGAGGAACTAGAGGAGACCAAGGTTCTGTTGAAGGATGCCGAAGAGAAGTTTGACCAGCTGAAGACCTCCATGTCTCTCTGGACCAATCTACTTGTAGATATCGTTGAACGCACCACCAAGTGGCTGGCCATTATGGAAATGGAAAGTTGGGGCTTTGCCCAGAACTCCAATCAAACTCCAAGCATGACGTAGACTCTCTTCTTCTAGGGCCTCCTTGCGGCATTGGATGCTCATCACAAGGGCCGCGTGAAGAAGTATGTTGATGAAGCGTGAATCCGTGTGCGCAATGTGGTGTTGAGGATCTTCACCAAGGTAGTGCACTACAACCCCGGCGTCGACATCTCCATGATCTTCAAGGAAACTCCTGAGGGTACCAACACTTCAGATGCCAGGGCGTATGTGATACCTCTTGCTGACAAGATCGGTGAAAAATGCATCCGTGTTCACGGAAACCTCAGGAATTAGACTTGTGCCCTTGCTCAGGCCATTGTTATGGCACATTGAAAAGACATGTTCATCTTTGATTAGGCATGTTCTGTTATTTGTGTGATATAACTATTTGCTTGAATGAATGTAGGCATCTTCCTTGTGTAATTTTGCATTTGTATTTCTAATACCCTACGCTTGTCGAAAGAAACTTCCCGGTGCGCACACTCTAGCCGACAGTGCTTGAGGAATAGGTCCTTAGCAGCTTGCCGGAAGTGCCACTTCTTGGTAATGTTACCACTTCTTGGTCTTGGTGCAACTACTTATATTGTTGAGCGGACTCGAAACAAACAAGAGCATAGCCAACCCCGACAAGGTTCCTTCGCGTGCAAGTTTTTTCATACAAAGACAGAAATCATTCAAGGAAAGATAGCAATAACAACAATGAAATTTGTTTCAAACTTTTGAAACTTAGCTTTCTTTGTTGTACTTCTTGTATTCGATGATATCTTGAAACGACATTGGTTTCTACACCATTACTCCCCCCCGGGGGGGGGGGGAAACTTGCATGTGAAGGAATTGTTCTACCTTTAAGAAAAATGAGTTGGCTAGAACTCTTGATGTCTCATTAATCATCTCATACAACAGATGCAACACAACATTTCGTGAAAGACCACTGTTCAAAAAATCTTCGGATTCAGTGATTTATCATCCGGTTTATCGCTGCTCTTGGGGTGACCGATTAAATTATGACTTATCTTCACCATTTATCATTTGGTTTATCGCTATGACAAGCGATTCATCCGGGTAAATCGGGCCTATTCATAGCACCATGTTTGCAAAAACTATGTTTGTTTGCATTTTGTGGACCTTGTTACGCAATATGTACTGTTGTCATATTTTGTTTGTCATTATACGAGGATTCAAAGGCTAGGGATCAAGGTAACACTTATGTCCAATATTTTTTTGGTGTTGAATATAACGTATTTTACTGTTGGGAACCTGGGATTTGCAAAAAAAGGCCGATTAACAGTTGACCAATAAAATAGATTAATTGGTTGATTTTGGATTAATCTCTATAAACCACCTAACCGAGACGCTAACGATAAGTGATATCCTCAACATAGTGCACTGTTCAAAAAATCTTCTGAATCATTGATTTATCATTCGGTGTATCGCTACTCTTGCGGTGACCGATAAAATTATGACTTATCTTCACCATTTATTGTTTGGACCAATTTATCGCTATGACAAGCAATGTATCGGTGTAAATCGGGCATATTCATAGCACCGTGTTTGCAAAAACTATGTTTGTTTGTGTTTTGTGGACATTGTTACGCAATATGTACCATTGTCCTATTATGTTTGTCATTATACGAGGATTCAAAGGCTAGGAATCAAGGTAACACTTTTGTCCAATATTGTTTTGGTGTTGAATATAACATATTTTAGTGTTGGGAACCTGGGATTTGCAAAAAATGGCCGATTAATAGTCGACCAATAAAATCGATTAATCGGCCGATTTCTGATTAATCTCTGATACCCAGCTGACCGAGATGCTAACGATAAGTGATATCCTCACCATTGGTTCTTCGTTTGCTTGCAGGAAATAGACCCTCGTGGTCAGGTTGGTTTTGCTCTGACGTGGTCAATAACCTCTCGGAGTGGGTTTAGGGATTGCTAAGGCGCGACGTCCTCGCACGTTCGTAGTTGGATCGTCAAAGTCTACCCCAAAAATGATAATCACCATCTCATCGAAAGACGGGACACCTTTGCCTCTATCAAGTGGTATCATATTTCTAGGTTGCTCGGTGAGATTTTCCAGTTTTTCGTAGTTTAGAGTGCATCTGTTCTTCATACCTACGGTCCACGAAAAAGCCACAAAAAATTAGGGTTAGTTCATGATACCCGAACCAATCTGAGCCTTTGCATAATCTTTCAGTATTTTGCTTTGTTGAATTTGCGGTTGCATCATCGTGTCAAGTTGTTGGTCTTAGCGTCTAGTTCTTTAGAGTTTTGAATTCTGTTCACAAGTTGTCATGCCACCGCACCATCATCATAGCCCCTGTCATATACCACCGTCGCTTATCCGCTACTGCTCTGAGTCCATATACCACCACTGATCTGAGTCCATATACCACCACCGCTCTGAATCCATATACCACCCCCCATCCGAGCCCATCTCATATTGTGTTTGTTTTCCTGATTCATCTATTTCTAAATTTGTTTTTCCTTGTTTGAGTAGGTTTTGGGTTCCATCAATATTTTTCCATCCGTAGAAGAGGTTGGTTCCCAAAAAAAAGAGTCCGGAAAGCACCCTCCGTTTAGGCCCAAAATTTTCCAAAAACGCACTTGTCAAAAAAATCCGACTACCCTATTTTTAGGTGTTTCCGAGCGTTTTGAGACAGTCGCCATTATAGAAAGTATTTTTAGCAGTTTCCAAATTTTGGTCCGGGCAGTGGAAACAAATAGTCGTAAAATTTCGTGCCTATCCTATTATTTAGACTTGGGAAAAGTTTTGAGACACTCGCCATTATAGTGCTTTTCTGCAAAAAAAAGAGCGCCAAAAAATTTCGGAGTGTGCCCCTCCTTTGTTTACGTGTAGCGCCATGATTTTGTTAGTGTTCTAGGCTCGCGTCTCTAGCACGGTCTAGCCTAGGACCAGCACAGTACTGTCGTTGAGCGTTTATTGAACTTTGCATCTCTGAATTGATTATTGCTGACATTTTTGCTTCCATATCATAAGCCTTCCCAGCTCCACATACATCTAGATCGTGCGTTTGACACCACCTGGCAATCGCTCTATCCAAGATTTGAGAGTTTTGACTACAACAATTGCCGATCACCACCTGCTGCTTGGTAAGAACTGGTAAGAATTTGAGATTCGCTTGACGGATTTGTGACTCACCACCACCACCACTTCCTAGTAGTCTGTAGGACATATTCTTGTGTGTTTATCTTGCTCCTAACCATGATAGGATCACAAGTGCAAAATCTGGACTAGGAGAACATGAAAAAGAAGGAACTACATGATAAATTTTAACAAATGTTGGGTGAACAGGTGCAAGACGTGATGGCCAGCTTGGGAAAGGCACTCGAGAGGATTGATGACATTGAGAAGAAAATTAACACCAAGTTGGATGGCAAGTTCGATGAAGTACTCTCGCGTCTACCACAACCACCTGCTAACTCTGCTACACCATTGCTACAACATCAACAACCACATCCACGTCATGATCCACCAGGACGAGTGAAGCATGTTCCTCTTGAGCCAGGACAAACTTCTGGTGCCGCTGCTACTGCTGTTGATGCTTCTGTAGCTCTTGCTGCTACTATAGAGGAGGAGGACTATTATGAGGATGAGATTGATAAAAATAAGAACTACATGCAACCACGAGCACCACCACCACCAGGTCATCCTCATGCCTATAATCATAACGGTGGGGTTGCACCACCACCTCAGGTACGAGATTATGACCATATTCCTAAACTGAAATTTTGAATATTCCACCGTTTGAGGGTAGATACATTCCTGGTGTCTATCTTACTTGGGAGTTAGAAACGGAACAATGTTTCACATGCCTACAATGTCCTGAGGATAGACGTGTTGCTGCTGATGTTTGTGGATTCACTAGTTTTGCTTCTTTTTGGTGGTCTGGACATTGTAGATTATACCATGATAATATCCCAAATACTTGGGCTGCTTTGAAAATTGCTATGCGTACTCGTTGGGTTCCACCATATTATCAATGTGAATTACTCCAAAAATTGCAGCGTTTAAAACAAGGAAAAAATTATGTACAAGAATATTATCAGGCATTACAAACAGGCATGATTAGATGTGGTATTGTTGAGGATAATGAAGCTATGCTTGCATGTTTCATGGGTGGGTTAAATAGAGATATTCAGACCATCTTAGAGCATAATTAATATAACAATATCACTCGTTTATTCCATCTTGCTTGCAAAGCTGAACGTGAAGTGCAGGATCGACAGGCATTGGTGCAAACTAATTTTTCTGCAGATTGACCTTCATCATGGACACTGCATGCATCATCTACTTCCACTCGTACGGCTACACTGTTGCATACTTCATCTGTCACCTCTAACCATGATAAAGGCAAATGAGCACCACCACCATCAACCGGGAGTACGCCTTCCTTCCTACGCAGAGCTCTTCTTCATCCATGGCATCCACAGGGCCAACACATGATGTTATATGTCGTCGCTGCACCGGTCGTGGTCACTATGCGAGCAACTGCCCATCTCGGCGTGTCATGATCATTAATTAGGATGGTGGGTATGAGTCCACTAGTGATTATGATGAGGAGATTCTGGCTCTTATTTCGAGTGAAGAGCAAGGTGGAGATGATTCTGAACAAGAGACGCAATACATGGCTGCTGAAGACACTGCCAGGTATGAAAGTTTAGTTGCTCAACGTGTTTTGAGTGTGCAGGTCACACAAGCTGAGCAAAATCAGAGGCACAATTTGTTCCATACAAAGGGAATTGTGAAGGAACATTTTGTTCGCGTAATCATAGATGGAGGGAGTTGCAACAACTTGGCTAGCATGGAGATGGTGGAGAAGTTGTCTCTCATCACAAGACCACATCCACATCCTTATTACATCCAATGGTTCAACAACAGCGGCAAGGTTAAGGTAACACGGATTGTTCATGTGCATTTTAGTATAGCTACATATGTTGATTATGTTGATTGTGATGTGGTACCCATGCAAGCATGTTCCTTATTACTTGGTAGACCCTGGCAATTCGATAAAAATTATGTACACCATGGTAGAAGCAATCAGTATACTCTTGTTCATAAGGACAAACACATTACTTTGCTTCCTATGTCTCGTGATTCCATTTTGAAACATGATATTAATAGATCTAGTAAAGCAAAACAGGAATAAAATAAGAGTGAAAATCAGATTGTGGCAAAAGAATTTGAGCAACAACTGAAGCCTAATAATAAACCATCTAGTGTTACTTCTGAAATTAAATTGAAAAGTAGATGTTTACTTGCCACCAAATCTGATATTAATGATCTAGATTTCAGCAACTCTGTTTGCTATGCTTTTGTGTGCAAAGATGCATTATTTTCATTCGAGGACGTGCCTTCCTCTTTGCCTCATGCTGTCACTAACATTTTGCAGGAGTTCGCTGACGTCTTTCCACAAGACGTGCCGCCAAGATTACCACCTATTCGAGGGATTGGGCATCAGATTGACTTAATTCCCGGTGCTTCGCTGCCAAACCGTGCGCCATACCGTACCAATCCAGAGGAGACGAAGGAGATTATGCGTCAAGTACAGGAGCTGGTTGACAAAGGTTATATACGTGAATCTCTTAGTCCTTGTGTTGTTCCTATTATACTAGTGCCAAAAAAGGATGGTACATTGCGTATGTGTGTTGATTCTAGAGGCATTAATAATATTACTATTCGTTACCGTCATCCTATTCCTAGGCTAGATGATATGCTTGATGAATTGAGTGGCTCTACAGTATTCTCCAAAGTTGATTTGTGTAGTGGATACCATCAAATTCATATGAAATTGGGAGATGAATGAAAAACAGCATTTAAAACTAAGTTTCGATTGTATGGCTGGTTAGTCATGCCTTTTGGGTTAACTAGTGCACCTAGTACTTTCATGAGATTAATGAACGAAGTTTTACGTGCTTTCATTGGACGATTTGTGGTTGTTTATTTTGATGATATACTGATTTATAGCATACCTTTGGAGGAACACTTGGAACATTTATGTGCTATTTTTATTGCTCTTCGTGATGCGCGTTTGTTTAGTAACCTTGGGAAGTGCAACTTTTGCACCGACCGAGTATCTTTTCTTGGCTATGTTGTTACTTTGCAGGGAATTGGAGTTGATAAAGCCAAGATTTAAGCTATTGAGAGTTGGCCGCAGCCCAACATGGTCACACAAGTAAGGAGTTTTCTTGGACTCGCTGGTTTCCATAGGCGTGTTGTGAGAGACAGCACCATTGTTGCACCTCTCAATGATCTTACAAAGAAGGATGTGTCTTTTGTTTGGGGTACCACATAGGAACAAGCCTTCATGGTACTTGTCGGCGTTCTGGGAATGGGGGTCCCTAGACTTGCCTGCCTGGGGCCCACGGCGTGGGTCCTCTAGCGGCCTAGTACGGCCCATCTTCACCAGCAAACACTCAAGACCCTCGCGAGGGGTAGAGCCTCGCGAGGCGGACGACACAAGACCTCCTCAGGGGCGGCCTCACTAGGCTGGCTCGCGAGGAGCGGAGAGATCAAGGCAAGGGGCACCTCGTGAGGTTCCTGTGACGCGAGCCGTGACGACCAAGGCTAGGCGGGCGCCAGCGGGCGTAGAGTACCCGTTGCCTCTTTGGTGCTAAAGGGGCAAGTGCAGGCGAGGAGTCCTGAGGCATCAGGCAAAGGTTTCCATATCGGTGCAACGAGACCAAGACCAGCAGGACGGGAGGACGGAGGTCATTGAGGGAGTCCTGGATTAAGGGTTCCTCGGACGTCCGGCCTGTTCGACGTGGGTCGGACTGATGGGCTGTGAAGATACAAGACCAAAGACTCTCACCCGTGTCCGGATGGGACTCTCCTTGGCGTGCATGGCAAGCTTGGCATTCGGATATGAAGATTCCTTTCTCTGTAACCGACTTTGTACAACCCTAGTCCCCTCTGGTGTCTATATAAACCGGAGGGTTTAGTCCATAGGGACAATCATAATCATACAGGCTAGACTTCTAGGGTTTTAGCCATTATGATCTCGCGGTAGATCAACTCTTGTAATACTCATATTCATCAAGATCAATCAAGCGGGAAGTAGGGTATTACCTACATAGAGAGGGCCCGAACCTGGGTAAACATCGTGTCCCTTGTCTCATGTTACCATCGACCTTAGACGCACACTTCAGGACCCCCTACCTGAGATCCGCTGGTTTTGACACCGACATTGGTGCTTTCATTGAGAGTTCCGCTGCGTCGTCTTCAAGAGGTTTGATGGCCCCGTCAATCATCTACAACAATGCTATCCAGGGGGATGTTTTTCTCCCCGGACAGATCTTCGTATTCGGTGGCTTCGCACTGCGGGCCAACTCGCTTGGCCATCTAAAGCAGATCGACAGCTACGCCCCTGGCCATCAAGTCAGGTTTGGAAGCTTGAACTACGTTGCTGATACCCGCGGAGACTTGATCTTCGATGGATTCGAGCCCATGGCAGCCGCTCCCTGCCACCGCGATGAGCATGACCTAAATCTGTCATCGGACCATACCCAGGAGATAGCACCTGTAAGTGCTCCGGCCCTAGATCCGGTGCAGATTGCGCCATCCGAGGACGGGAAGCTCAACCCCGTCACGGGAGCCGCGGACTCAGCGGTGCTGGAGCCGCACACAGACCCAACCTCGAGCATGACCTGCGTCACCAGAACCTCGGATTCGTCTCCGGCCACAGGTTCCGAACCACGCGCGCCTGCGTCCGTCGAGCCTGATCAGGCGTCGGTCATCAAATTCAGCGCCTCGGACATCTTCGGGCACTCACCTTTAGGTGATGTGCTGAACTCATTAAACACCCTCTCCTTAGCAGGGGACTCACAGCCGAACTATATCCGGTTCGAACTAGGGGTTGATGACAGGGAATTTCGCTTCCCACCCACGTCCCTCTGCATAGCCACTGTCGAGGACTTGACTGACATGCTCGATTACGGCTCCGAAGACATCGACGGTATGGAAGACGACGCCGGAGAGGAGGATGCCCAAAACCCACCGTTTATCGGACGCTGCACGGCCACTTCCTCGTATGACGTATACATGGTGGATACACCCAAAGAGAATAGCGGCGACAACAAGGAAGGCCTAGTCGAGGATAAACCTCCTGAGATACAGCCAAAGCACCGATGTCAGCGGCGCCGCTCCAAGTCATGCCGTGGAAAAAGATAGCAATACCGGCACAGAAGAAAACAATACTCCAGACGATGCCGGAGACAATGAAGACCCCGTTGAGCCAACTTCCGAACAGGACGAACGGGAAGACGGGCAAGTTAGCCCTAATGAATAGGCCATAAACGAAGACTCGGAGAACAGTAATTATCTTCCGCTCTCCGAGGATGAGGTGAGCCTCGGCAACGAGGATTTCATCGTGCTAGAGGAACCTCTCGAGCAGGAGCGCTTTAAGCGCCGGCTAATAGCCACTTCAAGGAGCCTGAAAAAGAAGCAGCAGCATCTTCAAGCTAATCAAGATCTGCTCAACGATGGATGGACTAATTTCCTGGCAGCCGAGGAATACGGCCTCGAGCGCCCAGCCAAAAGCTAACCAAAGCGCAAATTGCTACCTCAGTTCGATGATGAGGCGCTGGAGCCCGTACCATCATCGCGCAATGCGGCTGACCGACCACCACCTGGCCAGGACAAAGCGGCAACTCAAGCCAAACACCAGCCCGTACTACCTCACCATAAAGGTGTGACACCCAAAATTTTATTTGGCTTTTTCAAACTTTTATTTAAAATTGAGGGAGGTTATTTAAATTTTTCTTCTAAAGAACTCTCCCTCTCAAAATATTTTTTTATGGCAAGTGTTTTGTTTTGGATTCACCCAAGACTTGATTTTGGTCTTGGCGGTTTTTCCTTCTTATTTGGACTCAAAACCAAATGCCTTTCACTTGGGAAATTTTTTTTTGAAAAATCTTTTAAATAGCCCTATGGCATTTTGAGTGATCTTCCCCCCTTTTCAAAAATCCCTCTTGCCATGACATGAGTGGAAATCCCCTCCCATAAGCCTTTCCCCATCTTTGGATCATGATATACTTCAAATCCAGCAGTTTGAACCTCCCCATAATTTATTTTCCTTTTATTTCTTATCACAAATGATTTCTGCCTTCTATTCTAGCTCTTGGAGATTTACAAAGGAGCTACCCTTTCTACTTTGAGTTTTGCCTCCAAACCAATTTCCCTAGCTAGTCCTTTGAGCCCTCAACCAGGATCCATGAAGATCCACTGGTCTCCAGTTCAAATATTTCAAATTGTACTTGCTGCAAGTTTGGACCTTATTTGCCAAATTTGATGAAATTCATTTGAATTCTTCTCCTAAAAATCTGAGAAAATTCAGGCAGCCTCTGGGTGCATTGAGAGGTCACCTCACCAAGTCCTAGCTCCAGAAAAAAAAATTCTCCATGCCAAATCATTTCGTCGAACACCTGCTGGACACTGTTGCTGTCATGTTCAGTAAATTCAGATAAACAGTTTCAGTGAACTGCTGTCGTTTTCTTCAGAGCCCGACGTCGATCTCGCCAGTGCCGCGGCAGCGCCTTGCTCTCTATCCCCTCCTTCTTATCCCTGCGCCGCATGATCTCCTGGAGGCTTGCGGACGTCGGCGACGAGCAGGAGGAGGTGCGCCACCCATGAGCGACGGCAGCGGCGGCTTTGCGGCTGCCAGAGAGAGGCGTAGCGTGGACGGCCCCGCCCAGCGCCGCCCAAGCCACCCGAGGCCGCCGCGTGGCCATCCACTCCCCCATGCATGCTGCCACCCTTCGTCGTGAACTGCTAGGCGCGGAGCGTGCTCTCTGCCGCCGCCGTGCCCATACGGTCACCCCGTCGAGGACCGGCGCAATTACGCCAAGCCCGACCAAGGTTAGCAGTGGAACGGCACCAGTGAACCTCCCTGATGCTGCCTGGCCACCTAAACCCACTGCCCAACCACTGCCTCGCCGTAATCGCTCGCCGGAGAATTCCCGTTCACGGCTACCCCCTCGGATCGCCTATAAATAGAGGCCCCGAGCTCGAACTCGAACCCACACCACCTCTACACACCTCCAATACCCCGCCAAGCCACTGGAAGAGCCCCGAGGGAGCCTTCTTCCCCAACTCCGGCTGCCTCGCCCCGCCACGGGACCCAGCTCGATTCGCTCCCGTGCGTGCACCTCTACCCCTCAACTCTTGCCAGTAGCCTTCTAGTGCATCCACTCTGCTGACCCGCGCTTCAATTTGGAGTTTGCAGCACCCACCGGAGTTCTCCACCATCGCCCGAGCCACCGTCCGCCGGAGAAAGTGTCGCCGTCGACGTGGTGCTCTCCGACGGCCAAGTCCACCACCCACCGACGCGGAAGAACACACTGAACCTCTTGGTACCCTCCGATCTCCCTGCCTCGCCGTGGTTCGACGCCGGCGACCACCGCAGCCTTCGGGCGCCGGCGAGCTCCGTTGACCGTTTTCAAACCTGACGTGTGGACCCCCCCCCCCCCCCCCCCGTCAGCCTCTCTTATTTTCCTCCTCGAACCATTTTCTGTTGGCGCCTTTGGGCAAATACGTTTTCTCTTTGGGCTGGCGCATTTCTTTCCGAACCGTTTTCTGTTTTCTCAGTTAAGTCCCTGGATCTTTTCTGTTTCATCACAGATTAGTCCCTAGACTGAAACCCTTATAACTTTTTAATAAAAGATGATTTTTGAGTGATTCTTTTTCTGTCAGTCTTATATTTTTGTCTAGTTTTTAATAGTATTTATTTGGAAAAAAATTAGAACAATTTTTATGCACGCGTCGATGTTCACGTTAGTGTACATTTTCGCTATGCCGTAGGTTCCGGAAGAGGTGACGGAGCCGCAAACTTCGCCGAGTTAGACTCCGACTTCTCCGAACCAGGCAAGCATGTTTGAACCTTTGATATGATAGGTGTTTTGCATGTTTGCTTGAATGGTTGTGCATGGCATATGAGCATCAGTGAGTACCTCGTTGCATGTAAGGCAACTACCCGTGTGTTCCGAAGTTACTGTGATCTCTGATGAGAGATGGCCTAGTCATGTGGTGACATGAAAGGCAGTAAGGTGGTATTGTTGTAGCATGCCAGCCTGACGACATCCGTTAAACTCCAACATTAACGTGGACTGAGTCACGTTGTCGTTCTTCCCCTTCCGTGCTACCACATGTTTTCTGCCAAGAATACGGTTTAGTAAGTTGTTAACCTCTTTCCGTGTACACACCAAATAGAGGGGCTGGGATGAGGGTTCCATGGCCCTGGATTAAAGCCAGTCATCCGGTCAAGGGGCATGGGTGTTTCCGGTTGGGACCGAGAGGGGGGCACCCCTTAGAGCGCGCGTATATAAATTTGATCCCATGCTACGCGAGGTTGTAGCCTCCCCATCTCAAGGTTTTTCTTGAACGTTGCCGAGGGTGATTCCTGGCTTCTGAATGTTGAATGGGTGTGTACTGGTTAGATGTGTTTCTCCTAAAACACCGTAAACGGAACTAGTCCCCGTGACCACTGAAATCCGTTGGCTGTGGTTAAAGTACAAACTCTGCAGAGTAAAATCCTTCCGAGTCATCGTGTCTATGGTCAAGGACCATGGCCAGTATATCCATATCTATGTCAGTCCTCGTGGTAAATCCCCGGTGAACAAGCTTGAGTGGTATACTCGTTTGAATTGTTATTCCTGTGGATGGACTAACCCTGTTGTTTATCTCATACTTGATGATTCCCTTGAAATTAAATGAACTCATAAGCTACTGGAATTATTAAGTTGTGAAATATAAGCCCTTTATGTGATGTCGCTCCGACGTCCGACTGTGGCGCTCTTGTCATTTACTTTCAATACAAGCCCTTTATGTGATGTCGCTTTAGAGGTCCGACTGTGGCATGCACTATTATTTATTCTTTCAATATAAGCCCTTTATGTGATGTCGCTTCAGACGTCCGACTGTGGCATGCACTGTTATTTATTCTTTCAATATAATCCCTTTATGTGATGTCGCTCAGACGTCCGACTGTGGCACGCACTGTCATTTACATTTCAATATAAGCCCTTTATGTGGTGTCGCCTTGACGCCCGACTGCGGCATTGTTATCTTATATTTACCCTTCCGAGGAGTCTTTCAGACACTCGATTGGCCCTCAGTATTACTTTGGGATTTCGGGAGGACTACCGCCCGACTTCTCTTTTATTTCCCTTGCGTTATTATCCCATTGTCTGAGTGCGCTTTGTTAATCTGTTCATATGCATCATGTTTACATTTGTTATATCTTATGTCCATACTGTCTTGCGAGTACTTTCATAGTACTCACCTGGCTTGTTGATTTGGCCAGATGTTGACGAAGGCGATCTTATGGATGAAGAGTTTGATAGTGAGTCCGACGCCTAGAGGAATCCCAGTCAGTCCCGTGCGATCCTGGATATTGGTCACTTGTGTTATATACGCTTCCGCCACCCACAATAAGTCTCCTCGAGCCTCACTCCGACGCTCGAAGAGCTGTTAGATTCAGGAGTCATGTCACCCACTTCGCTGTGATTTTTCCTCCACCACTTCTATCGTGAGTTAGTAGTTATGCCACCCTATTCGCCGTTATGTTTTATCGGCGTGCTTGTAATAAATTGTTGAGCCGTCTCCGCTCAACCTTGTATTATGTTCAGTACTCCTGGTATTTTCTTCTGTGATGAAGATATTGTCTACCCGTGAGAAGGAATTCTTCTCTACTGGTCCGTAAAAGGGATCGTTTTCTCAATAAATATTTTTATTGGAAAACCGGTCGTAGCTTGGTATCAGAGCCAGGCTGACTGTAGGAAGCCACTAGGTGCGATCGCTAATCGGTTATTAGCGTTTTTTTGCGTTTCTTCAGCATTTTTGCAAATGTAGCTATTTTCTGTTGGTCATCATAAATTTATGATTTGACTACTCAGAATTTTTGCCTACTTTTGTAGATGGCTGGCAACAGCTGCGAGACTCGGGTGTTCACGAATGTGCCCGAGGGGTTTGTCAAACTCCTCGTCTCCATCACCAAACTCGCGATCGGGCCAGCGACTCGTCCGGAGTTCACGCTTTACCAGCACAAGCTCAGCGACGACGTGTCTATGCACCAGGCCATGGTGCAATTCAAGGGAGGACGTTCTGCGTCTCGCCACTTCCGGTTTGTGGGAAGGGCCATGCCTACGGAGAGGCATGCCATGCAGATGGCTGCCCAGGAGGCGATAGCTCGCCTTCGGGACATTCTTCCTATGATGAAGACTCGTCGCTACCGCTACCTCCCATGCCATGTGCCATATACTTGTCACTATGCATTCGCCTGCCATAGGGGAGAGCGAGATGAAGCCATCGAGATGGTTGTTGAGTATCTCAAAGCTCTGGAGGAATCTTTCGACAACCTCGTGGACGATCTTGTGGCTGCCCGCATGGACTTAGTTCGGGGCGGTCCTGCCAGCAGGAAGGAGCTTCTCCACATGGCACCGCCGCTGACTTTCGTCTCGTCCTCAGCATCTTATGCACCGGCCATTTTGGCCACTACTCGCCGTCTGCCTACCACTGAGGAGTTCGACCGAGTCATCGCTCCTACTCCAGTCAGAGCTGCACCGCCTGCCGCACCCGCACTGCCGCCTGTCGCTCCCGCGCCATCACCTCAGCGCAGTGCTACGTGCCTGGAGCCTACTAGGGAGGAGGTGGAGGTTGAGTCTCCTGCACTGCTGGGTCTTACCCTCGGCAAGGGGAAAGACATCTTCACCATCTCCGACTGAGTGCGCCGAGTAGCCGCACGTTGTGCCTGCATGTACGATGTGTTTTATTTGTACGTTAGTTTGTAGTAGTTGTGTGCGCTACACTCCGAAGGAGTGTACTAGTCTAAATAACATGTCAGGAATGTGTACGCACATCCTGAGTGCTGTATCGTATGTTTGCGTATCGCGTGTAAGTTTTGTGCTAAGCAGTCATTCTCCGTGCGAAATCGTTTATGTTTTCTTGAAAAATCTTGGGGTCTTTTAAATTTTTTCCTTTGCAAGATTTTCCTTGTGCCACACAGTTTTTCTCATGAGTTTTGCAAAATAATACCCCAGAGTGGAAAATGTCTCGTCCGTGGACTCGTTCCATGCCCAATCAACCAGAAGAGGTTTATGGAACACAAACAAGCAACAACTTCACTCAGGGACAGTCTAGTCAACAGGACAGCGAAGCAGCCTTATCTCAAGTATGCCGCCTTTTCGAACAAAGCCAACAGCAACACCAAGAGATGTTGAATCACGTCATCAATATGGGAAACCACCGTGAGCCATATCAACCACACTCCAAGTTGTCTGAACTGCAGAAGACCCGCCCTCCAACGTTTGCTCACACTGATAGACCGCTTGAAGCCGATGATTGGCTTCGGGACATCGAAAGAAAGTTGATTATTGCTCAATGTTCTGACCATGAGAAGGTGCTTTATGCACCTCACTACCTCACTGGAGCAGCTGCAGCATGGTGGGAAAACTTCCTACACATGCATCCCAGTGAACACAACATCACCTGGGAAGAGTTTAAGGAAGGCTTTCGTGGAGCACACATCCCCAGGAGCATCATAAAAATCAAGAAAAGAGAATTTGATGACCTCAAGCAAAGAGGCATGTCAGTGACAGAATACAACGGTCAGTTTACCCAGCTATCTCGTTATGCCTACGACGAGCATATGACTGAGAACAAGAGGATGGAGAAATTCTTGGACGGCCTGGCACCGGCGTTAAGATGCCAACTGGTCGTACACACTTTCCCGGATTTTAAAACTCTGGTTGACAAGGCCATTACCTTGGAGAATGAGCGCCGCAGTCTGGAAGATATTCGTAAGCGAAAGAGGGACAAGACGACTCTTGCTCGCAACAACCGAAGCAAGACTGATGTTCAGAGGACTGAAGCAAGGAAATCCACGACTACTGATCTAAGGCCAACCAGACAGTTTCATTCCAGGGACAAGGACTTCACGTACCGTCCAGGGGTCACTTGCTATGCTTGTGGTGAAGAAGGGCACTATGCCAAACTGTGCCCAAAACCAAGGAACTCGGCCCCCAAGCCGAACAATGGTGGAAACAATCCAGCTCCCAAGCGCAACAATTTCAACCCCAACAACAATCACAGGAATGGTCACCTGAATCATGTGACCAGGGAAGAAGCCCAGAGTGCCCCAGACATCGTGCTCGGTACGTTCCCTGTCAACACAGTACCTGCCACGGTTTTGTTTGATTTTGGAGCTTCTCACTCGTTCGTTTCGAAGAGTATTGTTTTGCAACATGGTTTTCCGATACTTCCCTTGGAAAAATCTATGATCATCAAGTCCCCCGGAAATAAGCAGATCGCTCAGAGCTACTGCCAAGGAGTGATTATTGAGTTCGAGGACTAAAGTTTCAAGCTAATCTCATCGTGTTGGAAAATAAAGGATTGGATGTCATCCTAGGGATGGACTGGTTGACCACCAACAAAGGATTTATTGACTGTTTCAATCGGACTGTGATTCTCACTCATCATCACGGCAAGACAATAAAGGTTACAGCTCAAGAAAGACCACGGTCACGGCAACCAAAGCTGAACAAAGTGGATATTTCAGAATTGAGAAAAGTTCTAGTGGTGTGCGAGTTCCCAGACGTATTTCCTGAAGAACTACCAGGCATGCCACCAGACCGAGAGATAGAGTTCAACATTGAACTAGCACCTGGCACCGCTCCCATCTATAAGAAACCTTATAGAATGGCACCCTCAGAATTGGTAGAATTGAAGAAGCAGATAAAGGAATTACTGGACAAAGGATTTATTAGAGCCAGCTCCTCACCATGGGGTTCGCCAGTATTATTCGCCAAGAAAAAGGATGGGACACTGAGATTGTGTATAGACTATCGAGCTCTCACTATGGTCACCATCAAAAACAAATATCCGATGCCACGGATAAATGATTTGTTTGACCAGCTCGCACAAGCCAAGGTGTTCTCAAAAATTGATTTAAGATCGGGATATCATCAATTAAAAGTACGGATAGAAGATATCCCTAAGACAGCATTCACCTCCAGATACGGATTATATGAGTTCACAGTAATGCCGTTTGGACTGACGAACGCCCCCGCATATTTCGTCCACCTCATGAACAAAGTGTTTATGAAATTCATGGACAAATTTGTTGTGGTTTTCATTGACGATATTCTGGTATATTCAAGGACACCAGAAGAGCATGCTGAGCATCTCAAAAAAAATTTGGGAGAATTAAGGAAACATAAATTGTACGCCAAATTTAGCAAGTGTGAATTTTGGCTAAGGCAAGTTGGTTTCCTAGGCCATATATTAACCCAAGAAGGCGTGGCCGTAGACCCAGAAAAGGTCAAAGCCATATTTGACTGGAAACCACTAGCCAACATGACAGATGTGCGGAGTTTCCTGGGAATGGCCGGATATTACAGAAGATTTATTGAAGGATTCTCCACTGTGGCAAAACCAATGACACAGTTGCTCAAGAAAGACAAGAAATTTGTATGGACGGAAGCATGCGAGAAAAGCTTCCAAGAACTCAAGAAGAAACTAACAACCGCACCGGTCTTAACGGTGCCCGACATACACAAGAGTTTTGAAGTATATTGTGACGCATCTCGGAAGGGCCTCGGATGTGTACTAATGCAGGATGGCAAAGTTGTCGCGTATGCTTCCAGGCAACTACGGAAGCATGAGGAAAATTATCCAACTCATGACTTGGAGCTAGCAGCAGTCATCCATGCACTCAAGGAGTGGAGGCACTTTCTGTTGGGAAATCGTTGTGAAATATATACGGACCATAAGAGCCTTAAATATATTTTCACCCAACCAGAGCTAAATTTACGCCAACGACGTTGGTTGGAGTTGGTTAAAGACTATGATGTCGGCATTCACTACCATCCAGGGAAAGCAAATGTAGTGGCAGATGCTCTTAGTCGGAACCCCAGCCCGGGCAACGACAGTCCACAAAACTTGAGGCCTGAGTTTCAGCAGGAGTTCGCTAGACTCAACATGGTGTTAGTCTCGGAGGGCACCGTATCAAATCTGGAGATACAACCCACCCTAATGGAACAAATTAAGAAGGCTCAACAGGGACATCCCAGCATCGAAGGTATAAAGAGAAAAATGAACCTTGGCAAGGCTTCAGAGTTCGTCACAGACAAGGAAGGAATATTATGGTACGGGGACAGACTTTGCGTACCAAACATTGAGGAACTCAAGCAACAAATCCTAACCGAGAGCCACACCGCTCCATACTCGATCCACCATGGAGGAACCAAAATGTACAAAGACATTCAGGAAAGATTTTGGTGGCACGGTATGAAAAGAGATATAGCCGCATTCATTGCTTGTTGCGATTCTTGTCAACGCATAAAAGCCGAACATCAAAATCCAGCAGGGCTACTACAACCAAATAGGATACCGGAGTGGAAATGGGATGAAATTGGAATGGACTTCATCGTTGGACTACCTCGATCGCAGCGCGGAAATGACGCCATATGGGTCATCGCAGATAGGCTAACCAAGGTAGCACATTTCATTCCCGTAAAGACGACCTACTCCACACAAAGGCTAGCCAAGCTTTATCTCTCCCGTATAGTTTGTCTGCATGGAGTCCCAAGGACTATAATATCCGACCGAGGCACTCAATTTGTCTCTAAATTCTGGGATCACTTACAACAAGCTCTGGGCACTCAGCTAGCATTCAGTACAGCATACCACCCTCAGACTGATGGACAAACGGAACGCGTGAACCAAATCCTAGAGGACATAGCTGAGAGCCTGTGTGCTCACCTATGGATCCAGTTGGGAAGAAAGTTTGCCATATGCCGAGTTTGCTTACAACAACAGTTACCAAGCCAACTTACAAATGGCACCCTTTGAAGCGTTGTACGGACGGAGGTGTCGTACCCCACTAAATTGGTCAGAGACAGGTGACAGTCGTATCTTCGGCCCAGACATGCTCAAGGAGGCCGAGGAGAAAGTTAAACAGATCAGGGACAGACTCAAGACAGCTCAAAGCCGACAGAAGAGCTATTACGATCAAAAACATCATGAGGTCAGCTATGAACCCGGTGATTACGTATACCTCCGAGTGTCTCCTATGAGGGGCCTACAACGGTTCAAAATTAAGGGGAAGCTAGCCCCAAGATTTATTGGACCATTTTGTATAGTTGCACGGAGAGGCACAGTGGCCTACAAACTAGACCTACCCAAGGAGCTGTCAGACATCGATGACGTGTTCCACGTCTCACAATTGAGAAAATGTGTGAGTAACCCGGAGAAGCATGTATCTCATGAGAGCATTGATGTGCAACCAGACCTCACCTACAGAGAGCGGCCAGTAAAGATTTTGGAAGAGTCTGAAAGGAGGACCCGTCAGAAAACAACAAAATTCATCAAGGTCCAGTGGAGCAATCACACCGAGGATGAAGCTACCTGGGAAAGAGAAGATTTTCTTCAGGCAGAGTACCCATATCTATTTGAGGATCAGCTGAAATCTCGAGGACGAGATTTTTCCTAAGGGGGTAGGTGTTGTGACACCCAAAATTTTATTTAGCTTTTTCAAACTTTTATTTAAAATTGAGGGAGGTTATTTAAATTTTTCTTCTGAAGAACTCTCCCTCTCAAAATTTTTTTTTATGGCAAGTGTTTTGTTTTGGATTCACCCAAGACTTGATTTTGGTCATGGAGGTTTTTCCTTATTATTTGGACTCAAAACCAAATGCCTTTCACTTGGGAAAATTTCTTTTGAAAAAACTTTTAAATAGCCCTATGGCATTTTGAGTGATCTTCCCCCCTTTTCAAAAATCCCTCTTGCCATGACATGAGTGGAAATCCCCTCCCAAAAGCCTTTCCCCATATTTGGATCATGATATACTTCAAATCCAGCAGTTTGAACCTCCCCATAATTTCTTTTCCTTTTATTTCTTATCACAAATGATTTCTGCCTTCTATTCTATCTCTTGGAGATTTACAAAGGAGCTACCCTTTCTACTTTGAGTTTTGCCTCCAAACCAATTTCCCTAGCTAGTCCTTTGAGCCCTCAACCAGGATCCATGAAGATCCACTGGTCTCCAGTTCAAATATTTCAAATTGTACTTGCTGCAAGTTTGGACCTTATTTGCCAAATTTGATGAAATTCATTTGAATTCTTCTCCTAAAAATCTGAGAAAATTCAGGCAGCCTCTGGGTGCATTGAGAGGTCACCTCACCAAGTCCCAGCTCCAGAAAAAAATATCTCCATGCCAAATCATTTCGTCGAACACCTGCTGGACACTGTTGCTGTCATGTTCAGTAAATTCAGATAAACAGTTTCAGTGAACTACTGTCGTTTTCTTCAGAGCCCGACGTCGATCTCGCCAGTGCCGCGGCGGCGCCTTGCTCTCTGTCCCCTCCTTCTTATCCCTGCGCCGCACGATCTCCTGGAGGCTTGCGGACGTCGGCGACGAGCAGGAGGAGGTGCGCCACCCGTGAGCGACGGCAGCGGCGGCTTTGCGGCTGCCAGAGAGAGGCGTAGCGTGGACGGCGCCGCCCAGCGCCGCCCAAGCCACCCGAGGCCGCCGCGTGGCCATCCACTCCCCCGTGCACGCTGCCACCCTTCGTCGTGAACTGCTAGGCGTGGAGCGCGCTCTCTGCCGCTGCCTTGCCCGTACGGCCACCCCGTCGAGGACCGGCGCAATTACGCCAAGCCCGACCAAGGTTAGCAGTGGAACGGCACCAGTGAACCTCCCTGATGCTGCCTGGCCACCTAAACCCACTGCCTCGCCGTAATCGCTCGCTGGAGATTTCCCGTTCACGGCCACCCCCTCGGATCGCCTATAAATAGAGGCCCCGAGCTCGAACTCGAACCCACACCACCTCTACACACCTCCAATACCTCGCCAAGCCACTGGAAGAGCCCCGAGGGAGCCTTCTTCCCCAACTCCGGCCGCCTCGCCCCGCCACGGGACCCAGCTCGATTCGCTCCCGTGCGTGCACCTCTACCCCTCAGCTCTTGCCAGTAGCCTTCTAGTGCATCCACTCTGCTGACCCGCGCTTCAATTTGGAGTTTGCAGCACCCACCGGAGTTCTCCACCATCGCCCGAGCCACCGTCCGCCGGAGAAAGTGTCGCCGTCGACGTGCTGCTCTCTGACGATCAAGTCCACCACCCACCGACGCGGAAGAACACACTGAACCTCTTGGTACCCTCCGATCTCCCTGCCTCGCCGAGGTTTGACGCCGGCGACCACCGCAGCCTTCGGGCGCCGGCGAGCTCCGTTGACCGTTTTCAAACCTGACGTGTGGACCCCCCCCTGCCAGCCTCTCCTATTTCCCCCTCGAACCGTTTTCTGTTGGCGCCTTCGGGAAAATACGTTTTCTCTTTGGGCTGGCGCATTTCTTTCCGAACCGTTTTCTGTTTTCTCAGTTAAGTCCCTGGATCTTTTCTGTTTCATCACAGATTAGTCCCTGGACTAAAACCCTTATAACTTTTTAATAAAAGATGATTTTTGAGTGATTCTTTTTCTGGTCTTGTATTTGTGTCTAGTTGTTTATAGTATTTATTTGGAAAAAATTTAGAACAATTTTTATACACGCGTCGATGTTCACGTTAGTGTACGTTTTCGCTATGCCGTAGGTTCCAGAAGAGGTGACGGAGCCGCGAACTTCGCCGAGTTAGACTCCGACTTCTCCGAACCAGGCAAGCATGTTTGAACCTTTGATATGATAGGTGTTTTGCATGTTTGCTTGAATGGTTGTGCATGGCATATGAGCATCGGTGAGTACCTCGTTGCATGTAAGGCAACTACCCGTGTGTTCCGAAGTTACTGTGATCTCTGATGAGAGATGGCCTAGTCATGTGGTGACATGAAAGGCAGTAAGGTGGTATTGTTGTAGCATGCCAGCCTGACGACATCCGTTAAACTCCAACGTTAACATGGACTGAGTCACGTTGTCGTTCTTCCCCTTCTGTGCTGCCACATGTTTTCTGCCAAGAATACGGTTTAGTAAGTTGTTAACCTCTTTTCGTGTACACACCAAATAGAGGGGCCGGGATGAGGGTTCCATGGCCCTGGATTAAAGCCAGTCATCCGGTCAGGGGGCATGGGTGTTTCCGGTTGGGACCGAGAGGGGGGCACCCCTTAGAGCGCGCGTATATAAATTTGATCCCATGCTATGCGAGGTTGTAGCCTCCCCGTCTCAAGGTTTTTCTTGAATGTTGCCGGGGTGATTCCTGGCTTCGGAATGTTGAATGGGTGTGTACTGGTTAGATGTGTTTCTCCTAAAACACCGTAAACGGAACTAGTCCCCGTGACCACTGAAATCCGCTGGCTGTGGTTAAAGTACAAACTCTGCAGAGTCAAATCCTTCCGAGTCATCGTGTCTATGGTCAAGGACCATGGCCAGTATATCCATATCTATGTCAGTCCTCGTGGTAAATCCCCGGTGAACAAGCTTGAGTGGTATACCCGTTTGAATTGTTATTCCTGTGGATGGACTAACCCTGTTGTTTATCTCATACTTGATGATTCCCTTGAAATGGAATGAACTCATAAGCTACTGGAATATCAAGTTGTGAAATATAAGCCCTTTATGTGATGTCGCTCCGACGTCCGACTGTGGCGCGCTTGTCATTTAATTTCAATACAAGCCCTTTATGTGATGTCGCTTCAGACGTCCGACTGTGGCATGCACTATTATTTATTCTTTCAATATAAGCCCTTTATGTGATGTCGCTTCAGACGTCCGAATGTGGCATGCACTGTTATTTATTCTTTCAATATAAGCCCTTTATGTGATGTCGCTCAGACGTCCGACTGTGGCACGCACTGTCATTTACATTTCAATATAAGCCCTTTATGTGGTGTCGCCTTGACGCCCGACTGCGGCATTGTTATCTTATATTTACCCTTCCGAGGAGTCTTTCAGACACTCGATTGGCCCTCAGTATTACTTTGGGATTTCGGGAGGACTACCGCCCGACTTCTCTTTTATTTCCCTTGCGTTATTATCCCATTGTCTGAGTGCGCTTTGTTAATCTGTTCATATGCATCATGTTTACATTTGTTATATCTTATGTCCATACTGTCTTGCGAGTACTTTCATAAACTCACCTGGCTTGTTGATTTGGCCAGATGTTGACGAAGGCGATCTTATGGATGAAGAGTTTGATAGTGAGTCAGACGCCTAGAGGAATCCCAGTCAGTCCCGTGCGATCCTGGATATTGGTCACTTGTGTTATATACGCTTCCGCCACCCACAATAAGTCTCCTCGAGCCTCACTCTGACGCTCGAAGAGCTGTTAGATTCAGGAGTCATGTCACCCACTTCGCTGTGATTTTTCCTCCACCACTTCTATCGTGAGTTAGTAGTTATGCCACCCTATTCGCCGTTATGTTTTATCGGCGTGCTTGTAATAAATTGTTGAGCCGTCTCCGCTCAACCTTGTATTATGTTCAGTACTCCTGGTATTTTCTTCTGTGATCAAGATATTGTCTACCCGTGAGAAGGAATTCTTCTCTACTGGTCCGTAAAAGGGATCGTTTTCTCAATAAATATTTTTATTGGAAAACCGGTCGTGACAAAAGGCAGAGATAAAACAGCTCGCGGACATACATATGACCTGCGGCAGGACTTGGACAGTAGAGCAGGTCAGAACAGATCGATCTATGGATCGCGGGGGCGTGCCCCGACACGCGACAACGGCTACCTAGCCGGACGCAACAATCATAATCACGCCCGGGCCGAGAACCGCAGACGGACTCCATCCGACCTATGTCGCGACGTGGCCTGATACAGAGGTGCCGCACACCACCTTTGCTTCACTAAAGAGTTAATGGAGCACGAATTCCCAGAAGGGTTTAAACCCGTAAACATCGAATCATATGACGGGACAACAGACCCCGCGGTATGGATCGAGGATTTTCTTCTCAATATTCATATGGCCCGCGGTGATGATCTCCATGCCATCAAATACCTACCACTAAAAATCAAAGGACCGGCTCGGCACTGGTTGAACAGTCTGCCCGAAAACTCCGTTGGCAGTTGGGAGGACTTGGAAGAAGCCTTCCTCGACAACTTCCAAGGCACATATGTCTGACCTCCGGATGCCGACGACTTAAGTCACATTATTCAATAGCCCAGAGAGTCGGCTAGGAAATTCTGGACTAGGTTCTTAACCAAAAAGAACCAGATCGTCGACTATCCGGATGCCGAAGCCCTAGTGGCCTTTAAACATAGCATCCGGGACGAATGGCTCGCCCGACACCTCAGCCAAGAAAAGCCGAAGTCCATGGCAGCCCTCACGGCGCTTACGACCCGGTTTTGCGCGGACGAAGTTAGCTGGCTAGCCCGTAGCAATAACAATGCAAGCGAACCTAACACTTCGAAAGCCAGAAATAGCAACGGCAAGCCCCGACACAATAGACACAAGCGTCGAAGCAACGGTGATAATACCAATGATAGGGCAGTCAACGCTGGATTCAGTGGCTCCAAGTCCAGCCAGCGGAAGAAGCCATTCAAAAGGAACAATTCGGGCTCATCCAGCTTGGACTGCATACTCGATCGTCCATGCTAGATACACGGCACCCCCGATAAACCAGGCAATCACACCAACATGATTTCTTGGGTTTTTAAACAGGCCGGCAAGATAAATGCCGAGAACAAGGAGAAGGGGTCGCAAAGCGAGGACGATGAGAGGAGCCCCATCCACCGAACACAGGGGGGCAGAAGAAATTTCCCCCTCAGGTCAAAACGGTGAACATGATATACACTACCCATATCCCCAAGAGGGAGCGCAAGCGCGCGCTCAGGGACGTCTATGCGATAGAGCCAGTCGGCCCAAAATTTAATCCATGGTCGTCATGCCCGATCACCTTCGATTGCATGGATCATCCGACCAGTATCCGTCATGGCGGTTCAGCCGCACTGGTCCTCGACCCAATAATTGATGGATTCCACCTGACGCGAGTCCTCATGGACGGTGGCAGCAGCCTCAACCTGCTCTATCAGGATACAATGCGCAAAATGGGCATCGATCCATCAAGGATCAAGCCCACCAAAACTACCTTTAAAGGAGTCATACCAGGTGTAGAGGCCCGTTGTACGGGCTCAATCACACTGGAAGTTGTCTTCGGGTCCCCGGACAAGAAGTGAATAGTTGATCTTCGATATCGTACCCTTCCGCAGTGGCTATCACACACTGCTCGGACGAACCGCATTCGCTCGATTTAATGCGGTTCCACACTATGCTTATCTCAAGCTCAAGATGCCCGGACCACGCGGGGTCATAACAGTCAATGGAAACACGGAGCATTCCCTCCGTACTGAAGAACACACCGCGGCCCTGGCAGCGGAAGTACAGAGCGGCCTTTTAAGGCAGAATTTTAATTCAGCGGCCAAGCTCCTGGACACTGTCAAACGAGTCTGAACTACTCTGCAGCTTGGCAGTCTGGCTCATCAGGAGTCAGACTAGCAATTCGGCCTCAATCTCAGTCCTGACCAAATGGCGGCATACGTACTACGCACATAACTACGCACTCAAAATACCATGGGCAGAGACGGAGGCCTAACCATACTGTGATCCGCAATACGGCTTCGACCTTCCCCGGACACACATACTTTCACTTTTCTTTTTTATCCTTTTCAGGTTTCTTTTCCAGAGGCCCCTCGCGGCGGCCTGCTCAGCGATCCTTTCGAAGGACGGATACACCAAGGCGGCAAGTAGCACAGACGCGTGGGGGGTATTTCTGGATGTCGTCCTCGATGGTCATTCTACCTGTTTTTAGGACCCACACGCAAGCTCCCCCCTTGATCTTGGCATGTCAAATAGCCTGGGTGCTTATCACACCATTTGTACAAATACGCTTTGACATATTAATCTAATTATAATGAAAACAGTGTGAGGCCCAACTTACGTGGCATTGGCTTGCTACTTCATTCTTTCGCTATCTTTTGCACCCGTACACCTTAGTACGTCTTAAAATTGGCCAGGGGCTTCATTATGCTCCATTCTATGGCAACAAAGTCCGAACACTCTTACAGTACAGTTCGGCGCCCTGAATTCCAGCATTATATGCATTGGCTCCGAATCATGTCTTTGGTCAATAGTTGGGTTGCCCGGCTCCTATGCTTACTACCTTACGTTTCACTCTATCGGCTAGGGTAGTAAAAGGAGAACTACTATGATTGTGTCCTAGTTTATCTAGATGAGCACCTCAGTAGAGAAAGCTAAAAACTGTCTGTCATGATGCGGTGTGAGCCGGTCAGCTGTTCCGAGGTTACAAATCTTTTGCGATTTTTTCCGCATTATGCAACAGATCGGCCTCAGTCCGATCAGGTGTTTACAGCACCCTAGTCCAGATTAAATGCTAACTAGGGGCTGCGCCTACATTTTTATTGTCAAACTCCTATGGCTAAGTGAGGGTGACAAAGCCACATTGTCCGATTGCCTGGTTCGTTGCGCTAAACACCTCCTTAAAGGACCAAATTTTTTGATCAAGAGTGATTAGATTCCATCCCGAACAGCCCCGTACTACCTACGTGGGGGCTGAAGCCGACGACTGGCCAACTCTCAAATTTAATAAAAACGGCCACACAGGAGGTAAAATTTTAAATAAATAATAACAAGCATTATATTGCATAACGATCTCGTTTCATCATACAAGGCAAAGATAACACGAATGTATTCATTCGAAGATAATGTCTTTTGCACATTGCGCCGCCACAATGCGGGACCCCTCCAGGACATCTTCAAAATACTGCTCGGGCATGCGGTGCTCCTTGCTAGCGGGCGGTCCCTCGATCGCAAGCTTGACGGCATTCATCTTCGCCCACTGCACCTTGACGCAGGCGAAGGCCATCCGCGCACCCTCGATGCAGACCGACCGCTTGATGACGTCAAGCCGGGGGCAGGCATTGACCAGCCGCTTCATGAGCCCGCAGTAGCTGCTAGGTATGGCTTCGGTAGGCCATAGCCGAATTGTTAAATCCTTCATGGCTAGTTCGGCCACCCTATGCAGTTCGACCAGCTGTTTTAGCTGGTCGCTAAAGGGCACCGGATGTTCTGGCACAAGGTATTGTGACCAGAACAGCTTCTCCATCAGGCTCCCCTCTTCGGCTCGGAAAAACTATGCAGCGTCGGCAACACTGTGCGGCAAATCCGCAAATGCTCCTGGAGAACTCCAAATCTGGGTTAGTAAGAGATACATCTTCTTCACATATTTGTTGTGCATAATGAAGGCCTTACCTGCCACGATCTTCTTGGCCTCTTGAATCTCCCGGAGAACGCCCTGGGCTTCAACCCGGGCATCTTGTGCGCTTTGGCAAGCCTTGGCGAGTTCGGTCTTTTGATCCGCAATATTGCACTCCAAGGACTCGCATTTTTTCACGGCGTCCTGGAGCTCTTGCTGGACCTCACCGACCCTGGCCTCGTGCTTTTTGCGGGCGGCTTGTTCCTTGGCCGCTCTCTCCTCGGCCTCGGCCAGCGCCTTCTTGAGGGTCTCTACCTCGGTCGCCGCTCCTACAAATACCATGGCACTATAATCAACATAAATCATCAATCCTTTCTGATATACAGCAGGTCATTACATACCTTGCTTATCCTCTAGCTGTTTCCTTGCTTGGCCGAGCTCCTCCTCGGCCCGCTCCAACCTCTGCTTCAGTCTGAAGACTTTGGCAGCATGGGAAGTAGCGGCTAGCAGCGATGTCTGCTTATTCACATAGACATATATGGTTAGTCCCCTGCGAAAAACTATTTGATCCACTATTCGGCTCTTCTTTCCGAACACTGGACAGAGTATCAGGGGCTACTGTCTATACTGTGACTTTCTATATAATTACGTCGCTTACCTCAAAGCCTGTCAGAAGGCTGGTGCAGGCTTCGGTTATTCCGCTCTTAACGGACTGAACCCTCTCAATCACCGTACCCATGAGGGTGCGGTGTTCTTCCATGATAGAAGCGCCTCACAGCGCTTCCATTAGAGTATCCGGTTCCTCTGGATAGACAGAGGTCACCGGTGGGATAGGTGCACCTCCTTCTTTCAAAGGAGGTTGCCTGCTTGATTCTAGAGCCGTATGGGTCTCCGAAACAGTATTCGGATGGGAGCCGCGCTGGATATGGCCCCCATTGCCAGTTTCCAGGGGGATTTGCTCCCCCTGGTGTCCGGCAGCCAAGGTTTTGCCCTCCGGCGCCATCCTAACGGCCCTCTGCGTCTCTCCCTGGCCCGTGAGGGTCCTTCGGGACACCACCTCGGCGTCGTCCGTGGCCCTGGGAGAGGTGGTTGTTGGCAGCGAATCACTGTCCGTGGCCTTTGGATCCAGCGAATCCACCGATGAGGATCGCTGGGAGCTGTCGTGGGCCGTACTTCAGCACGTGATTCAACGCATTAGAATTATGAGATAAAGGAGTCGGACATATAAGTGCGTTAGAGCCCTCAAATACTTATGATCCGGCCGGGGGCTTATCCCTGGGGCGCCACTCCGAGCTACTGTCGGTGTCCGGCGCGGTGTCGTCCGCGAGGGAGGCTCTCCCCCTCTTGGACGCTTCGGCCTCCAGACACGTGGAGGCCGCACTTTTCTTCCTTCCCCTTGCGGGGGGAGTTGCTTTCTTCCTCCTCCTCCTCGTCCTCGGTGGCGGGTGAGGACTGGGTCTCGGCGTCTTTGGACGTCACGTCAGAAGTTCCCTTGTGACGGAGGCCACCTCTGGCCCCCTTGGCCTTCTTCTCCGGCGCCTGGTAGGGCGCCGGAACCAGCATCTTCGTTAGAAGAGGAATTGCTGGGTCTTCGGGCAGCGGAGCCGGACTCTTGATTAGCTCTATCTTCTTCGTCTAGCCCTGAAAAAGTAAAGACGGGGAAGCTTAGACATGCCCCTTGAGTATGTAAGTAAAGGATACACCTTGAAAACATAGGAACACTTACCGAACTAGCGGGGTGGGTCAGTTTGTACCCACGGTCTTCGGTCTCCTTCGGCCATGTCTTGTCGGCCTTGAAGAGCACCTTCCAAATACCTTCGTGTGTAATGCCGAAGAAGTGTTGCAGGGTTTGGTGCTTGGCCGGATCAAATTCCCACAAATTGCAGGTCTGGCTTTGGCATGGAAGGATCCGGCGAAAGAGCATCACCTGGATCACATTGACAAGCTTGATGTTCTTGTCGACCATGCTCTTTATGCGCGTCTGCAGCGCTGTCAGCTCGTCCGACGAGGCCCAGTCTATGCCCTTCTCTAGCCAGGACGTGAGCCGCATTGGGGCCCCAGACCTGAACTCGGGAGCCTCGGCCCAGGCGGTGTCGCGGGGCTCTGTGACATAGAACCACTGTTTTTGCCACCTTTTCACAGTCTCCACGAAAGTGCCTTTGGGCCATACGACATTGGGCATCTTGCTCACCATGGCGCCTCCGCACTCTACGTGTTTGCCGTCCACCACCTTCGGCTTCACATTGAAGATCTTCAGCCACAATCTGAAGTGGGGAGAGATGCGGAGGAAGGCCTCGCACACGACAATAAATGCTGAGATGTTGAGGAAGGAGTGGGGGGGCCAGATTGTGGAAATCCACCCCATAGTAGAACATAAGTCCGTAGACGAATGGGAGGAGTGGAAATCCCATCCCGCGGACGAAGTGGGGGATGAACACTACCCTCTCATGGGGCTCCGGGGTAGGGACGATCTGTCCCTCGGTCGGAAGCCGGTGGGCGACCTCCTTGGCCAAATATCCGGCCTCCCAGAGCTCGGTGAGGTCCTTCTCCTTGACGGAGGAGACCATCCACTTGCCCTGCGCTCCGGATCCGGACATGATCGGAGTGCTTTCTTGAGGCGGAAGAGATGAGGACTTGGGCGCTGGAGCTCGAGAATGGGTGGGCAGAGAGAGAAGGCATGGGTGAAAGGGGGTGAATCCGTATCTCCTTATAAAGGCGGCGAATATCAAGCGCCTCCCCACTCGCCTGTTTCCCAAGGGCCGCGCAGACGACACGGTTGGATTACCCACGCCAGTATTGATGAGAATCCCGCAATAAGGGGACATGATCTCTGCTTTGACAAGACGTGCCAATAAAACCGCATCTCAAAATATGAAGCGGCAGGCCGGAAAACGGTTCGAAATAATGACCGGGTGGTGATGTGGTGTCACGCTACAAAAAGTTGTCAGTAGATGGGACTCGTGAAATATTATACTCTCTATGGTTGTTTGTGGTACTTGTTTTGTAGAGCCGGACACGTTCTTTGTGTTCCAAGGCTGTTTTGGAGTATTCGGAGGAGGAACCCGCCTTGCAATGCCGAAGACAATCTGCACGCCGGACACCTCGTCATTGAAGCCTGGTTCAGGGGCTACTAAGGGAGTCCTGGATTAAGGGATCCTCGGACGTCCGGGCGGTTGGACATGGGCCAGACTGATGGGATGTGAAGATACAAGACCGAAGACTCTCACCCATGTCCGGATGGGACTCTCCTTGGCGTGGATGGCAAGCTTGGCGTTCGGATATGAAGATTCCTTTCTCTGTAACCGACTTTGAACAACCCTAGTCCCCTCCGGTGTCTATATAAACCGGAGGGTTTAGTCCATAGGGACAATCATAATCATACAGGCTAGACTTCTAGGGTTTTAGCCATTACGATCTCGCGGTAGATCAACTCTTGTAATACTCATATTCATCAAGAGCAATCAAGCAGGAAGTAGGGTATTACCTCCATAGAGAGGGCCCGAACCTGGGTAAACATCGTGTCCCCTATCTCCTGTTACCATCGACCTTAGACGCACAGTTCGGGACTCCCTACCCGAGATCCACCGGTTTTGACACGGACAGTCATCGTGGAGCCCACGACGGCGTCACCACCAGAGCCTGTGGCAGTCGAAGACCATGTTTTGTCCGGATAGCTTGTACTAGTTGTCCCCCTTCAAATTGGCCGTTGTGGGATCCCTTCCTGCCTAACATTTGGGGAGAGGACCCGGGCCTCTATAAATAGGACTGACCACCACCTTAGCAGGGGGAGATCATTCAGATATCCTCAACCACACAAGCTCATCGAGATCGAGAACACCTCTCCTCAGGAGGCTGTTCTTCCTTTGTACTTGTTCATCCTCAGCCTACAAGGCAATCCACCACACCACACTGGAGTAGGATATTACACCACATCGCCGGGCCCGAACCAGTGTAAACTCTTGTGTCCCTTGTTCTTCGAGTTTGACGTGATGAGCTTTGAGATCGTGGTGAGTGAGCGAGCAAGGGGGGAGATATCTTCATGTGCACCCCAGAGTTCGAACCTTAAGGGTTTTGCCGGAACCCGAAATCCGACATTTGGCGCGCCAGGTAGGGGTGCCCTGAAGCTTCCCTTTCATCGATCCACGCTACACCGCTCCACCACGTCCATGGCAGACGCGCGCCGAGCTCGCACCGAGCGTCGGGCCGCCCTGGCCGCCTACGTCGCTCAGACGGCCCCTGTCGGCGGGCCTCCCCGTCGTTCTCCATCACCCGCCGCCAACGCCGCTACCAGCCCGGCGGGAAACGAGCAGCAAGCATCTTCGCTGCACCCCTTGGTGCGGCGGAATGGCCGCACAGCTACCCCGTCGCTGATTCCGGACGGCTCGTCATCCCACGCTCGCTGCACGCCCACGGACGCGCAGGCCATGCTGCTCATGGCACCCGCTGCCGCCCAGTCGACGACCTCTACGAGGACTGGCTGGACCGCATCGCCGAGCTCGTCAGCGCCGCTGGGGGCTCACCAGACCCGTCTCTCTCGCTACCTCGCCCTCCTCCAGCCGCGGGCGACGTAGCCCATGGAGCGCCTCCACCACCTCCGCACCAAGATGGCGCTCTGGCGCCAAGACGCGTGGCCCCTCAGCGTGACCCACGGCGCCGGGCGCCCGTGTGTGAAGAAGGAAGTTGCCAAGAAGTTCCCCGGCCACAAGAAAACGCTCATGCGCTCCCGGCGCCACCACGACAAGACCACATGCTACCTGCGATGGCGGTGCGCGGGCGTCAAGAGCAGGCTCCGCCTCTACAAAGGGCCCCGGTGGCCACAGCAGGCTGCCGCGCCTTCACTCCGGAGCTGTGTAGCGTCATTTGGCCAAGCAAGTTTAAGCCACACCTGCCTCCTTGCTACGACGGCCCCCCGACCCTGCAGAGTTCTTGCAGCTCTATGAGCTGAGAATCGAGGCGGCCAACGGCAACGAGAAAGTCATGGCGAACTAGTTCACCATGGCTCTCAAGGATGGTGCTCGCTCGTGGCTCCTGAACTAGCCCCCGGGGTCAATTTCTTCCTGGAGTGAGATGCACGACCGCTTCGACGCCAACTTCCAGGGCACTCGCGACCACCCTCAGGCCGCGGGTGACCTACGCCGCATCAAGCAGCAGCCAGGAGAGACCTTGCAGAAGTACATCCAGCGCTTCAACAGTGTTCGCCTCAAGATCCCCAAGGTGACGGACGAGGCCATCATTTCAGCGTTTTCTGATGGCGTCCGCGACGTCAAGATGAAGGAGCAGCTCGCCATCCATGAGGAGCTATGCACGACTCTGGAGATGTTCAACATGGTGACCAAGTGCGCAAGAGGTGAGGAAGGGCGCATTTCCCTCCTCGAGCTCCCTGCTGCCGACCCGGAGGAGAAGAAGGCCAAGGCCAAGGACATGAAGCACAAGGGGGTGGTCGTGCTCGCGGCGGAGCCAAACACGAAGCGCGGCCGGGACCACCCCGAGTCGTACAAGGGAAGCTGTCCATTCTGCGCCTTCCACAACATACACAGCCACAACACCAACGACTGTCAGGAGCTCAGGGCCATCCGAGATGGACGCTTCGGTCGACACCCCGAGCGCAATGACCGGGGCTATGGCCGATGAGGAGGACAAGGTGGGGGACGCTGGGACGACCGCTGCCCCCGCCAGGAGTGGCGTGATCGGCCTCGTGAGGGCGCCTGGAGGGACCAGCCGCGCGAGGACCGCCCTCAGGGCAATGCCGGTCTCCCTCCACTACCGCCACCACCAAGAAGAAATGACGACCACCATCAGGACAAGGGGGTTGGGGCTTCCAGGAGCCGTGCGCTATCGCCTGCATCTTGGGCGGAGCTCAGGCCCCAGCATCCCAGCGCGTCTTCAACCAGTTTGCTCGCGAGGTGAACGCGGCCCTTCCCAGGCTCGAGGCCACGCGCCCGCTTAGGTGGTCCAAATGCGCCATCGCCATCAGCTCGTCGGACCAGCTCAAGTGTGCGGCGACTGCCGGTGCCCTCCCGATGCTCTGCTCGCCCGTCATCAGCAATGTCCAAGTCACCAAGACTCTCATCGACGGCAGCGCAAGGCTCAATGTCCTATCCTCGAGACATTCGATAGCCTCCAAGTTCCATATGATCAGCTGCAGCCTACCAAACCCTTCTCAAGAGTGACTGATGGCTCTACCACCCCGATAGGGCAGGTCCATCTCCCTGTCACCTTCGGCCAGCGCGACAACTACCGCACCGAGCTCATCGACTTCGACGTCGCCCACATCCGTCTGCCGTACAACACCATCCTTGGGTATCCAGCATTAGCCAAGTTCATGGCAGTGACCCACCACAGCTACAACGTCCTCAAGATGCCAGCAAGCGGCGGAATCATCACAGTCCCCTACGAAGAAAGAGATGTGGTGTGCTGCCATGCCCAATATGTGATACTATCCTAAAGAGACTCAAAGGTCCCACCAAGGATAGAACCGCATATTGGCATGCTTGTGCAAGGTGGATATCATTACATCAACATTACATAATAGATGGGATACATACATACGGCACAAATGCCCCAAGAATACATCAACATCATACAAGAGATCAACATCCGACTACGGATGAAACACAAACAGAAACTCAAACAATATCCACCCTGCTAGCCTAGGCTGCCGACCCGGAACCAAACACAAGATCGACGAAGAAGAAGAAGAACTCCAACACGGGTAAACATCGCTCTCGCGTCATGACCATCGCATTACCTGTACTTGCAACTGTTGTTGTAGTAATCTGTGAGCCACGAGGACTCAGCGATCCCATTACCATGGGTATCAAGACTAGCAAAGCTTAATGGGTAAGGAAGGGGTAAAGTGGTGAGGTTGCAGCAACGACTAAGCATGTATGGTGGCTAACTTACGAATACAAGAGTAAGATGAGAAACTACGCAAACGGTCGCAAACTAGAAATGATCAAGAAGTGATCCTGTACTACTTACGTTCAAACATAACCCAACGATGTTCACTTCCTGGACTCCGCCGAAAAGAGACCATCACGGTTACGCAACGCGGTTGGTGTATTTTAAAAGAGTTTACTTCAAGTTTACTACAATCGGATATTAACAAATTCCCATCTGCCACCTAACCGCGGGCACGGCTCTCGAAAGTTTAAACCCTGCAGGGGTGTCCCAACTTAGCCCATGACAAGCTCACGATCCGCGGAGACAATCCTCCATCACGGGACATCCGATCAGACTCGGGGTCCCGGTGCACAAGACATTTCGACAATGGTAAAACAAGTCCAGCAAGACCTCTCGGCGTGCCGACACCCTGATAGTAGCCGCGCGTATCTCGTCTCAGGCCACGACCGGATGAACACTACGTACGGCAACCGAAGACCCCGGAAGAAGGGATGGCACCGCAAGTGGCTCTAGGTTGGACCAACACTCCGAAGAGCACTGGCCCGGGGGGCTAAATAAAGATGACCCTCGGGAGGGCGACTCCCTAGGGAAAAGAAATAGGTGATAGGCAAATGTAAAACCAATGTTGGGCCTTGCTGGAAGAGTTTTATTCAAAGCAAACTGTCAAGAGGATCCCATACCCCTCACCGTGTTAGGGACGCAAAATCAAGGAACATAACACCGGTATGACGGAAACTAGGGCGGCAAGAGTGGAACAAAACACCAGGCATAAGGTCGAGCCTTCCACCCTTTACCAACTATATAGATGCATTAATTAAATAAGAGATATTGTGATATCTCAAGATATCCATGAAATCCATGTCCCAACATGGAACAACCTGCAACTGCACCTGCAACTAGGAACGCTATAAGAGGGGCTGAGCAAAGCGGTAACATGGCCAAACAACAATTTGCTAGGAATGGTGAAAAAGGTTAGAGGTTTTCATGGCAATTTGGGAGGCTTGATAAACAAGTGGTAGGTAGCACGACATAGCGATAGCATCGAGAAAACTAGCATAGCAATGATAGTAGTGAGATCCAAAGTGACGGTCATCTTGCCTGAAATCCCGCTAGGAAGAAGACCGAATCCATGAAGTAGATGAACCAACGTAGTCGCACGGATCCTCACAATCGCAACGTTACCGGAACTATCAAGAAGAAGCAGTACCGGAAAGAAGCAAACAACATAGTAAACAAACAAGCATAACATGACATGATGCACAACCAAGTATAATGCATGTCAAGATTAAATGTTGGTTAACATGGCAAGAGGTGAAGCAAGTTTAAATGAGGCCGGAACAACAAACAACAATTCCGGAAAATCCCCATATGCATATTTCAAATTTGGTACTGTTCTGCCTAAACCATATTTTAGAGATGTTAAACAGCAAAAGTAAGTGCATCATGTTAATCTATGCTTTTTTCTAGACAAGTTACATATATAATTTATTAAATTCGGAGCTACGGTTAATTAGTTATGAAATAAACCATTTTAACATGTCATTTATGCAAAATAATGCAAACAACAATTTAAACATTTTTAACATGGAAGAAAGAAGCATATTATGAAAGTACATGAAATTCTAAGCATTTTACATATATGACCTGATCTATTATGATGCATGGATATTTAGATATGAGCAATGCAAATTAATGGCATTTCTGAAAATATGCATGCACTGGATATATGCGAAAATCACAGAGTGAAAAAAAGTATGCACGGGCTGGATTACAGCGCAGTTCAGCGGCCTGGGGCAAAAATTGGGGTGCCTGGGAATTGAACCCAGCACCTCGCCGTTGAAAACAGAGCACGCTGACCAGCTCGCCTGGAAGATGTTAGCGGTGGATATTGGACTTGACCGAACATGAACAAGAACAAAGCATTGATCTGGTAAGACAAAATTTATGGAAAAGAATGTGCCCGTGGGGATTTGATCCCTGGTCGCCTGGGTGATAAAAGGGAAGCCTAACCAGTTCGGCTGGTGCGTGTATTCTGTTTTGCAGGAGGTGGCTTCCTTTATAGGAAAGGAACAGAAGTGGCGAACTTCAGCCATGGCTACGCCGAGAAAGCTCACGGCAGCGGCGAGCGAACGCGGCGCCGATCTCGGCTGCTAGGCATCAGCGGGTGTGCGGAAAATGGTGTGCGTGCGGTTGAACCAAGCGGCAGCTGCTGCGGGCATGCACACAATGCTACGGGTACTGCAAACGGAGGACGAGCAGGAGCTTGTCTCGGTCATGGTGGTTACAGGTCGAAGCAGGCAACGGAGCTCGCGAGTGAGATGCGCGTGTGCTGTGTGCTTGAGTGCGTGTGAGGATGCATGCAATAGGTGAGGCGAGCAGAGGCTAGAACACGAGCTTGGGCTCGCTGCCATGGTCGTCCATGGCGGACATGGCCTCTGACGCGACAGGATCGGCGGCCACAACGACAGAATCGAACCGGAGAGGGGCTGGGAGGAACGGCTGCTCACCTAGGTCCGGTAGGACAAGATGAGGACGCCGGAGATGTAGTGCAGCGAGGGCGAGGACGCGATGATCGACGGAGGCGCTCGGGTCCGTGAAGCAGAGGAAGATGACGAAGATGATGTCGAGGAACTTGGCGTTCCGCGGCGATGAAGAGGAAGAAGACGACGTCGAGGAAGAAGATCGCGGTGCCCTTGGGCCCTTCTGGCTCCTGGCCTAGCTTGAAGTCGAAGAAGACCACGAGGAGGCCTCGCAACCGACGGTGGAGCGCGCTCGGTGGTTCTCTGCTCCTCTGTTCTTGAAGAAAAAGGGAAAAACAGGGGGGAGGAAGAGAGAGATGGCGGCACGAGGAGGGAGGAGGAAACCCTAGGGCGCGGGCTTGGAGCTTTATAGGAGGGGCGCGGGCGCCGTGGTAGCCACGGTGGCCATGTGCGTGCTCTCTCCCGAGAGTTACTGTGAGAGAAGAAAAGTGCCAAGGTGGACGAAAGGAGGAAGGAGTGAGGATGACATGTGGGTCCGAAGGATTTCACTGGATAGAAAATTACCAGGGGAAAGAGGAGAAAAGGCCAGGCGCGGGCTGGGCTAAGGTGGCTGCTGCGGTGTGGCTGGGCTGCACTGCTGCTCTCTCTCCCCTGCCTTAATTTCTCTCTTCGAATTTCTTCAGGCAAAGAACAAAGAGAAAAATCACAGGGACTTTGGAGAGGAAGTAGGCTGGAATACAAATATCTCAGGAATTCTGGAATTTTGCACCATTTTAATAAATTGGCTTGGCAATTTTATAGATAGAAAAATAATTCAAGTTTGGATTTAATTCAAACTTGAGCCATTTTTTAACCCAACCAAAACAACTCCAAAATGGATGATACTTGACAGAGAGGTATAAGGCATGGAGTAAGATTTACAGAAAATAAGTGAACATTTTACTGGGACAGGAAAATGCCACTTGCAATAAATGTGTGAGAATTGAAAGGGAGAAGCTAGTCATGGGGTGCTGCAGTTGATGAAGGTGTAGATGGAAGGGCAAGATGGGACAGCAAAGAAGATGAGGAGAAGGAGTTCACAAATATAACAAGCCCACCACAAATATACACACGATAAATATGCATGCTACAATGATGATCATGATGCAAATGCAACATAAATGACAAAGGCAACAACGCATCATGAAGCATATAACAAGGCAAGGATGGCGCAATGCAATATAATAAAAGATGAACATGATGCAAGAAGCAAAAATGACAATCATGGCATAAACATATATCAATGAAATATGCAAAACAATTATGATAATGCACAAACATAAAAAACACATGTCAATAACTAAAATAAAGGAAAGCATCTGGAGCATCGGTCTCGGGGCATTACAACTCTCCTCCACTAACAGAAGATCTTGTCCCGAGATCTTAGGAACGAGACGAAAGAGGAATAGGAAGACAAAGTTGCTTGTTGGACAAATGAGTGAAATCAAAGAACCTTGAGAGGTTGAAAAACTTGGAAGAAAAGGTACAAGGGAGACGAACAAGATTGAGGCTCTCCGGTAAAATGAGGAAACAAGGAATACGACGAGAACCAAGAGCTTAGGTGACAAGAGAGACATTGAAACCACTCCGGTTAAATGAGATAGACAAGGAATAAGAACAAGAAAATTTAGACAGCACTCCGGAACAATTGAAAGAGTGTAATGAAAAGAACGGAGGAGAAAACAACATCTTCTAACACAAATGAATTTTAAAAGCATCCTTAGAAAGAAGGATTAAACGGAGTTGGTGGAAAACCAACAACGAAATGAATAAGCTTGTTGTGGGCTTATGGAAAACATCTCAAAACATGAGGTGAATTCTGCCACTAACGGAAATAATTGATTTTATTGGGAGCAACAAGAGATGAGAATCTTCTTTCACCGAGAGAATATGAGAAAACTTGTTTTATCAATTGGCACCATAATTAGCAACATTCCTTAGGGAAGGTTTTAGGTTAAATGTTTACCAAGATAACTCCGAAGAAGAGATTGATAGGATGAAACGATCTCCTGAATGAAGAGAAAATGATGGATTTAGAATATCTCATTCTTGACAACTTCACTTTGCGACTCCTTGTTAATCAAGAATGGTATACTACCACCTCAAAATATAAGGGAGAAGGGATTGCACTTTGAAACGCAAGACGAAGAATGCTTGAGCTCCTCCGACAAGAATCTTGATAAACACTTCAAGAACGAATTAAATCCCGAAGAACCACCATGAAGAACTCCGGTAACAAAAGGATGATGAGATAGAAATGAAGGATGAAAATAATAAGATTAATGCCTTGCAGTGATTTGGATGGAGGTTCCGACGAGATGGCCGAGGAAACTTGGAACTCCGGAAAAGAAAGGATAAATACTTCGAACCGAGAATGTGATACGATGAACAAACACCGAAAAGAAGAGATTAATCAACTTGGTGAAAGAAGAATAAGAATTATGTTATGCTTATCCTCCACCAATTAAATTGATGAGAAGAATGGATTTGCATACTACTTATTCGCGTTGCAAACTTGGGAAGGTCTTCATGAATTGATATGATACGAACGGAAAAGGAATCTTCCACGAACCACCGTGAAAATGAAAACGAACGAAGAGAAGAGAACGAATCGCCGGAAAGAATTAGAAAATGAACGAAGATACTTGAGTGGATCAAGATGCACGAGAACGAAGAAATCGCAAACTGATTAAAGAATGCTTGAACGAAGCACCGGTACAAATATGGGAATGAACGAAGCTGAAAACTTGGAACGAAGAAATATTTTGAAATGGAGGCCTCCGGATAATCGGAACGGAAGACAACTCCTGAGATACTCCGGATGGATGAAAAGGATTGCACGACTAGAAACAATTTGATAGGATAACATCCAGCTAGCACCGCGAACCTCCGGGAGAACGGACAAGATTTAAGAGAAAATTCTTCTTCGGTCTTCAAATGTTGAGAAAGATGACGAGGAACACCATCAAAAAAATTTGAGAAACTCCGGGAGAATGAAAAGAGGAAAGAGGTTGAGCCGACAATGAAAAAATAATTTGAAATTGATCTTGGAAAAGCATCTGACTGATGAAATTCATACTTACGTCAAACTTCAAAAAGAATTTGAGAATAACTCCGGGAAAATCAGAAAAGTCAGGTAAGATCCTGGGAAAAGACCTGTGGGTTAGGGCCCACTGAAAAGAAACACCGTTGAGAGGAATTGAAGAAGAGACGATGCACCAGAACGATTGAAAGATTTGAATGAGGTGACAACCTCGAAATAGTTGAATGCAACACTACTCTTCTGAGATGTCTTCATCACTCTAGAACGATTAAATAGAGAGAAGCGAACAAGAAAGAGGAAACACTTGAGCTACGGAAAAGAATATGATCAACAATGAAAAAGTTTGAATTGGGTCCACCGGAAAGAAAACGAGATGAACAATGATGAACTTGACGAGAATTCACCGGTTGAGACAATTGAGGAGAACACCGGTTGAAATAATCAAGGAAAGAAAGCAAAGGCTTCGCACAAGCAGGATGGATACTCGATTACGGGCTCCGGCTCCGAGAAGAAAAAGGGTGGGCGGGTGGGAAAAAGAAAGGCAACTTCATACAGGGAAACAACGTCGATAGAGAAAGAACCGAGGACTGATCTTGCCAAAAGATGAAGAGGATCGAATCATTTGAAGAGAGAGCACCGGATGAAAAGAGCTGACATCGCAACGAACGAAAACTAACTGCGTGATCCTAAAAAAAATTTGAAGGGGGAGAGGAGTAAGTCAAAACACCTACGTCAAGATTTCTCACCAGAGCGACGAAGGGGGCTGATGAGTAAAAAGAATTCCTACTCTCCGATATAACTAGACTCCGAATTTTTTTTTCTTCTTGACTCAACATCGGCCAACTATACGATCAATCAAGGGGGCTCCTAGGGTCGGTCGAGGCTCTGATACCAACTTGTCACGCCCAATATGTGATACTATCCTAAAGAGACTCGAAGGTCCCACCAAGGATAGAACCGCATATTGGCATGCTTCTGCAAGATGGATATCATTACATCAACATTACATAATAGATGGGATACATACATACGGCACAAATGCCCCAAGAATACATCAACATCATACAAGAGATCAACATCCGACTACGGATGAAACACAAACAGAAACTCAAACAATATCCACCCTGCTAGCCCAGGCTGCCGACCCGGAACCTAACCCAAGATCGACGAAGAAGAAGAAGAACTCCAACACGGGTAAACATCGCTCTCGCGTCATGACCATCGCATTACCTGTACCTGCAACTGTTATTGTAGTAATCTGTGAGCCACGAGGACTCAGCAATCCCATTACCATGGGTATCAAGACTAGCAAAGCTTAATGGGTAAGGAAGGGGTAAAGTGGTGAGGTTGCAGCAACGACTAAGCATGTATGGTGGCTAACTTACGAATACAAGAGTAAGATGAGAAACTACGCAAACGGTCGCAAACTAGAAATGATCAAGAAGTGATCCTGTACTACTTACGTTCAAACATAACCCAACCATGTTCACTTCCCGGACTCCGCCGAAAAGAGACCATCACAGTTACGCAACGCGGTTGGTGTATTTTAAAAGAGTTTACTTCAAGTTTACTACAACCGGATATTAACAAATTTCCATCTGCCACATAACCGCGGGCACGGCTCTCGAAAGTTTAAACCCTGCAGGGGTGTCCCAACTTAGCCCATGACAAGCTCATGATCCACGGAGACAATCCTCCATCGCGGGACATCCGATCAGACTCGGGGTCCCGGTGCACAAGACATTTCGACAATGGTAAAACAATTCCAGCAAGACCTCCCGGCGAGCCGACACCCTGATAGTAGCCGCGCGTATCTCGTCTCAGGCCACGACCGGATGAACACTATGTACGGCAATCGAAGACCCCGGAAGAAGGGATGGCACCGCAAGTGGCTCTAGGTTGGACCAACACTCCGAAGAGCACTGGCCCGGGGGGCTAAATAAAGATGACCCTCGGGAGGGCGACTCCCTAGGGAAAAGAAATAGGTGATAGGCAAATGTAAAACCAATGTTGGGCCTTGCTGGAAGAGTTTTATTCAAAGCGTACTGTCAAGAGGGTCCCATACCCCTCACCGTGTTAGGGACGCAAAATCAAGGAACTTAACACCGGTATGACGGAAACTAGGGCGGCAAGAGTGGAACAAAACACCAGGCATAAGGCCGAGCCTTCCACCCTTTACCAAGTATATAGATGCATTAATTAAATAAGAGATATTGTGATATCCCAAGATATCCATGAAATCCATGTCCCAACATGGAACAACCTGCAACTACACCTGCAACTAGCAACGCTATAAGAGGGGCTGAGCAAAGCGGTAACATGGCCAAACAACGGTTTGCTAGGAAGGGTGAAAAATGTTAGAGGTTTTCATAGCAATTTGGGAGGCTTGATAAACAAGTGGTAGGTAGCGCGACATACCGATAGCATCGAGACAACTAGCATAGCAATTATAGTAGTGAGATCCAAGGTGACGGTCATCTTGCCTGAAATCCCGCTAGGAAGAAGACCGAATCCATGAAGTAGATGAACCAACGTAGTCGCACGGATCCTCACAATCGCAACGTTACCGGAACTATCAAGAAGAAGCAATACCGGAACGAAGCAAACAACATAGTAAACAAACAAGCATAACATGCCATGATGCACAACCAAGTATAATGCATGTCAAGATTAAATGTTGGTTAACATGACAAGAGGTGAAGCAAGTTTAAATGAGGCCGGAACAACAAACAAGAATTCCGGAAAATCCCCATATGCATATTTCAAATTTGGTACTGTTCTACCTAAACCATATTTTAGAGATGTTAAATAGCAAAAGTAAGTGCATCATGTTAATCTATGCTTTTTTCTAGACAAGTTACATATATAATTTATTAAATTCGCAGCTACGGTTATTTAGTTATGAAATAAACCATTTTAACATGTCATTTATGCAAAATAATGCAAACAACAATTTCAACATTTTTAACATGGAAGAAAGCAGCATATTATGAAAGTACATGAAATTCTAAGCATTTTACATATATGACATGATCTACTATGATGCATGGATATTTAGATATGAGCAATGCAAATTAATGGCACTTCTGAAAATATGCATGCACTGGATATATGAAAAAAATCACATAGTGGAAAAAAGTATGCACGGGCCGGATTACAGCGCAGTTCAGCGGCCCGGGAGCGAATGAGGCCTAAGTGGCTGGCTGTGTGGTGTGCAAAAGATAAATAAGAGGAAACAGGGGCAAAAATTGGGGTGCCTGGGAATTAAACCCAGCACCTCACCGTTGAAAACAGAGCGCGCTGACCAGCTCGCCTGGAAGATGTTTGTGGTTGATACTGGACTTGACCGAACATTAACAAGAACAAAGCATTGATCTGGTAAGACAAAATTTATGGAAAAGAATGTGCCCGTGGGGATTTGATCCCTGGTCGTCTGGGTGATAAAAGGGAAGCCTAACCAGTTAGGCTGGTGCGTGTGTTGTGTGCTCTAGCAGGTGGCCTCCTTTATAGCAAAGGAACAGAAGTGGCGAGCTTCAGCCATGGCTACGCCGAGAAAGCTCACGGCAGCGGCGAGCGAACGCGGCGCCGATCTCGGCTGCTAGGCATCATCAGGTGTGCGTAAAATGGTGTGCGTGCGGATGAACCAAGCGGCGGCTGCTGCGGGCATGCGCACAATGCTATGGGTACTACAAACCGAGGACGAGCAGGAACTTGTCTCAGTCATGGTGGTTACAGGTCGAAGCAAGCAACGGAGCTCGCGAGTGAGATGCGCGTGTGCTGCGTGCTTGAGTGCGTGTGAGGATGCATGCAATAGATGAGGCGAGCAGAGGCTAGAACACGAGCTTGGGCTCGCTGCCATGGTCGTCCATGGCGGACAGGGCCTCTGACCCGACGGGATCGGCGGCCACAACGACAGAATCGAACCGGAGAGGGGCTGGGAGGAACGGCTGCTCACCTAGGTCCCGTAGGACAAGATGAGGACGCCGGAGATGTAGTGCAGCGAGCGTGAGAACGCGATGATCGACGGAGGCGCTCCGGTCCGTGAAGCAGAGGAAGATGACGAAGATGATGTCGAGGAACTTGGCGTTCCGCGGCGATGAAGAGGAAGAAGACGACGTCGTGGAAGAAGATCGCGGCGCCCTTGGGCCCTTCTAGCTCCTGGCCTAGCTTGAAGTCGAAGAAGACCTCGCAACCAACGGTGGAGCGCGCTCGGTGGTTCTCTGCTCCTCTGTTCTCTGCTCCCCTGCCTCAATTTCTCTCTTTGAATTTCTTCAGGCAAAGAACAAAGAGAAAAATTACACGGAGTTTGGAGAGGAAGTAGGCTGGAATACAAATATCTCAGGAATTCTGGAATTTTGCACCATTTTAATAAATTGGCTTGGCAATTTTATAGATAGAAAAATAATTCAAGTTTGAATTTAATTCAAACTTGAGCCAGTTTTTGACCCAACCAAAACAACTTCAAAATGGATGATAGTTGACAGAGAGGTATAAGGCATGGATTAAGATTTACAGAAAATAAGTGAACATTTTACTGGGACAGGAAAATGCCACTTGCAATAAATGTGTGAGAGTTGAAACGGAGAAGCTAGTCATGGGGGTGTTGCACTTGATGAAGGTGTAGATGGAAGGGCAAGATGGGGCAGCAAAGAAGATGAGGAGAAGGAGTTCACAAATATAACAAGCCCACCACAAATATACACACGATAAATATGCATGCTACAATGATGATCATGATGCAAATGCAACATAAATTACAAAGGCAACAACACATCATGAAGCATATAACAAGGCAAGGATGGCGCAATGCAATATAATAAAAAATGAACATGATGCAAGAAGCAAAAATGACAAGGCACTCAACATGATCATGGCATAAACATATATGAATAAAATATGCAAAACAATTATGATAATGCACAAACATAAAAAACACATGTCAACAACTAAAATAAAGGAAAGCATCTGGAGCATCGGTCTCGGGGCGTTACATGTGCTCCCTGGAGCGCGCCTTCCAAGCCGCAGCAATCGATGACCCCGACAACGAGGGCACCTTGTACCCTCCCGAGGCCATCCCCAAGAAGAAGAAGCAACTACTCCGCACAGGGCCTCGGGAGAGCGGCATCTCCAGTGCCGCCGCCTCGGGATCAGTGCCCGCACCTGGGGAGCCTCCCTCCCTCGCATAGGAAGGCGCGTCCGGCGCCCTCCTTGGGCGAGGCTCGGGGGCTCTCTTCTAGAGGGCCTCAGACCTAGCCAACATCATGACAGAGGCGCTCGGGCACCACATGGAGGCGTGCTTTGCGGCACGTTTCCCTCAAGAGGGCATTGGGCGAGGAGTGCCCGGTGCTCAGGAATTCATCATCAAGGCCACCCAGGAGCTTCAAGAAGCAAGGACCATGCGCGGCGACCGCCGCCCACCTGGCGCAGCTCCCCATCCTGGCGAGGACAGCGGGTTGCTCGTCTGCATCGACATTCCAGGGCTCGACAGGGGCGCATCTTAGGAGCGCTTCTGGCCTTCGCGCGTTAGGCATGCGAGGGTCCACCTCACAGCTACGTCCAGCCGCCTTCCAGCGCCACCTGCGGAGTGTCTTGTCTGCTCAGGAAGCCAGGCATCACGCAGTCCTAGCAGAGATGGAGACGGTCCTCAAGGAACCACCCGAGCCCCAGAGCCTCCCGAGGCTCAGGGTCCGAGTGGCTCATGAGGAGCGACTCCTTCATCGCGCGCCTTCAGCTACCTGAACCCTCCTTCGACAACGGTACCAGGTGACATTTTCCAAGTTTACCCAGCTGGGAGCGCCCCTCGGGCTCCACGATTCCCAGGTCGCACGGGCCTGTCCCTGCGGCATGTATCCTTTTGCATCCTTAGCTTACTCTGTCAGGGGCACCCCTCGGGCCGCATCATCCCCAGGCCGCTCGGGTCCTTCCCAGCGGCATGTATCGTTCTTGCATCTATCTGAACTAGCTTATCTCCTTGCGTGGTTTTTTTACGGCTATCGCTTGCTTGATCACATCTCGCGGCATCCGGCGTTGCTGACCGATCTCCTGTTTACCCCGTGGCGAAAACACCGCATACCAGCACGGCGCTTGTGCTCGGGCCCGTCCCTGCAACGCTGATAAACCTGAGAGATCGAGCTCTGGCTCGCGGCCCGCTCCGCACACGTCACATTCATCAGATCCTCAGTGCCTTCCTCTTCTTGTGGAGCAATTAGTAGCTGGGTAACCAACACGATCACGGGCTATGCTCTCTCTCCAGCCAACCTGCAGGAACCTCCCGAGGACGACAGCGGGCGGTACCGCGGGCACCTTCTTTTCTCATGCAATTCTCTTGCACGTTAAAAGGGGGGCACCTGATCATCGCGCCTCATGAGCTCTTACTGGCTCTCCAGCCCTCACCCCCTGGCCTTGACCATGGCATCACGACCTGACATACCAGCGGCCGCTGAGCTCGCTCGAGGGCCGGGACCCGAGGACGTAGAGCACATGGAAGGGCATGGTAAAAGGGGGAAATATCGCACGGGCCTAACCCGGCTACACTATGGCCATTGATGCACGAGCCTGGCACAGCACAAGGAGTCGACTCCGGACCGTGAAGATAAGTTTCGCACTCGGGTCGGCCAAGCGCTGTGGTATGGATTCCCATCTCTTGCAGCCCTGCTACGGTGATGCCGCCTTCCTTTCCTGCCCTTAGGTAGCTGCTTGCACGCTAAAGGGGACCTCTTGAGCATCGTGCCTCAGGAGCTCTTACTGGATCTCGGGCCGCTCACCTCCTAGCCTTGATCACGGCATCGCGACCTGGTATACCAGCGACGGCTGCAGCCTGCCTGGGGCCGGGACCTATCAGCGTAGAGCACCAAGCTACCGCAAGGTCGGAAAGGCGGGACTGAGCCGAAGCAGGACATGCAGTCGTAAATCTTCATAATAAGGGCAATATTAAACTAAAGGCACTACAAATCCTTTACACACCCCCACGGGGTTCGTCTCGATTCCTCGCAGGGAACAAAAGGAGTAGGTTTCTAGGAGCCCTATCTACAAGCATCAATGCTGCTAACGCCATCATCAGCAGTGGGCCACGGGAGGCCGACACCAACCCCATCCAGATCAATGGCGGCAGCGGGCGGACGCTGCTGCCGTGCTCCGGGCACGGAGAGAGCTCGGGGGCACGTAGCTGTCATCGCTCGTCTCCGGAGTCTCGTAGGGCTCGGGAGAGTCGCTGGACTCCCAAGTGTCATCGCTGCTGCTGGAGGAACAGCTGGCGAGGCCAGCGGCCGGCCCGGCTCCTGCCGCTGTGTCGTCCCGACGACCCCCTCCAGGGCAGCACTCCAAGCGGCGGCCTTCCCCATCGAAGACCTTGAAGAACATCATGGAGGCGTCGTCGTATTCGAAGTGGATGGCGAGGGCGCCCTTGTCGGCGTTCTGGGAATGGGGGTCCCCAGACTTGCCTGCCTGCGGCCCACGGCGTGGCTGTGCTAGCAGGCATGTACGGCCCATCTTCATCAACAAGGCATTCAAGACCCTCACGAGGCGGATGACACAAGACCTCCTCAGGAGCGGCCTCGCCAGGCAGGTTCGCAAGGGGCAGAGAGATCAAGGCAAGGCAAACCTCGCGAGGTTCCCGTGACGTGAGCCATGACGATCAAGACCAGGCGGGCGCCAGCGCGTGCAGCGTCCTTGTTTCCTCTTTGGTGCTAAGGAGGCAAGCGCAGGCGCGGAGTACCGAGGCATCAGGCAAAGGTTTCCATATCGGTGCAACGAGACCAAGACCAGCAGGACGGCAAGACGGAGGTCACCATGGAGCCCAAGGCGGTGTCACCACAAGAGCCTTTCACAGGCGAAGACCGCTTTTGTCAGGATAAGTTGTACTAGCTGTCCCCTTTCAAATTGGCCGTTGTTGGCTCCCTTGCCGCTCAATATTTGGGGAGAGGACCAGGGCCTCTATAAATAGGACTAGCCACCACAGTAGAAGGCAACCAAGCCTGGGTTGATCGAATCCTCACGCACACAAGTTCGCCAAGCACAAGAACACCTCAACCTCGGGAGGTTCTTCTTCCCACTGTACTGTTCATCATCAGCCCAAGAGGCAATCCACCACCACCACACTGGAGTAGGGTATTACACCACAACAGTGGCCCGAACCAGTATAAATCTTGTGTCACTTGTGTTATGAGTTCGTCGAGTTAGTCCGTGAGATCTTAGCAAAACTAGGACACGGATTGGTAGGGGGGGAATCTTCGTGCGCACCCCAGTGTTCGAACCTTGAGGGTTTTGCCGGATCCCGTGATCCGACATTTGGCGCGCCAGGTAGGGGTGCGCCGTAGCCTCCCTCCGCCAATCTACGCCCCGCCACCACCGTGCTCCGCCCTCATGGAAGGCGCCCCGCTACCGGCTCCGACGGCTGGCGCTGACGACGGGGCCAGGGGGCTTCGAGCCCTGGCCCCCGCCTTGCGGCAGGTGCAGTGGCCACTCAAGTTCAAGCCAGAGATGCCGCCGCGCTACGACGGCGCGGCGGACCCATCGGCTTTTCTGCTGGCATACGAGGAGGCCGTCCTCGACACCGGGGTGACGACAAGGTCATGGCCAACTGGCTTCCCATGGCCCTCACTGGTGAGCCGCGCGCCTGGTTGCTCAACCTCCCCGGATCCACAGTGGCATCTTGGGAGGAGCTGCGCGACCTCTTCACTGCGCGCTACGCGGCACCGGCGCACCACGCGGTTGCGGCCCTGCTAGGCGGATCTCAAGCACCGCCTTCAGATCGCCATATCAAGCCATTCCTTCACCAGATCGGCGCCGCTTCCAAGCGCTCGGGGGCTCCGCCGGGCTGGGTTGCACCCAAAGCCGACCTCACCTTCGACTCAGAAGACCACCCCGTCACTGCCGCCGGCTCGGGTATGCTCCCGATGCTCTGCGCGCCCACCATCTGCAACGTGGCCGTCACCAAGACCCTCATCGACGGTGGCGCCGGCCTCAACGTGCTCTCCATGGAGGCCTTCAACCTTCTTCATGTGCCGCTCGAGCGGCTCGGCCTCAGCAAGCCTTTCTCAGGAGTTGGCGACGGCACCGCCAATCCCTTGGGGCAGATCCGCCTCCCCGTCACCTTCGGCACGCGCGACAACTACCGCACCGAGCTGGTCGACTTCGACATCGCCCGCATCGGCCTCCCGTACAACGCCATCCTCGGGTATCCGGCTCTGGCCCAGTTCATGGCAGCAACCCACCCGGCATACAACCTCATGAAGATGCCGGGAAGCAAGGGTGTCCTGACTATCAAGGGGGATGCCAAGGAGGCCATGGCGGCGCTCAAGCTTGCCTTCAAGACTGCCGCGGCGGCACAGCCCAGCGGCACGGGCGCCTCCGAGGCCGAGGGGGGCGAACCTACCAAGAAGAAGCAGTTGTTCACCCAAGACAAGGTGGAAACCAAGCAGGTGCCGGTCGATGAGGACGGGTCCGCAGGGGCCACCTTTACCATAGGTACCGGCCTCGACCCAAGCCAAGAGGAAGCGTTGGTGAAGTTCTTGTGCGCAAACAAGGAGATATTCGCATGGGAACCCAATCAGCTGGTGGGGGTCCCGAGAGAGGTGATTCAGCATCACTTGAGGGTGTGCCCCAATGTGCGCCCTGTGAAACAGCGGGCGAGACGGCAGTCCACGGAGAAGTAGGCCTTCATCGTCCAAGAAACCCGCAAGTTAGAGGCGGTGGGTGCCATTCGCGAGGTTTAGTACCCTGAATGGCTGGCAAAACCCGTCATTGTGCCAAAGAAAGGCGGGAAGGAGCGAATGTGCGTCGACTTCACCAATCTCAACAAGGCATGTCCCCAAGATCCGTTCCCGCTTCCATGCATTGACCAAATCGTCGACTCCACCACCGAGTGCGACCTGCTGTGCTTCCTGGATGCGTTCTCAGGGTATCACCAGATCAAGATGGCGGTAGAAGATGTGGAGAAGACAACCTTCCTGACCCTGTGCGGGGTGTACTGCTACACTTGCATGCCTTTCGGACTGCGCAACGCGGGCGCGACCTTTCAGCGGTTGATGCACATCGCCTTAGGGCGACAGCTCAAGAGGAACGCGGAGGCCTACGTCGACGACATTGTGGTGAAGTCTCGGGAGGCCCGAACCTTGATCGAAGATCTGGAGGAGACTTTCACGAGCTTGCGCCAGGTGAACTTGCGACTTAACCCAGAGAAGTGAGTGTTAGGCGTCCCTTCGGGCAAGCTGCTGGGTTTCCTCGTGTCCCACAGAGGGATCGAGGCGAACCCAGAAAAGATCAAGGCCATCGAAGACATGAGCCCACCTCAGACCCTCAAGAAAATGCAGAAGCTGGCTGGTCGGGTGAGTGCATTGGGGCGCTTCATCTCCAAGCTGGGAGAGCCCGCCCTACCCTTCTTCAAGCTGATGAAGAAAAAGGGCCTGTTCGAGTAGACCCCGGAGGCCGACCGAGCTTTTCAAGACCTCAAGAGATACCTGACCAGCCCTCCGGTGATGGTGGGCACGACCTCTCGAGCCCCTAGTGCTTTATCTGGCCACCACCCTGTACTCGGCTAGCGTAGCTCTAGTGGCGGTTCGGGAAGAACACCAAGCCAAAGGCGTGTTACGATGAGCCACGCCACCAACCGGACTGACGCAAGATCGGGAAGACACCGCAAGTGCCGTAGCGGCATCGGCAGAAGACCAAGCTTGGCAGGACGACGCCGTCAAGGTCCGGGCAAGCGATCAAGCGTCGCAGGTTCCACCACCTCACGAGACACCCCAACTTCCGTAGGACACAAGCCTCACCAACACGCCGGCTCTCGTCGAGCACCCGGTGTATTTCGTCAGCACGGTCTTGCGGGACGCAAGGGCACGATACCCCACGCCCCAGAAGCTCTTGCTTGCGCTCTTGGTGGCCTCACGGAAGTTGCGGCACTACTTCCAGGGCCACCCCATCAAAGTCGTCTCGGCCTACCCGTTGGAGAGAGTGCTCAGAAGCCCCAACTCTGCTGGAAGGGTTGCTGAGTGGAACATCGAGCTTCAGGCATTCCAGTTGGAGTTCAGCACCACCAGGGTCATCAAGGGAGCCGCCCTCGCTGATTTCGTGGAAGAATGGACGGATGCCCCGACGCTGGAAGTAGGTGAGGACCAGTCCACCTCACCGGGAAGTGAGGCGCCCGATGGCTGGGTCATGTATTTCGATGGGGCCTTCGCGCACCAGGGCGCGGGGGCTGGAGCAGTACTCATCTCACCCACTCAGGACAAGCTCTACTACACCGTGCAGCTCTGCTTTCAGTAGGGCGAGAAGGTCTTCAACAACATTGCAGAATACGAAGGCCTAACAGCTGGCCTGAAAGCTGCGGCAGCCCCAGGGGTGAAGCGCCTCACTGTCAAGGGTGACTCGCGGCTTCTCGTCAACTTCTGCAACAAAGTATACGAGCTGAAGGATGAGCACATGGAGGCATACCTCGCAGAAGTGCGCAAAATGGAGAAGCAATTCCTGGGCCTGGAGCTGCAGCACGTGCCTCGCGGCACCAACAAGGAAGATGACGACATCCCTAAGAGGGCATCCAAGCGGCAACCCCAAGAGCCTGACATCTTCGAGGAACGCATCTTCAAACCATCAGCAACGCCACCACTTACAAGGACAGCTCAGCCTCGGGAGGAGCTCCCGCAGCCGCCAGCCACAGGAGCACCGGCCTGTGGCCCGACTTCGGGAGCGCGCCTACTCTTAGCGCTCAAGCCCCAGGAGGGATGCTGGACCAAGGAATTCAAGGAATACCTGACGCAAGGGACGCTGCCGAAGAAGGAGGAGGACGCGGAGCGCGTGGCCCGGCAGGCCACGACATACTGCATCCGGGACGGTGAGTTATACAGGAAGTGACCAAATGATGTTTCATTGCGTTGCATCTCCAGAGACCAGAGGAAGGAGTTGCTATCCGACATACACGGTGGGGACTGCGGGCACCGCTCATCGTTGCGAACCCTCGTCGGCAAGGTGTTCCACAGCGGATTCTACTGGCCCACGGCGCTCAATGATGCAGCCGAGCTAGTGAAGTCCTGTGAAGCCTGCCAGTTCCACGCCAAGCAGATCCATCATCTAGCTCAGGGCCTCCAGACTATCCCACTCACCTGGCCGTTCGCAGTCTGGAGACTGGATATCTTGGGCCCATTTCCCCGAGCGCCAGGGGGCTACCGCTACCTCTACGTCGCCATCGACAAGTTCACCAAGTGGGCAGAAGTGGAAGCCGTCCGCACCATCCCGGCTGGTTCCGCAGTCAAGTTCATCAAGGGTCTCGTGAGCCGTTTCGGGGTCCCCAACCGCATCATCACTGATAACGGCTAACAGTTCACTAGTAATCTCTTCAGAACATACTATGCTAACCTTGGAATGCAGATATGCTACGCTTCGGTGGCACACCCCAGGAGCAACGGTTAGGCCGAGCGCGCCAACGCAGAGGTCCTGAGGGGCCTCAAGACCGAGACTTTCAAGAAGAAGCTCAAGGCCTGCGGCAAGGGCTGGTACGACGAGCTCCAGTCCGTGGTGTGGTCCATCCGCACCACCGCCACCAAGCCAATGGGTGAGACCCCATTCTTCCTCATCTACGGAGCAGAAGCGGTCCTCCCTCACGAGGTCAGGCATCGCTCCGCACGGGTCCTGGCGTTTGATGAAACGGAACAGGACGCCACGCGGGGGATGGACCTCGTGCTGGGGGAGGAACGCCGCCGCGAAGCCGCACTACGGGCGGCAAGGTACCAGCAGGCGCTGCGGCGATACCACTGCCGCAACATCCACTCCAGGATGCTTGAGGCGGGCAACCACGTCCTGAGGCGGGTCCTCTCCAGGGAAGGGCTGCACAAGCTCTCACGCATGTGGGAGGGCCTGTTCAAGGTCGTCCATGTCTCCAGGCCTGGCGCCGCACGCCTGGAGACGGAAGACGGGGTACCCATCCAGAACGCCTGGAACTTCCAGCACCTCCGGAAGTTCTACCCATGAAGCAAGGCCCAGTGCCTGTGAAGAAAGGCCCAGTGCCTGTGAAGAAGGCCCGGTGCCTGCGAAGAATCGCCACCCGTGACACTCTCATGTAATAACGAGTGGGGCTGTACACGCCCCGGAGTCTCAGGAGTGCCGCCCTCGGGCCTCGGGGGCTCCCTCCCACGTCCTAGTGACAGCACTTAGCTCCGCGCTGGTGAGAAGACTTGAAGACTAGACTAGGTGCCCGACGCGGCTTTTCATTTGCTTTCTGTAGTTGGCTCACCTCCTTTTAATTGAAAGTTTGCTTCTGGAGTTCCTTGCTGGTTTGGTTCCGCCGTTTTTGCTGCTATTTCCAGTTCCAGTTTAAACCTGTTTTCTCTCTTTCGCATACCTCGAGAGGGGGCTAGGCATGCGCCCTCGTGAGCCTTTTTCTCTTCCCTGCCCCTCGTCTGATTTTTCGTGAGCCATCCTCATTCGAGCCAACAAGCTAGCGCACCTCTCCTGATCCGTGCCCCTCGGGTATCACAATACGAAGCGTTGGGTCTAGACTCGGGTGAACGATAAGCCTCCTGGCGACGCCCCTAGCAAGTTTTTCACTGTTCCCTGGCACCCGCCAAGTCAAGGAAGGCCTCCGCAGGCACCAGGAAGCAAGTCCCTCGCGAGGAGGAGGCTACCCCAAGCGTGCCAAGCTAAGTTACCTCTACACAAAACAACGGCACAGCACGGAAACAACAAGCATAGCATAATGATTGGCAAATCATAGTTCGATACATAGTTTGATACACGCCCTACGAGGCCCATACTGGTTTCTTCTTGATGCGGAAATTTAAGGAAGAACAAAATAAAGAGGCGCCTGCTCCTACAGCGATCCACGGAGGCGGGCTCCTGGCACCATCCTGAGCTTAGACAGACCCCTCCTCGTGCTTCACGGAGGCGCGGCGACGAGACGATCCGCTACCACCTTCGAAGCGGGCGCGGCAGCGTGGCGGCTGGTCGTAGCCACCGCTACTGGAGCTGTCGCCGGGGGAAAAGCCGTCGTAGCTGGACAAGACATGGTCGGCGCCAGGGGCGGGTTCGTCCTCGTCCTCGTCTCGGCCATCGCCGAGGCCGAGCACCTCCTCGCCGTCGTACACCTCGGGGCAGCACCCGGCGCGGCGACCATCTTCCCCAAACACCCTCACATAGAGGGTCGCGTCACCGTCGTACTTGAGATGGAGGGTGCACCGGCTGCCCAGGCCGCGCGTGTGGGCGAATGTCTGCCAGCCGTGAACCAGGGCTATGTTGCCCGCAGCGGAGACCACGACCACGACCCAAGAAGCCTTGCTGCAGCAACCGTCCGCCTGCAGCCAGAGCCCGCCTGGACCAGAGGCTGGCAGCTCGTCGACGAAGAAGCACAGGAGCTGAAGCCAGTTGCCGGCCGGGTTCTCTGACTAGACGACGAACTCTGGCAGCATCTCTGCCGAGTGGAAGCGTGGCCGGGGAGTCTCACTGGACTGGCTCCCGAGGAGCGGAGATATTTATGCAAGGGACACTTCGCGAGGTTCACATGACGTGAGCCGTGACGACCAAGGCCAGGCGGGCGCCGGCGGGCGCAGAGTATCCATTGCCTCTTTGGTTCTAAAGGGGCAAGCGCAGGTGAGGAGTCCCGAGGCATCAGGCAAAGGTTTCCATATCAGTGCAACGAGACCAAAACCAGCAGGACGGCAGGACGGAGGTCATCGCGGAGCCCACGACGGCGTCACCACCAGAGCCTTTGGCAGGAAAAGACCACCTTTTGTGAGGATAGCTTGTACTAGCTTTCCCCCTTCAAATTGGCCGTTGTGGGATCCCTTCCCGCCTAACATTTGGGGAGAGGACCCGGGCCTCTATAAATAGGACTAGACACCACCTTAGCAGGGGGAGATCATTCAGATCAGCCTCAACCACACAAGCTCATCGAGCTCGAGAACACCTCTCCTCAGGAGGCTGTTCTTCCTTTGTACTTGTTGGAAGTTCGGGCTCCGGGATGTTGCCCAATAGGTCTGACCCGCTGCCTGATTCTAGGTTCAGGGTTTCGGCGATGTCCTCTCGTAGACGGGTATCCGGCTCGGAGAGCTCGGGAATCCGGACATAGATTGTCCTCAAGATAGAGGAAGAATCGCCGCATTGCTCCTCCACCACCGCTATCTGATGGGTGACCGGCGGGGAGTTAATCTCCCTTTGGTCGGGTTTAAGCCCGATCTGATCATAGTCCATAGCGACTCCCAAGGCGGCGATGCGATCCAAGAGCACGTTCACGGAAGAGAGCTCTATTGGATCCAACTGCTCGGCGAGTTCCGAGCCAACGTGGATGCTGTTTTCGATGACCCGAGAAGTCATTGTCGGCGCAGCGGCTGAACAGGCGGTCATGAAGAAACCGCCTAGTCGGAGAGTTTGGCCTATAGCTAGGGCTCCCCCAGAGGTGATGTTGTCCTTGACAACGAGGCGAGCCATCCAGCCTTATGATGAGGGCACAGTGGAGCTCTCAATGAAAGCACCAATGTCGGTGTCAAAACCGGCGGATCTCGGGTAAGGGGTCCCGAACTGTGCGTCTAAGGCGGATGGTAACAGGAGGCGGGGGACACGATGTTTACCCAGGTTCGGGCCCTCTCGATGGAGGTAATACCCTACTTCCTGCTTGATTGATCTTGATGATATGAGTATTACAAGAGTTGATCTACCACGAGATCGTAGAGGCTAAACCCTAGAAGCTAGCCTATGGTATGATTGTTGTCCTACGGACTAAACCCTCCGGTTTATATAGACACCGGAGGGGGCTAGGGTTACACAGGGTCGGTTACAAGGGAGGAAATCTACATATCCGTATTGCCAAGCTTGCCTTCCACACCAAGGAGAGTCCCATTCGGACATGGGTCGAAGTCTTCAATCTTGTATCTTCATAGTCCAACAGTCCAGAAAAAGGATATAGTCCGGCTGTCCGAGGACCCCCTAATCCAGGACTCCCTCAGCGGCATCCGGCCGTCGCCGTTGCTGATCTGGATGGGGTTGGCACCGGCCTCCCGTGGCCCACTGTTGATGATGGCGTCGGCCGCGCTGGCGCGTGTAGATAGGGCTCCTAGGAAGTCCCCTTTTTTCCCTGCGAGGAATCGAAACGAACCCCGTGGGGCGTGTAAGGGATCTGTAATGTCTTTTGTTCATATTATCCTTATTATGAAAATTAGCGAGCGCATGTCTTGCTTCAGCTCCGTCCCCCCTTTCCAACCCCACGGTAGCTTGGTGCTCTACGCCGACAGGCCCCGGTCCCCAGGCAGGCTGCTGCCGTCGCTGGTATGCTAGGTCGCGATGCCGTGGTCAAGGCCAGGAGGTGAGCGGCCCGAGGTCCAGTAAGAGCTCCTGAGGCGCGATGCTCAAGAGGTCCCCTTTAGCGCTCAAGCAACTACCGAGAAGTAGGAAAGGGTGGCGGCGTTGCCGTAACAAGGCTGCCACAGGTGAGGGTCCGATGCTGTAGTGCTGGGTCGATCTAGTCGCGGGACTTATCTTGGCATTCTTGAGCTGGCTCCTTGTATCGCGCCAGACTCGTGCGTCAACCGCTGTAGGGTAGCTAGGCTAGGCCCGTGCGAGCCTCCGCCTCTTCTCTACGCTCTCCTGTGTGCTCTGCGTCCTCAGGTCTCGGCCCTCGAGCGAGCTCAGCCGCCACTGGTATGCCAGGTCACGATGCCGTGGTCAAGGCCAGGGGGTGAGGGCTGGAGAGCCAGTAAGAGCTCCTGAGTCGCGATGCTCAGGAGCCCCCCTTTTAACACGCAAGCGAATCACATGGGAGAAGGAGGAGGAGCCCATGGTACCGCCCGCTGTTGTTCTTGGGAGGTTCCTGTAGTTCAGCATGAGGGAAAACACATATTGCCACGATGATTCCCGGTCTGCCGCAGGTTGCCCTGCAAGAAGATGAAGGCACTGAGGGCCTGGTGAGGTGACGTGCGCGGGGCGTGCCGCGAGCCAGAGCTCGACCACTCAGATTTGTCGGTGCTGCAGGGACGGACCCGAGCACAGGCGCCGTGCCAGAGTGTGTAGCTCCCGTGGTAGGTGACAATCAAGCAGGTGATAACCATAGATAGATTATGCCTGAAAAGTGAACGGGATTAGGTAAACGCAAGAATGATACATGCCACTGGGCCGGACCCGAGCGGCTTGGGGATGGTGCAGCCCGAGGGGTGCCCCCAGCAGAGTAAGATGAAGACATAAAAGGATACATGCCGCAGGGACAGACCCACGTGGCCTGGGAATGATGCAGCCCGAGGGGCGCTCCCAGCTAAATAAACTTGGAAAATGTCACCTGGTTCTGTTGTTGAAGGAATGTTGGGGCAGCTGAAGACGCATGGAGAAGGGGGTGCTCCTCACGAGCCTCCGGGACCCTAAGCCTCGGGAGGCTCTGGGGGTCCAGGCGGTTCCTTGAGGACCGTCTCCATCTCTGTCAGGGTTGCGTGATGCCTGGCCTCCAGAGCCGCCAGGTGTTGGGGAACGTAGTAATTTCAAAAAAATTCTACGCACACGCAAGATCATGGTGATGCATAGCAACGAGAGGGGAGAGTGTTGTCCATGTACCCTCGTAGACCGAAAGCGGAAGCGTTCACACAACGCGGTTGATGTAGTCGTACGTCTTCACGATTTGACTGATCAAGTACCGAACGCACGGCACCTCCGAGTTCAGCACACGTTCAGCTCGATGACGTCCCTCGAACTCCGATCCAGCCGAGTGTTGAGGGAGAGTTTCGTCAGCACGACGGCGTGGTGACGATGATGATGTTCTACCGACGCAGGGCTTCGCCTAAGCACCGCTACGATATTATCGAGGTGTACTATGGTGGAGGGGGGCACCGCACACGGCTAAGAGATCAATAGATCAATTGTTGTGTCTATGTGGTGCCCCCCTGCCCCCGTATATAAAGGAGCAAGGGGGAGGCAGCCGGCCAAGGGGAGAGGCGCGCCAAAGGGGGGAGTCCTACTCCCACCGGGAGTATGACTCCTCCTTTCCTTGTGGGAGTAGGAGAAGGGAAGGGGGAAGGAGAAAGAAGGAAGGGAGTGCCCCCCCTCCCTAGTCCAATTCGGACTAGCCCATGGGGAGGGGTGCGGCCTCCCTTTGGGGCCTTTCTCTCCTTTCCCGTATGACCCATTAAGGCCCAATACGAATTCCCGTAACTCTCCAGTACTCCAAAAAATACCCGAATCACTCGGAACCTTTCCGAAGTCCGAATATAGTCGTCCAATATATCGATCTTTACATCTCGGCCATTTCGAGACTCCTCGTCATGTCCCCGATCTCATCTGGGACTCCGAAGTCCTTCGGTACATCAACATACATAAACTCATAATAAAACTGTCATCGTAACGTTAAGCGTGCGGACCCTACGGGTTTGAGAACTATGTAGACATGACCGAGACACCTCTCCGGTCAATAACCAATTGCGGAACCTGGATGCTCATATTGGCTCCCACATATTCTACGAAGATCTTTATCGGTCAAACCGCATAACAACATACGTTGTTCCCTTTGTCATCGGTATGTTACTTCCCCGAGATTCGATCGTCGGTATCTCGATACCTAGTTCAATCTCGTTACCGGCAAGTCTCTTTACTCGTTCCGTAATACATCATCCCGCAACTAACTCATTAGTCACAATGCTTGCAAGGCTTTATAGTGATGTGCATTACCGAGTGGGCCCAGAGATACCTCTCCGACAATCGGAGTGACAAATCCTAATCTCGAAATACGCCAACCCAACAAGTACCTTTGGAGACACCTGTAGAGCACCTTTATAATCACCCATTTACGTTGTGACGTTTGGTAGCACAGAAAGTGTTCCTCCGGTAAACGGGAGTTGCATAATCTCATAGTCATAGGAACATGTATAAGTCATGAAGAAAGCAATAGCAACATACTAAACGATCAGGTGCTAAGCTAACGGAATGGGTCAAGTCAATCACGTCATTCTCCTAATGAGGTGATCCCGTTAATAAAATGACAACTCATGTCTATGGCTAGGAAACATAACCATCTTTGATTAACGATCTAGTCAAGTAGAGGCATACTAGTGACACTCTGTTTGTCTATGTATTCACACATGTATTATGTTTCCGGTTAATACAATTCTAGCATGAATAATAAACATTTATCATGATATAAGGAAATAATAATACTTTATTATTGCCTCTAGGGCATATTTCCTTCACCAGGATGCTCCGCAGGTTGCGCTGGAAGGCGGACGCCACTTTCGGCAGGCCAAATGGCATGCGAACGTAGCTGTGAGGTGGGCCCTCGCAGCGTCCCACGCGCGAAGGCCAGAAGAGCTCCTGAGCTGGGGCCCTGTATAGCCTTGGGACGTCGATGCAGATGCGTAGCCCGCCATCCTCGCCTGGATGGGGAGCCGCGCCAGGTGAGCGGCGGTCGCCGTGCATGGCCCTCGCATCCTACAGTTCCTGAGTGGTCTTGGCAATGAACTCCTGAGCGTAGGGTGCTCCTCGTCCGGTGTCCTCTTGAGGGAACTGTGCTGCGAAGCTATGACGCCCGGATAATTAGACCACAGAAATTCCTTGCTAAAGATGCCACGTCACCTCTATCACTGGAGTTAATCTCGGGTTAGTTCAAAACCGATTCAAATTCAAAATTAAATTAAAGGCAAACAACAATAGTTTTCAAACTATAAAACTAAAATGTTCGAGTTGTGCCAAAAAAATGCAGGGGTAATTGTGGTGAAGAAACCCCACTTTTATAAAATGTTTTAATACTCTAAATTAGTTAAAACAGTGATGAAACAATTACCAAAAATGCTTTTAAAGTAAAAAAATGCAAAATACTTTATTTAAAGTGCCAAAATATTTGGGGCAGAGACCTATTTACTAGCACTAATTTAGGTGTGATTTTATATTTTATAACACTTAAATAAAAAGGTACTAGAAAAGAAATAAAATAACTACAAAAAAGGGCACCCCCCCGGCCCAACTGGGCCACGGCCCGACTGGCCGCGCACCCTGCCAGCCCAGCTCCCTCCCCCTGCCCGCCGAACCCCTACAACCCCCTGGGGCGACCGAACCCTAACCCCCCACGCGCCCCACTCCTCCCCCGATTCCCCTTTCCCCCTCGTCTCCTCCCTTTGCCCCCGATCCAGATCGGGCACGGCCCCGCCGCCCACCACTGACCTCGTCGCCGAACCCCGACACCGCCCGGCGCTGCCCCGTCGTCGCCGGCGCCCGCCTCCTCAACCCGGCTCCTCGACCTCTTCTCCGCTCCCGGACGCCAATGCCATTCGCAGTTTGCCGTCCCCGCCTCTCCCTCGTCGGCCGGTGTCGTCCTCCGCACACCCCCACCGTTGCTGGCCGCCCATGCCGCCGGCGCCTTCCTCGCTGCGCGCCTTCCTTGGCCGCGCACGGCCGTGGCCGGCGCCTGTCGGCGTATGTGCGTGCTCGTCGGAGCCAATCGGCCTCGCCTCGTCGCCGACTCGTCGTCCTTGTCCCCGTCGCCCTCCTCACGCCCCATTGCCCCGAACCCTACGGCCCCCCTGTGAGCCTCCGCCCCTCCTCTTCTCTCCCATGTCCCCGTATGCATGCACGCGCTCACAGCCGGGGTCTACTCCCCATGGCTCCACTGTCGCCGCCGGCCCCGCGCTCACCGTCCTCACCGGCCCCGCGAGCGCACACCCCTGCGCCCCCTCGGGCACGCATCCGTTCGGGCGCTCGCCCGCTGCCCAGTGCCCGCTCGGGTGACGCCCGCACCCGACCCCGTGCCCGCTATGGCCTCTGGGCCACTGCCAAACGGAATTAAAAAATATAATAATTAAAAAAAGGAATTAAAAAATATAATAATTAAAATATTTAAACAATTAATTAATTAACTTAATTAATCCTATTTAGATTTAACTAATCACCTAATTAAACTAATCAATTCTATTTAACTAAACTCTATCAATGACAGTGGGACCCATGGGTCAGTTTGACCAGTCAACGGTCAGATTTGACCTGCTGACGTCATGGTGATGTCAAGCTGACATCACCTTTCACTATTCTGGATAATGTTTGATTTAAATAATTACATAAATTTCAAAAATGCCTAAAACTTTAATAAATCATAGAAAATAATCCGTAGCTCGAATGAAAATACTTTGTACATGAAAGTTGCTCAGAACGACGAGACGAATCCGGATACGTAGCCCATTAGTCCGCCACACATCCATAGCATAGCGAACACGCAACTTTCCCCCTCCGGTTCATCTGTCCGAAAACGCGAAACACCGGGGATACTTTCCCGAATGTTTTCCCCTTTCGCCGGTATCACCTACTACCGCGTTAGGGCACACCTAACACCGCTCATTGTCATGGCAATGCATCGTCATGCTTATGTTTGCATTGTGTTTACTGTTTCTTCCCCCTCTTCTCTCTGGTAGACTACGAGATCGACGCTGCTGCTGCCCAGTTCGACTACGTTGTTGACGACCCCTCCTTCTTGCCAGAGCAACCAGGCAAGCCCCCCCCCCCTTGATCACCAGACATCGCCTATTCTTCTCTATACTGCTTGCATTAGAGTAGTGTAGCATGCTACTGCTTTCGGTTAATCCTATTCTGCTGCATAGCCTGTCATTGTTACTACAGTTGTTACCCTTACCTGCTATCCTACTGCTTAGTATAGGATGCTAGTGTTCCATTAGTGGCCCTACACTCTTGTCCGTCTGCCATGCTATACTACTGGGCCATGATCACTTCGGGAGGTGATCACGGGTATATACTATATACTTTATATACATGACACATGTGGTGACTAAAGTCGGGTCAGCTCGTTGAGTACCCACAAGTGATTCTGATGAGGGGGCTGAAAGGACAGGAGGCTCCATCCCGGTAGAGGTGGGCCTGGGTTCCTAACGGCCCCCAACTGTTACTTTGTGGCGGAGCGACAGGGCAGGTTGAGACCACCTAGGAGAGAGGTGAGCCTGGCCCTGGTCGGCGTTCGCGGTTACTTTAAAATAACACGCTTAACGAGATCTTGGTATTTGATCTGAGTCTGGCCATTTAGTCTATACGCACTAAGCAACTACGCGGGAACAGTTATGGGCGCTCGACGTCGTGGTATCAGCCGAAGCCTTCGTGACGTCAGCGACTGAGCGGCGCGCGCCGGATTGGACTGGAATGCCTGCTAGGCTAGGTGTGCTTCCCGCCGCGTTCGCAACATGCAGGTGTGCAATGGGCGATGTGCCCAGACCCCTGCGCCATAGGATTTAGACCGGCGTGCTGACCTCTCTGTTGTGCCTAGGTGGGGCTGCGACGTGTTGATCTTCCGCGGCCGGGCATGACCCAGAAAAGTGTGTCCGGCCAAATGGGATCGAGCGTGTTGGGTTATGTGGGGCACCCCTGCAGGGAAGTTTATCTATTCGAATAGTCGTGTCCCTCGGTAAAAGGACAACCCGGAGTTGTACCTTGTCCTTTTGACAACTAGAACCGGATACATAATAAAACACACCCTTCCAAATGCCAGATACAACCCGGTGATCGCTCTCTAATAGGGCGACGAGGAGGGGATCGCCGGGTAGGATTATGCTATGCGATGCTACTTGGAGGACTTCAATCTACTCTCTTCTACATGCTGCAAGATGGAGGTGGCCAGAAGCGTAGTCTTCGGCAGGATTAGCTATCCCCCTCTTATTCTGGCATTCTGCAGTGCAGTCCACCGATATGCCCCTTTACACATATACCCATGCATATGTAGTGTAGCTCCTTGCTTGCGAGTACTTTGGATGAGTACTCACGGTTGCTTTTCTTCCTCTTTTCCCCCTTTCCTTTCTACCTGGTTGTCACAACCAGATGCTGGAGCCCAGGAGCCAAACGCCACTGTCGACGACGACTCCTACTACACCGGAGGTGCCTACTACTACGTGCAGCCCGCTGACGACGACTAGGAGTAGTTTGGAGGATCCCAGGCAGGAGGCCTGCGCCTCTTTCGATCTGTATCCCAGTTTGTGCTAGCCATCTTATGGCAACTTGTTTAACTTATGTCTGTACTCAGATATTGTTGCTTCCGCTGACTCGTCTATGATCGAGCACTTGTATTCGAGCCCTCAAGGCCCCTGGCTTGTATTATGATGCTTGTATGACTTATTTATTTTTAGAGTTGTGTTGTGATATTTTCCCGTGAGTCCCTGATCTTGATCGTACACGTTTGCGTGTATGATTAGTGTACGGTCAAATCGGGGGCGTCACAAGTTGGTATCAGAGCCGACTGCCTGTAGGAATCCCCCATCCACACTCCTTGGCCGAAGTCGAGTCTAGACATTGCAAAACTCTTACTAACATGGTTGTGAGTCTTACGGGCCCACGTCGCCATTGGGTGGTGTTAGGATCTTTTATTCCTCGTCTATACTCTGGGACTCTTATCTCTCTTCTAGTTGGGTTTAATGAATTTACTAAAATCTAACTTTAGGTTCTCGAAAATACTTTCTCCCGAAGAGTCCCTTCAGTCCAGATGATCGCCGGCTGCACCAGAAGATTCCGAAGATAATCTCTGATGTTCTCTCGAGACACTTGTGCCCACCGCCTTTGCAAATTCCCTACCACTGTTATATCATTATGGATAACTACATACACTTGCCCTTTCAATCCAATGGATCTTGTTATTACAAGATACTCTGAAAATTCTCTCTATAGTTCCGAGAATTCTTTGTGCCTACTGTCTTGCAGTTCATTACCCACATGAACACTCCTACGGATAATTCCTCGCACATACGGAGTATCCGCCCATCCCTAGTTGTTTATGTGTTTCACTAAGGTCTTCGAAATACTATTCGATCTGCCGAAAATCCTTAGCAGCTTATTGCTCTTGAAATTCTTGCTTGCTTTCATTATGGTTAATCCCATAAGTATAGTAATCTTATTGGCAGCCCTTGTCACTATCATTTTGAGTCCATTGATTCAATATGTTGCGAATGCTCGCAATCCCCAATCAGATCCTAGAATTCATCCTTTCGACTCAGACATCATATTAAGCATGAGCTGGATCTCGACCAATCAAATTGTTGTCGATTTTACCCCTAAGCTTACACAACTTATCCATTCTTAATCAGAGCGTTGCTTCTGATCCTTTGATTTGGAAATCATAATTCATTTGCATTTGAGCTTTGGATTAGTTAGTTGTTTCTATAATCTGATGCCTTTGCATTCTTTTTCCTTCTGATTGAGTACCTATACTCACATTGGATTCCTTGTGGTCTGCGAGACCAATTGCTTGGTTATTATCTGACAGTGTCCTTCATATCCAATAACCTTGAGAGTTTCTCCCCTGATACCTAATGCCTTTGGTAAATTGTGTCTTCTGCCTTTGGCAAGTAATATCCTATGCCTTTGTCAACCATGCTCTGCTTCGAGCATGTCTTAATTGATCCTAAAGTTCATGGTATATGTTCTAAGATACCCCGATGGGTTGAACCTATGCCTTCCTTAATATGTGTGAACTCGAAGTTTTCACGGGTCATACTCCTCTGGTAATTCACCAGGTAGGTTTTGACACTGAAATCATTTTTATCTAGAGCAGTGAATGAAATGTTATGCATTGGAGAAGTGGGAGTCGACCTTGAACTTTATGTTCATTCCCATGGACACGATGTAGCTCTTATCATTAAAGCTTCTCTTAAATTAATTATTCCTTTGGTATAAGTTCATCTTATATCTGGGATCTGGCCTTTTGCAATCGTGGTTCCAACCATGTTCTCCTTTAAATACCATTTCTCGTGCAAGTTTAAGCACTTGTCTTTTGCAGAGCAATACCCCAGTCCAACCTCTACCTTGATTCGTCGTCGAGTATTACCCCCCTGGTATCTCGAGATTATCTTGGAACTGCATAACTTCTTATGAGTTCTTCATCAAGTACTACATTCTCACTGATTACAGTTTTTCACGGGCTTCGAGTTATTAAACACTCAAGGACATCGATAACTGAATCGAGTCCGCGTCGCGATTAAACAACTCTTAGTAATCTTCTTTACTTGCGAGTTTGTACTCGATCACGTCATTCCTAGCCTGATTGGCTATATCATTATCGTGCTAAATTTTAACTGTGCTACCGGGTCCTTCTTCCCGGAGCACAAATTTTCGACGGTGAGCTAATCTTACAATCGATCTTCCTCGTCTTATCATTTTTCCTTGAACATCAAGCTTGATTTCGAGTGTGTGTCGTATCCGTGGTCCAATGACCCTACGCTTCACCATTTCTTTTCTCTTGATGTCGTCGCTGTTCGATTGCTTCTTCGTGAAATCTCTCGACAATTGTGCCGTGATCATCATCAACATTTTGATCTCTTCTAGGATATCAATTGAATGCATGAAGAGAAATACCATCCTTTCCCTCGATGATTTGTATTGTCATCGACCACTTTATTGCCTTCCGTTCAACACAAACTTGTTTGTGTTTCGTGTTATACCTTGAGATCCATGCTATCTAGCAATTGTTCTTCTTTACCTTGGAGTATTACCATCTTTTATGTCAATAATGTCGTGAGAATTTCACCACCTCTTATGCATTCTTGGTACAAGTGATACTTCCTGCCATCTCCGATCATTCCTTGGTCCCCGTGTTGTTTCTAACTAGAAAACCGACAATTCAACTATGCTGTGCGATTTCAAAATTCTAGCAACCCTATTGCTTTGAAGTTAATGGTCGACATTTCATTCTTAGACCATTGGCTATCGAATCACCATTCTAACATCGGTCATGCTACATAAGCCCATATTTCGGGCGCACCTTTCAACTGATGTTTAATTGGGTATGTTTTCCTCGAGCATATCTCATTATATCATTGATCTGACAAATGTTATCTCCTTGTTCACATAATTGTGGAAATCCATCCTTTGAAATTCTGATGAATTGTTGCTGAGTCCATCAGCCACCTCGTCTTCCTCTCCTTGGTTTACTGATGAACTCTTGTTTTGGAACGCGCTTCCATAGTTCATTTCCTGAGAATCTTATAATGTCTTCTCATCAATTTGTCGCACCTTTTTCTTCTCAGGCATCCCGAGTCTGAGGTATCCTGACACCAATCAAATCTGAATCTCGGTTAGATATGATGGTTGGAACATACTTTCAAGAGTTATAACATTGGTCCTCTTATGACTCGGTAAGGTGATGTCATGCCTAGCACACCTGGCCGGAGGACCTAGTGTTATAGTTTCCTTTTTAACAAGGTTAACCATTCTTCCATGAGGAAATTGAATGACTTGTTTAATAATTTTTTCCTAATGGATCCTTTGTGTATCCAAGGTCTTACCTTTGCTTGAAGACCTTGTCAAAGCTATCTCGAAGCATGTCTGTGTTACTCCGATCTTCAATAAGAACATTTGAAGCAAAATGCTATCTTTTCTTTAACAATTATCCAAAACACCGTTGTATGGGTATTGTCATGAAATTACTCTCCCCTTATCTAAAGGGTTTTCTACATTATATCCTGTCACGGATATCATGCTCTGCTTATCATTGGGAAGGATATACCCCTAAAATTTCTGATAATCATATTTTTCCTTTCCATTATTTGGTTTAACCTTTCTTGTGATCTATATGATCTGAGCAGTAATATTCTCCTGCTTATGTAAACACCTCGGTGTACAACGCTGTCAGTAAGACCCTGTTACTATTGTTGATGACATTCCGGTAACCACCGATGGACGAGAACTTTGCCTATTGGTCCGCCTCGTTTCAACGAGCAGGAAAATGGTTCTCTTCATCCCTCGCCCTTGGTACCAACGTTGTTACTGACATATAACTGACAGCCTAACTTCGGACATGCCTTGCTTACATGATCGTGCAAGACGTCATCGCCCTTCCTACTTTTAACCCACATGGTGGGCCCATAACCCACAGTTCCACAGGATCGAAACCTGACTCTCCTCTACACCCTGTTTCCAAAGATATTCCTCACGCTTGGCTTCGTATGTAATTCACGAGCCACCTTCCCTGTGATCATCAATTCTGGTATTAGACACAATACTTATTCCCGTTGCCTTGAACCCCTTTCACACTCTGTTTCAGGCAGCGAACGATTGTCTATCCACTAGAAACTTCTCATGATACCTCCTCACTTTGCTCTTGATAATGACTAAGGTTTCAATTCGAGAGTTACTTTCCGCCACCTTCCCTGATGTTATCTACTAGATAAGCAAACATTGTAGAGGTTCGTTCTCCCGGAATACCCACCCTTTATTCTTTCGTAAGTACGATGGAAATCCTGAAGGAATGATGACGACTTCATCATGATGACCTGAAGCGGAGAAATGAAGACCTCAACGTAATGGATCGACCTCTTCGAGAAGAGCAACCAAGACTGAGAAGACTCGTTAGAATTTCGTAACCAGAACTATCCCCCTTACCCCCCCTCTTAAATCTCGGGATGAGATTTCTTGTAGTGGAGGAGAATTGTCACGCCCGGATAATTAGACCACAGAAATTCCTTGCTAAAGATGCCACGTCACCTCTATCACTGGAGTTAATCTTGGGTTAGTTCAAAACCGATTCAAATTCAAAATTAAACTAAAGGTAAACAACAATAGTTTTCAAATTATAAAACTAAAATGTTCGAGTTGTGCCAAAAAAAGCAGGGGTAATTGTGATGAAGAAACCCCACTTTTATAAAATGTTTTAATACTCTAAATTAGTTAAAACAGTGATGAAACAATTACCAAAAATGCTTTTAAAGTAAAAAACAAATGCAAAATACTTTATTTAAAGTGCCAAAATATTTGGGGCAGAGACCTATTTACTAGCTCTAATTTAGGTGTGCTTTTATATTTTATAACACTTAAATAAAAAGGTACTAGAAAAGAAATAAAATAACTACAAAAAAGGGGCACCCCCCGGGCCCAACTGGGCAACGACCCGACTGGCCGCGCACCCTGCCAGCCCAGCTCCCTCCCCCGGCCCGCCGAACCCCTACAACCCCCTGGGGCGACCGAACCCTAACCCCCCACGCGCCCCACTCCTCCCCCGGTTCCCCTTTCCCCCTCATCTCCTCCCTTTGCCCCCGATCCAGATCGGGCACGGCCCCGCCGCCCACCACTGACCTCGTCGCCGAACCCCGCACCGCCCGGCGCTGCCCCGTCGTCGTCGACGCCCGCCTCCTCAACCCGGCTCCCCGTCCTCGACCTCTTCTCCGCTCCCGGACGCCAACGCCGTTCGTCGTTCGCCGTCCCCACCTCTCCCTCGTCGGCCGGCGTCGTCCTCCGCACACCCCCACCGTTGCTGGCCGCCCATGCCGCCGGCGCCGTCCTCGCTGCGCGCCTTCCTTGGCCGCGCACGGGGCCCACTGCCCAGAACTTTAAAAAAAGGAATTAAAAAATATAATAATTAAAATATTTAACCAATTAATTAATTAATTAACTTAATTAATCCTATTTAGATTTAACTAATCACCTAATTAAACTAATCAATTCTGTTTAACTAAACTCTATCAATGACAGTGGGACCCATGGGTCAGTTTGACCAGTCAACGGTCAGATTTGACCTGCTGACATCATGGTGATGTCAAGCTGACATCACCATTCACTATTCTGGATAATGTTCGATTTAAATAATTACATAAATTTCAAAAATGCCTAAAACTTTGATAAATCATAGAAAATAATCCGTAGCTCGGATGAAAATACTTTGTACATGAAAGTTGCTCAGAACAACGAGACGAATCCGGATACGTAGCACATTCGTCCGCCACACATCCCTAGCATAGCGAACACGCAACTTTCCCCCTCCGGTTCATTTGTCCAAAAACGCGAAACACCGAGGATACTTTCCCGGATGTTTTTCCCTTTCGCCGGTATCACCTACTACCGCGTTAGGGCACACCTAACACCGCTCATTGTCATGGCAATGCATCGTCATGCTTATGTTTGCATTGTATTTACTGTTTCTTCCCCCTCTTCTCTCCGGTAGACTATGAGACCGACGTTGCTGCTGCCCAGTTCGACTACGTTGTTGACGACCCCTCCTTCTTGCCAGAGCAACCAGGCAAGCCCCCCTGATCACCAGACATCGCCTATTCTACTCTATACTGCTTGCATTAGAGTAGTGTAGCATGTTACTGCTTTCGGTTAATCCTATTCTGCTGCATAGCCTGTCATTGTTACTACAGTTGTTACCCTTACCTGCTATCCTACTGCTTAGTATAGGATGCTAGTGTTCCATCAGTGGCCCTACACTCTTGTCCGTCTGCCATGCTATACTACTGGGCCGTGATCACTTCGGGAGGTGATCACGGGTATATACTATATACTTTATATACATGACACATGTGGTGACTATAGTCGGGTCAGCTCGTTGAGTACCCGCAAGTGATTCTGATGAGGGGGCTGAAAGGACAGGTGGCTCCATCCTGGTAGAGGTGGGCCTGGGTTCCTGACGGCCCCCGACTATTACTTTGTGGCGGAGACCACCTAGGAGAGAGGTGGGCCTGGCCCTGGTCGGCGTTCGCAGTTACTTTAAAATAACACGCTTAACGAGATCTTGGTATTTGATCTGAGTCTGGCCATTTGGTCTATACGCACTAACCAACTACGCGGGAACAGTTATGGGCACTCGACGTCGTGGTATCAGCCGAAGCCTTCCTGACGTCAGCGAATGAGCGACGCCCGCCGGATTGGACTGGAACCCCTGCTAGGCTAGGTGTGCTTCCGGCCGCGTTCGCAACGTGCAGGTGTGCAATGGGCGATGGGCCCAGACCCCTGCGCCATAGGATTTAGACCGGCGTGCTGGCCTCTCTGTTGTGCCTAGGTGGGGCTGCGACGTGTTGATCTTCCGTGGCCGGGCATGACCCAGAAAAGTGTGTCCGGCCAAGTGGGATCGAGCGTGTTGGGTTATGTGGTGCACCCCTGCAGGGAAGTTTATCTATTCGAATAGCCGTGTCCCTCGGTAAAAGGACGACCTGGAGTTGTACCTTGACCTTATGACAACTAGAACCGGATACTTAATAAAACACACCCTTCCAAGTGCCAGATACAACCCGGTGATCTCACTCTAACAGGGCGACGAGGAGGAGATCACCGGGTAGGATTATGCTATGTGATGCTACTTGGAGGAGTTCAATCTACTCTCTTCTACATGCTGCAAGATGGAGGTGGCTAGAAGCGTAGTCTTCGGCAGGATTAGCTATCCCCCTCTTATTCTGGCATTCTGCAATGCAGTCCACCGATATGGCCCTTTACACATATACCCATGCATATGTAGTGTAGCTCCTTGCTTGCGAGTACTTTGGATGAGTACTCACGGTTGCTTTTATCCCTCTTTTCCCCCTTTCCTTTCTACCTGGTTGTCACAACCAGATGCTGGAGCCCAGGAGCCAGACGCCACCGTCGACGACGACTCCTACTACACCGGAGGTGCCTACTACTACGTGCAGCCCGCTGACGAGGACCAGGAGTAGTTAGGAGGATCCCAGGCAGGAGGCCTGCGCCTCTTTCGATCTGTATCCCAGTTTGTGCTAGCCATCTTATGGCAACTTGTTTAACTTATGTCTGTACTCAGATATTGTTGCTTCTGCTGACTCGTCTATGATCGAGCACTTGTATTCGAGCCCTCGAGGCCCCTGGCTTGTATTATGATGCTTGTATGACTTATTTATGTTTTAGAATTGTGTTGTGATATCTTCTCGTGAGTCCCTGATCTTGATCGTACACGTTTGGGTGTATGATTAGTGTACGGTCAAATCGGGGGCGTCACAGAAGCACGCCTCCACGTGGTGCCTGAGCGCCTCCCTCGTGATGTTGGCAAGGTTGGAGGCCCACCAGAAGAGAGCCCCTGAGCCCTGCCCGAGGAGGGCGTCGGGCGCGCCTTCCTATGCGAGAGAGGGAGGCACCCCAGGCGCGGGCGCCGATCCTGACGTGGCTCCACTTGAGGCGCCGCTCTCCTGAGGCCCTGCGCGGAGTAGCTGCTTCTTCTTCTTGGGGGCGACCTCAGGAGGGTGCTGTGCTACATTGTTGTCGGGGTCTTCGAGTGATGCTGCTTGGAAGGCCCGCTCGAGGGAGCACACCGCATGTCTTTCTTCGCAGGGGACTGTGATGATCCCGCCACTCCCTGGCATCTTGAGGACGTTGTAGCCGTGGTGTGTCACTGCCATGAACATGGCCAGGGCCGGATACCCGAGGATGGCATTGTACGGCAGACGAATGTGGGCGACGTCAAAGTCGATGAGCTCGATGCGGTAGTTGTCGCGCTGGTCGAAGGTGACAGGGAGGCGGACCTGCCCTATCGGGGTGGTGGAGTCGTCGGTGATTCCTGAGAAAGGCTTGGTAGGCTCAAGCTGATTGTATGGCACTTGGAGGCTGTCGAACATCACGACGGATAGGACATTAAGCCTCGCGCCGCCATTGATGAGGGTCTTGGTGACTTGCACGTTGCTGATGACGGGTGAGCAAAGCATCGGGAGGGCGCCAGCGGTGGCCGCGCACTTGAGTTGATCTGCCGAACTGAAGGTGATGGCGCACTTGGACCACCTAAGCGGGCGTGTGGCCTCGAGCCTGGGCAGGGCTGCGTTCACCTCGCGAGCAAACTGTTTGAAGATACGCTGAGAGGTTGGGGCCTGAGCTGTGCCCAAGATGCACGCGATAGCGCGCGGTTCTTGGAAGCCCCCAACCCCCTCGTCCTGATGATGGTCGTCCTTCCTTCTTGGCAGTGGTGGCAGCGGAGGAAGGCCAGCGTTGCCCTGGGGGTGGTCCTCGCAAGGCTGATCCCTCCATGCGCCCTCACGAGGCTGGTCCTGCCAGCGATCTTCACGAGGCCGGTCGCGCCACTCCTAGCGTGGGCCACAATCGTCCCAGCGTCCTCCGCCACGTCCTCCTCCTCGGCCATAACCCCGATCGTTGCGCTCGGGGCGGCTCGATTAGCCCTGAGCTCTTGACAGTCATTAGTGTTGTGGCTGTGGACGTTGTGGAAGGTGCAGAATGGACGGCTTCTTGATACGTCTCCAACGTATCTATAATTTATGAAGTATTCATGCTATTATATTATCCATATTGGACGTTTAATGGGCTTTACTATGCACTTTTATATTATTATTGGGACTAACTTATTAACCGAGAGCCAGTGCCAGTTTCTGTTTTTCCCTTGTTTCAGTGTTTCGCAGAAAAGGAATATCAAACGGAGTCCAAACGGAATGAAACCTTCGGGAGAGTTATTTTTGGAACGGAAGCAATACAGGGGACTTGGAGTGCACATAAGGGAAGCAACGAGGAAGGCACGAGGCAGGGGGTGCGCCTACCCCCCTAGGCGCGCCCTCCACCCTCGTGGGCCCCTCGTGGCTCCCCTTACCGACTTCTTTCGCCTATATATCTCCATATACCCTAAAACCATCATGGAACACAATAGATCAGGAGTTCCGCCGCCGCAAGCCTCTGTAGCCACCAAAAACCAATCGGGACCCTGTTCCGGCACCCTGCCGGAGGGGGATCCCTCACCGGTGGCCATCTTCATCATCTCGGCGCTCTCCATGACGAGGAGGGAGTAGTTCACCCTCGGGGCTGAGGGTATGTACCAGTAGCTATGTGTTTGATCTCTCTCTCTCTCTCGTGTTCTTGAGATGATACGATCTTGATGTATCACGAGCTTTGCTATTATAGTTGGATCTTATGATGTTTCTCCCCCTCTACTCTCTTGTAATGGATTGAGTTTTCCCTTTGAAGTTATCTTATCGGATTGAGTCTTTAAGGATTTGAGAACACTTGATGTATGTATTGCATGTGCGTATTTGTGGTGACAATGGGATATCACGTGATTCACTTGATGTATGTTTTGGTGATCAACTTGCGGGTTCCGCCCATGAACCTATGCATAGGGGTTGGCACACGTTTTCATCTTGACTCTCCGGTAGAAACTTTGGGGCACTCTTTGAAGTTCTTTGTGTTGGTTGAATAGATGAATCTGAGATTGTGTGATGCATATCGTATAATCATACCCACGGATACTTGAGGTGACATTGGAGTATCTAGGTGACATTAGGGTTTTGGTTGATATGTGTCTTAAGGTGTTATTCTAGTATGAACTCTTGAATAGATTGATCCGAAAGAATAACTTTGAGGTGGCCTACAATAATCTCTTCGTTTGTTCTCCGCTATTAGTGACTTTGGAGTGACTCTTTGTTGCATGTTAAGGGATAGTTATCTGATCCAATTATGTTATTATTGTTGAGAGAACTTGCACTAGTGAAAGTATGAACCCTAGGCCTTGTTTCCTAGCATTGCAATACCATTTACGCTCACTTTTATCATTAGTTACCTTGCTGCTTTTATATTTTCAGATTACAAAAACCTATATCTACCATCCATATTGCACTTGTATCACCATCTCTTCGCCGAACTAGTGCACCTATACAATTTACCATTGTATTGGGTGTGTTGGGGACACAAGAGACTCTTTGTTATTTGGTTGCAGGGTTGTTTGAGAGAGACCATCTTCATCCTACGCCTCCCACGGATTGATAAACCTTAGGTCATCCACTTGAGGGAAATTTTCTACTGTCCTACAAACCTCTGCACTTGGAGGCCCAACAACATCTACAAGAAGAAGGTTGCGTAGTAGACATCAAGCTCTTTTCTGGCGCCATTGCGGGGGAGGCTAGGTAAGCGGCACTCGCACCCCGTCAACTAAGCTCTTTTCTGGCGCAGTTGCCGGCGAGGTGAGTGCTTGAAGGTATATCTTTAGATCTTGATTGAATCTTTTAGTTTCTTGTTTTATCACTAGTTTATATTAGAAAAGAAAACTACAAAAAAATGGAATTAAGGGTGCCTCATATGCTTCATCTTTTTAATATCTTTCGTGAAAATGATGGGAAGGAAAATTGTGCTCAAGTACTAGAAGAAGAATTACATAGAATGCTTGGCATAAAATATGTGAATAACGAGCATGATTGCAATGTTGTTAGTATGAATTCCTTGAATACCCATGATGCTAATGATATGCAAAGCCACAAGCTTGGGGATGCTATGTTTGATGAAGATGATATGTTTAGTCCCCCAAGTTTTGATGAGCAAATTTATTATGATGAAAGCATGCCTCCTATCTATGATGATTACTGTGATGACACGTATGCTATAAAGAATAATTATAACCATGAAACTTGTCATCTTGATCTTAATTTTCAATCACATGATAGTTATTTTGTTGAGTTTGCTCCCACTACTATTGATGAGAATAAATTTGCTTACGTGGAGAGTAGGAAAATTTCTATGCTTGTAGATCATGAAAATAATGTTTTAGGTGTTGGTTATATTGTTGAATTAATTCATGATGCTACTTAAAATTATTATGAGGGAGGAATATATGCTTGTAGGAATTGCAATAATATCAAGTTTCCTCTCTATGTGCTTAAAGTTTTGAAGTTATGCTTGTTTTGCCTTCCTATGCTAGTTGATTATTGTTCCCATAAGTTGTTTGCTCACAAAATCCCTATGCATAGGAAGTGGGTTAGACTTAAATGTGCTAGTCATATTCTTCATAATGCTCTCTTTGCATTTCAATTCTTATCTTTTATGTGAGCATCATTGAAATCATCATGCCTAGCTAGGGGCGTTAAACGTTAGCGCTTGTTGGGAGACAACCCAATCTTATTTTTGTTCTTTATTTTTGTTTCTGTTTAGTAATAAATTTTTGATCTAGCCTCTGGTTAGATGTGGTTTTATGTTTTAATTAGTGTTTGTGCCAAGTAAGACCTATAGGATCTTCTTGGATGATAGTTATTTGATCTTGCTGAAAATTCCAGAAACTTTCTATTCACGAAAACAATTGTTTAAAATAACAAGAACGTGATAAAATACTGATTCCAATTGCAGCAGATCAATAATCAAATTATCTAGGTCGTCCTATTTTGGTAGAATTGTTTGAGTTCCAGAAGTTTGCGTTAGTTACAGATTACTACAGACTGTTCTGTTTTTGACAGATTCTGTTTTTCGTGTGTTGTTTGCTTATTTTGATGAATCTATGGCTAGTAAAATAGTTTATAAACCATAGAGAAGTTGGAATACAGTAGATTTAACACCAATACAAATAAAGAATGAGTTCATTACAGTACCTTGAAGTGGTGTTTTGTTTTCTTTCGCTAACGGAGCTCACGAGATCTTCTGTTAAGTTTTGTGTTGTGAAGTTTTCAAATTTTGGGTAAAGATTCGATGGACTATGGAATAAGGAATGGTAAGATCCTAAGCTTGGGTATTCCCAAGGCACCCCAAGGTAATATTCAAGGACAACCAAGAGCCTAAGCTTGGGGATGCCCCAGATGGCATCCCCTCTTTCGTCTTCGTTCATCGGTAACTTTACTTGGAGCTATATTTTTGTTCACCACATGATATGTGTTTTGCTTGGAGCATCATTTTCTTTTGTTAGTATTTGCTTGATTTTATTTAGAATAATGTTTTGCATATTTATTTTCAATAAAAATGTCAAGGATAGCTTTTACCATGCTTATTTTGCAAGTATACATGTTGCTGTTTCAAAACAGAAAGTTTACCGTTGTTGCAAAAATTCCCTAGGAAAGTCAGAATGTGATAAAATGTTGAAACCTTTTGCATAATAAGCTCTGATAAATTTACTACAGTGGTAATTTTCTTTCATAATGTTTGGAGTTAGGGAAGTATGATGAATCTTGCATTCTTTACAGACTGTACTGTTTTGGCAAATTGCTGTTATGTTTGCATTGTTTACATATGTTTGCTTGTTTAATGATTCTATTTGAGGATAGGAGTATTAAATATGCAGAGACATTTAGTATGCAATGTTGAATAATGATTTTAGTGATTTGTTACAGTAGAAAATGATAAGGTTTTTGCATTGGTTTATACTAACTTATCTCACGAGTTCTTGTTGAGTTTGGTGTAGATGAAGCTTTCGAGATTTAGGAAACCGTGATATGAGAGGAATTAAGGAGACACAAAAGCTCAAGCTTGGGGATGCCCAAGGCACCCCAAGATAATATTTCAAGAAGTCTCAAGCATCTAAGCTTGCGGATGCCCCGGTAGGCATCCCACCTTTCTTCTTCAACAATTATCGGTTAGTATCGGTTGAGCCTAAGTTTTTGCTTCTTCACATGATGAGTGATATCCTTGAAATGTCGTTTTATTTTGTTTTGGTCGCTATTTGAATAATATCCCAAGATATGAAATTCATAAATGAGAGGGAGTCTTCACATAGCTACATAATTATTTAACTACTCATTGATCTTCACTTATATCTTTTTGGAGTAGTTTGTCATTTACTCGTGTGCTTCACTTATATCCTATGAGTAAATGGTTGAATGTCATAAATCTGAAATTATATATGTTTAATATGCCTTTCCCATGGGAAGTAATGACTTCACATATAAGAAGTAGAGGTGGTAAATTTATTGAAGGTTAGCAAACATTGTATTGGTCACTTGAACAATTCATGAAAGAATATTGAAGGAAGAGAGATTTCACATATAAATATACTATCTTGGACATCTTTTGCAATTGTGAGCACTCATTAAAATATGACATGATAAAAGGTTGATGTTGGACAAGGAAGACAACGTAATGGGTTATGTTTTCTTATATCCGAAATAAAGTATATTGTCATGGATCGCCCAACACCTTGAGCTTGCCTTTCCCCCTCATGCTAGCCGAATTCCTTGCACCAAGTAGAGATACTACTTGTGCTTCCAAACATCCCTCAAACCAGTATTGCCATGAGAGTCCACCATACCTACCTATGGATTGAGTAAGATCCTTCAAGTAAGGTGCATGCAATAAAAATTGCTCTGTAAATATGTATGATCTTTTAGTGTGGAGAAAATAAGCTTTATACGATCTTGTGATATGGAAGAAATAAAAGCGACGGACTGCATAATAAAGGTCCCTATCACAAGTGGCAATATAAAGTGACGTTCCCTCGCATTAAGATTTTGTGCATCCAACTATAAAAGCGCATGGCAACCTCTGCTTCCCTCTGTGAAGGGCCTATCTTTTACTTTTATGCAAGAGTCATGGTGATCTTCACCTTTCTTTTTTTTATTTTATCCTTTGGCAAGCACCTCGTGCTGGAAAGATTCTGATATATATATCCAATTGGATGTAAGGCATCATGAACTATTATTGTTGACATTACCCTTGAGGTAAAAGGTTGGGAGGCGAATCTATAAGCCCCTATCTTTCTCTGTGTTTGATTAAAACTTTGAACCCATAAATATCACGTGAGTGTTAGCAATTGTGAAATACTAAATGATAGTTGAGTATGTGGAGTTTACTAAATCAAAGCTCTGACATAGACTCTTCCTGAAAATAAGATGAATTATAATTGTTTGATGACTAATAACACGGTTTGTTAGTTTTCAAGAAAGTTTATGATC